>NC_035174.2:25559826-25874626 GCF_001659605.2 Manihot esculenta
CCATAGTTTAGTGCATGCAATAGATGCAAAGATGTTAACATTCACTGATAATTTTATAAAAATCAAGTATCAATCTTTATTAGGTTCTCAACCCTTATAAACACATAGTAGGGCTGACTAGGTAGATAAGGAGTTATAATGATGGGCACATGGTAGCAAACGGTAGACTCAAAGGTCAAAACTATGATAACAGGGATCCGTGGCTATACTTATGAGATATATGACATGTAACCTCAAATATAGATAATGTATCAGTAGCAGTACTACGAACTCTGTATATTTATATGGCATGTCATACCCTTAAGTTAACCTCAACTCCTATTAAGTTTACCAGGGCCAAATATCATTAATTCAATGTATCAATTGTTCAATGTAAATGCATGTCATTTGAAGCTACTGGAAATCATTTCCAAAATACATATATCATATGCTAAGGTTAATAAGATGAGAAACTCCTAGCAAATAGTGCAAAACTTTATCGACGTAGCATTCCATTGGTGCATCAAGTCAATTCACTTTTGCATTTCATACAACTAATAAGTAGAGAATGGTAAATTTTACTCAAATCATCATGCACAAATAAGTTTTATTATCAAGCAAGTACGTGCGAAAATCAAGTACAATAAGTAAGTACATGCGTAATTTTACCGATTAAGTAAGTATGTCAATTTTTATGCATTCTAATTCAAAAGTACTGTATCCTGCCATATTTTAGATAAACTTTTCAAACACTTTAAAATTACAATTTGACTTAAGTTTCTTCATAATAAATGTGTATTTTATGTCTTATTTTTCCAAAAAGGTATAATTCATGCAAATCTGATCTCACTATTTTAAGTTATGAATTTTTCTTTACAAGTTGCTCAATAAGGTTTTAATTAGTCCAGTATTGGTATTTGTTTATAGTATCAAAAAACATATCAGATTCATGTATTTTCATACAAGTTCAAGTTTAAGTGTCTTCTACAAAATTCTAGGTATACTTCTTAAAATTCATTTGGCATTGGTCTTAACTAATTTTATTATGTATAGAATTAGTTATGGTATAATCAATACAGTCTGTTTCGGATGCTCTATCACAATGACCATTTTAAGTCTACTTGTAATTTACATAATCTTACCTAAAGACTTAAAATTTAGCCAACTCATGAAAGTTTTAACTCTTTATCTCAGTTTTCATTTGGTATATTTTAGGCCTAATTTCAATATCTACATAATGAGTTATGAAGCTACTAACACATGCTATCCTATTAAAACCTATGCTTCTAGGTTTGTATTTTTAACTTTCATGTTAAATTTCTTTACTTTAAACCTTTCAAACACTATTTCAACATTTATATTATATATTTATACAAAGCAAAATTTATAGTAAGTAAAATCAATCGCTAATTTCACATATTCATGAGAAAATCAAAGGAAAACAAAAAAATTATACAAATACCAAACCTTTCTTGAATTTCTCTTTCTTTTCCACTTCTACTCTCTAGCTAACTCCTTTTTATTTTATGTTCCTTCACTTAGGTAAATTTGTATCTTAGGGAAGGATTGAATAAATTTAAAATTAAGACTTTATAATTTAAATTCATGCATGTAGAAATGAGAAGATGCTATTTCCTACACATTTCTAAGCTCACCTTTGATTTTCAAGTTTGGTGCATATGAAACCCTAAAAATTTTCTTCTTTAATTCTTTCAATATATGTCTCTTTCTTTAGCTTTTGATCTTATGGTGAATTTTAGTTAAAGAAAAAAGTTGATTTGGTGAGAGATTGGCTTAGTTTTGGAGGAAGAAAGAAAAACAAGATATTTGTTTTTCATTGGCATAAGATTCGGCAATAAGGTGGCTGAAAGAAGACAACCCATTTTTTATTTGTTTTTTCATTTCTTTCATTCTTAATTAGATGACACATGGAGGGTTTAAGTGAAGAGATGGAAAAATGAAGGACTAAAATTGAATTTTGCCTTTGAACTTTCCATATTCACACCTTAACCTACTAAACTCTTTACATGTTTCAATTTAGTTTTCAAACTTTAAATATTCATGGATTGACCTACTAAATTATGTTTTTAGTTTTTAGAAATCTATTTCACTTAGGTAAGTATGTCGGATTTTAACAAGCACCTCAAGCGAGTACGTTGGGAAACCCTAAGTACTTTCGAAAGTGATTCATTTCCAACCCGCTAATCACATTGTCTACTTTATTTCTGAATATGTCTGTTTCTTTATTTGAGTTTTCTATGATTCAATTATTATCAGTTTAGAGTTATGCTAGCACATTCCCTAAGTAGCTAAGAGCAAGCTAGCACATCCACTAATGCCACTTTCTCTAATAGTGAAATGCCTAGCTCATACCTAATGATGCCACTATTCATAACTATGGATTTGAGGATGTTATATGTAGTCTCAAGTTTAGGGACTATATGCATTTTTATGATTTAGAATGAACATTGAACGGAATTGACAAAAGTAAACTCCATGTGTTCTTCATCTAAGTGTCACTAGTTCAGTCCATTCATCACCATGATTGCCCACATATTTGCCTAGATATAATATATTCTATAGCATGAGATTCACTACTCTACTATCACTAATATCATTATATTAATTAATAGAGACAGATTGAGGTAACAATCTACTTTAGATGAATTATTCTTAATGAGATATCTTACGACTATGGACATTTTATAGCGTTTTGTATAAGTACGTTTTGTCATTATGTCTTCTAACTCTTTGAAAATAGAACGACTAACAAAAACTAATGGTTAATAGATTATATTTAATTATTTAAATAATCTTATTAATAAAAGCATGATACGTAATTTAAAATTAAAAAAAAATTATCTAAAATATAATGGGACCCACATATTAATATGAAATTCCACTTTTCATTGATCGGATATAAATCAATTTGTACATACATAGGTAGAATTTTTTTTTATTTTTTTCAATATAAACCTTTGAATATTTTATGAAACCCTATTAATTAAATGGAAAAAAGATTTTTTTTTACTATTTTTATGAACAGTTAGAACTACTTTTTTGAAAAAAAAAATAAAAAATATTAAAATAAAAGTATAAAAAATTACCTTGTGATTTAACGGCTTTTTCAAGTCAAGTCTGAGGTTAAGTTTGTAACAAAATAGGTCTTGTGATTACACGCTATTAACAAATGACAACTTTTTACCTTAACACCATTAATATTTACGGATGTGATAATTATTATTATTATTAAAATAAATTTTAATTATAAATATGGGATCCATTTAAAGTAAAATGTTTATTTCTCAACTATCAACTATCCATTCTTCTCATTTTCTTTCATCCCTCCCCATTTTATTCACAGCTTCTTATTGTGCAAGGATTAGGGGTGAGCATTTGGTCGGTTCGGTTTAAAATTAAATCAAACCGAATAAATTGAAAACTGAAATTTTAGTGTTTATAAAAATCGAACCGAACTGATTTTAGTCAGAAATCGAATCGAACTGAACCGATCTAATTCGGTTCGATTCGGTTCGGTTTGATCGGTTTTAATTTTTAATAATTTTTTTTTTATTTTTTACACTTTATTTTTAATATTTTAAAATTTAATTAAAATATTTTAATCTTAATATGATTTAATTTCTCTATATTATTGAAAAAACACATTATTATCACTAATCGGTTCGGTTTTTTCTGATCAAAATCAAACCGAACCGAAATAACGGAAATTTTTAAAATTAAAAATCAAACCGAACCGAAATTTATAAAAAATCAAACTAAATTTTCAAATCAATTCGATTCGATCGATTTTTTCAGTTTGAACCAAATACTGCTCACCCCTAGCAAGGACAATGGAGTTATGACTTACAAATACTATATCCAAAATCATGTTAACAAGCAAGAAAAAAATATATTAGATGGTATTTACTCGAAGACGGAGCACAATTATAGAATTCTTAGCTTGAAGCTAAAAGGTAGTATTACTTATATTCTTCTATTCATAAAAGAATTAAGGGCATGAATATCCATTGTTAATAAATAACTTTTGTTTTACTTAGATGGTCAAGTGAAAATTTCAACAGAGAAGGTGGTTCTCATAGAACAATTTTCGTAATGAATCGTATTGAATCATATTATATGCAAGCTCTGCTTTTTTAATGAAAAATAGAGTAGAATAAATATTTTTTCTCTATTCTAAATATATATGTCATTCTTCAAAACCATTTAAGATATGATATCCTTCATACCCATACTAGAGGAAATAATGTTTATTAAAAATAATTTCTACATACCCAAGAGCCCCTAGAAGAATCTAGTGCAAATCTTATATAGAAAGAGTTAGAATTAATTTGATCTTTTAGTTGCTGATTTGAGATTTTACAGCCACCAAATAAATACTTTTCTTTGTTATAGTTAGTTGTGTTATCTTTCTCATCTGCTTTTTCAAGTAACATTCAATCATATGTCTTTTGTATTTATATTCTTCTTTTCTAACTGAAATTCAGAATTTATGTATGTTGTTGTTTTTAAAAGTTATTTCATAAGCTTTATTGCTTTTATTCCAATTTATGAAGAGAGTAAAAGAAATTATCTGCTTTCCACTTAAATGTACTATTTCATTTTTTTCCTTTTCGAGCGTGGATGAGACTAAAATTTTTTTCCTTTTTTTACTTTTCCCTAAAATTAATTATAAAAATTTAACAAAAAAATTAAAAATTTAAAATATATACGCTCTATGATTAATTTAATTAATAAAATTTAAATTAAATTAATGGAAAATTACTTTTTAGTCCCTGAGATTTAACGTAATTAACACTTCTGTCCCTCTATTTTGACAACTCAACACTTAAGTCCCTCACTTTCTTTTCTGTTCAAATTCGTAGTCCTTCCGTCCAAAATAACCGTTTGGGACACGTGAATTGACAAAATTAACCCTCACTAAAAATCCCGCTATTTCAAAATCACAAAATCCAAACCCAAATGCCTCTTCTTCTTCTTCTTCTTTCTACTCTTTTTGCAACTGGAGAAAACATGAAAGAGAAAAAAAATAGAAATTTCAAATTAAAAGAAGGGTATTTTTGAAAAAAATTATTACCTCTCACTTTTGACTCTTTGACCAAACGGTTTAAATGGACGGAAGGACTACGAATTTGGACGGAAGAGAAAGTGAGGGACTTAAGTGTTGGGTCGCCAAAATAGAGAGACAGAAGTGTTAATTACGTTAAACCTCAGGGACTAAAAAATAATTTTCCCTTAAATTAATTTTGACAATTAATTAATCTTAAATTTACATTTAATAATACCAAAGGGTATTTTTGGAAAACAAGGAATATCACTAAATAGTAAATTCATACTTTATATTGTGCAGTTTCCTCCCACACGCACACCATTTCTCGTTTCTCCGTTGGACTAGATCGCTTCAAGCCATGGCAGACGAGGTAAGCTTTTGATTCTCTCTCAGAGCGCTTCGTTTATTTGCCGAGAAAACGCTGAGAAAGAAACGGAAATCGAAAGGAAAGTGGGAAAGAATGTTGGGATTCCTCACCCGATAGATTTACGGAAAACATAAACTATTTAGCGAGATTCTAATTTCCTCGTTAATTTTCTAGCGGTTTCTCGGCATCCAAAGTGATGGAGTCTGATAAATAAAAAGCTATTTAAGTTGCTTGTACACGATAGGTTATTGGGACCTTTGGTGATGATTTTGATTCTGTTTATCTGTTATTGTTATTATTATTCTTTTTATGTCTTAATGCTTTGTTTACCTCATATTTTTATACATTCTTTTTCACTATGTTACTGAAAATATTATTTGAAAAATTTGTTATTGATAGTTAATAAAAATTAATTTTTGGATCCATGTCAATTTAATTATACTATTAGAATATAATGTCTTCATTTTCTTATTAATGTCTTTATTTTGTTTTTTAGTGGACAAATTTATCGCAAATAGGGGTGTTATTTTTTGCTTGATCATTTTGAGCAGTATATTATTTAAGTTAATGTAAACAACGATTGAACTAAGTATGCAATAATTTTGTTGGGGTGAGATAATAGCCAAAGTAAAGCTTTAATTTGCAAAAAGCTTTTGAAAATCTCTTGTAATTTCAAGTGTTCTGATCTCAAAGTAAATGTTTTTTATGTAAACATAGAATCTAATTTCTAAAGGTCTGAACATTTGGAGGGGGGGGGGGGAATAGGTATTTAATAGCTAGTGATTAAGTCAGGATAAGTTTTTTAGCAAAATAGAAAAAAAGTTTCAAGTTTTTTGATTTCTGATTGCTGAATTAAAGTTGTTCGTGGTCTTTGAAGCTGTGGATGAGGCAGTAGTAGGTAAATCAGTAGAAGGGTTGCCGCTACTTGTAGCAGAAGGTTGTGGTCTTGGCGGGTATTGGTAGCATTTATATGGTTTAGAGTACTGATAAGAGGAGTTGGAATATGGCAATAAGGATGGGATGATTGGTTATGGGTGAAACCTTGAATGGCTCAAGAGAAGCGTTAGAGTTTCTCCGGTTTCTTGCTTTCTATTAACTGCTCTTGTAGTCTTGCCGCCTCTACTACTTGAGAAGGGAAACACGTTTCATCATTCTTATCGTCAATCTAATTTCATCTTTCAATTCCTCCAATAAAACCAAAAGGCAAGTATAATTTCCCTAGCTCAGGAATCAGTCTTTCAATTCTTGTTCTCATATTCTCAAACTTATCCTGATACTCTACAGTATTTTCTTGCCTCAGTTTCTCTCATGCCCAAACCTTCTACAAATGCCCTCTTCAAACTCTTCTCAAGTATGAGTTCATCCACTGTTCCAATCATGAAACCAGGCATCTACGCAATTTGAAAGAAATAAACTTGCTAGCTACACCCTTTGATCATTAGGAACCCTATGAACCAAGTCATTCACAAATTTTCTCAACCAAGCTATGTGCTCCTTACCCTCAAAAGTCACCAACTCAATCTCAGGCAAAATTTGAGCTAATACAGTGTTAATAAAGGTTCCATGGTCACCTTGATCCTTGGTCTGATGATTCTGAGCATCTTCAGGTTAGGCAACAGTTCCTATTATCCATTGAAGCCGACTGAGAACCTCTATTATCAGCTCCAGTCCCTCCATCACAAGAACTGCTGGATTCTTTGTTCTTTTCAGCTATACAATTGATATTTGATCATGAAGGCTCATAGCTCCTCCAAGATCACATTGCTATCCGTGGAAGACTTTCTCATTTACTCTTTGAAATCTCTCAGCTCCTTGACAATTGTACAACATTCTGACTTGCTTCTCCACTTCAGCAATCCTTATAATCTCCTGACTAACAATTACAAGATCTAGTCATTGTTCTGACTGCCAAGGACCAACTATCCACTGTGTTCCTTGGATAGAAGCTTTGATACCAAATGTTAGAGGTTGCAGAAATCCTGACAGAGATTAGAAAGGGAGAAGATGTAGACAAATTTGTAGAGAGAGTGAAAGAGAGATAGAAGGGAAGAGTAGATTGAGAGAGAATTGAGTATTCTTGATAATTATTGGAATGAATTACTAGCTGGATCTCTACTGAGATTTATACAGGCTGCAGAAATTGCCTCTAATGTCAAGTAAAGCAGTTACAACTGAATCAACTACTCTACAACCACTTAACTACAACTCCCGCCAGTCTTCCCCTTACCAAACTACTTATTCTCTTTCAGAAACATCCAGAATCTTTCTCACATTCTTTTCCAGAATCTTTTCACATTTTATTTCTATTATTTCTTCCGCTAATATGTAACATACAGCTGCTGCATGGTGAGCATATTCAGACTACATTGGTCTTAACTCCTGCACTACACATATCAGGTGATATGGCTGCATGGCTGTGAATCTAACTACTCTGTATTGGTGCCTTAATCACTTTATAGGTGCAAATTGGTCTATCCATTTATGCTTAATGAAAAAAATAAATTACATATTATACCTTACAAGTTATCATGGCTTAGCCACTAAATATCATCTATATTCGAGACTTCACTGATGAATATATTCTTTATGTTAATATATGAACTATTGAGTGTTATATTTTATCAAATATTGAAAGCAAAACATCTCAAAACTCAAAATTGTAATGAATCTAATGAAATTTTAGCATGAAAGATGCTCTAATCTTCTTAAACCTCTTCCAAATTTCTGTGATCAGATTTGCATTGCTCAAAAAAATAATTATTTTTTGAATGTTCTTCCTCTCTTACATTTACAGCTTTATAAGTCTTTGCACTTTCTCTTATCACCATCAAAACAAAATACGTACCTTAATATTAATAATTTTACCCTTTTCAATCTTCTTTTCATCATCATATTCCATTGCTGCATTCAGGAAGTTGTTTTAATGGCTATCAGAAAGTAAATTAATGAAATAATCAGTAAAATAGATTAGGCAAGTGCCTAGGTGAAGTTGCCTTACCTGAACCTAAGCGAGGCACTTAGGTTGTTGCACCTTTCCTTTCCAAGACTTGGCAAGTGCCTCGCTTGCCTTTGACAACAGTATGATATAGGCAGTTCTGTAAAATTTGAATTGACTAATAATATCCTTCTGCAGCTTGCATGTCTGGTTTCAATTTCAGAATAATCTGCAAAAAGAAAAAAGAAAGGTCTTTATGTTTTAGGCAAAGGTCCACAACATTAGAAATCAATGTGACATGAATAACTTTTACAGTGCTTGTGCATGTATAAGTTATTGTGAAATGTATTCTAAAGTTACCAAAACCCCAGACTCTGTGAAGGGTATATACATATGCATGGGGGACAATGTGTTTTACCCATTTCATTTTTGTAAGAGGGATTAAATTTAAGGACCTGTTTAAGGAAATTATGTTGGTTAGCCAAGATAATCTTTTTTTCCTTTTCTATTTTGATGAAGTACAAACAGCCAAGATAAAGCTGCTGGGATGAAATCCTAAAAGAGTCTTGTCACTTCTTTGAAAATCACAAGTTTATATTAAGTTATATATATATATATATTGTTGTCTCAAATTTTGCACTTTTTAATTATTCCACCATTTGTTCTCTTAGATTGAGCTGAAAACTGCCCCTGCTGATTTTCGTTTCCCTACAACAAATCAAACGCGACACTGTTTTACCCGGTACATTGAGTTTCATAGGTAAAGTCCTTAATTGTTCTAGATTTGCATACTTTGGCAAAATTGTTTATTAGGTTTCTCCCAAGCTGACCCACCACCAAAGCAAACAAATAAATAGATAATAAATCTAAAGTTGAACTATTCATTGCAGGTGTATGGCAGTAAAGGGGGAAGAATCTAATGAATGTGAACGATTTGCCAAATACTACCGTTCCCTCTGCCCTGGTGAATGGGTGAGTTTACCTAGCCTTTTTATATAGTTGTGAGTGACTAATAAGTCTATTTTAGTTGTGAGATTTCATTATGCTCTATTGTAGCTTATGTTCACTTGAGGATACCTAGGCCTTTTTTTAAGCCTTGGAAAGCATTTTCTATTTCCAATTTTTAGTTCGTTTTTCTGTAATTTTCCAAATTTTTGTTTTCTAAATTACAAAATTGGAAAATTAGAGAACCTGTCCTTTTTTCCTTCAATTTTCTGTATCTTACATTTCCATTTTGTTAATTATTTCTTAGAAATGCAAATTTTTTTATTAAAAATACAAATTATTTAAATTTAATTATCTATTTATGATATATATAAAGTGAGGGGTGAGGAGGAGGGGGAGGTCATAATGGAATTGCCAAAGCCATATCTGATTGAAATTAATACTAACAATTTGCTCTCAATTTTGATTGGTCAATAAAATGATATAGAAATTTATTATTATTTAACATTTCTTTAATTTAATTGGCTTGATCGTTTAAAGTCAAAATTCTATTATATTAAAGAATATAATTCTAGTAAATTTTAAATTTTATTAAAAATTAAATTGTTCAATGTTTATTATGTAAAATATAATTATTATGTGCATATTTGCAAATTTAAAAGATCTCATTGTGATATCTAAGTAACTTTTAATTATGTAAACTTATGCATATTATTAAATTGTTATATTATATATATGTATGCACATACATGCATGTACATATTTTCCAATGTATATATATAAATATGGGAAAATAATAAAATATTTAATAAATATGTGATTAAATTAACAACTAAGAATCATGATACTTTTAATTAGAGAAAATGCAAAATAAAATCCCAATTAAAATAAATAAATTGTGATAAATTGGATTGAAATAGTATAAGAATAAAGTAATTTAACACATTTATGGCTGAAATTACTTAAAAAGTATAAAGTAAAAGATAATGTTCAATTATATACACTAATATGTAAATATAACTTAGGTTATATATCTATATGCAATTTTAATAAAAATAAGTATATATATGTAATTTTATTAAATTTATAAATACATCTAAAAACAAATGCATAAAATGGGTTTTTCGGTTTGCTTTTGGTTTGTTATGGTTTCATAATAGTTTCGGTTTAGTTCTTGATAAAGAATTGGAACCGAACTGAAATAGTAAATGTAGTTTGGTTCTTATAGTAACGGTTCTTTTTGGTTGCAAATAGTTTTTCGGTTCCGTTTGGCACTCCCAGTAACCGTGCACAGTTTCCATATTGCAATGCCTCTACTCTTCTTATGCTTCTCTTCACATTTGTCTCTCGCACTCTTTTACTCTTTGCCTCATTAATGCCTCCATTGCTGCTGCCTTTAAAGTCCTGAAGTCCTTTCATCTGAAAGATCTTTACACTTCTGTGTGACCTATTAATTCATAAATTTCAATAGAATTCTCAAATAATCTCCTTAAATCTAGCGATTTTTCTCTTCAAAACATATCTTATCTGCTCAATCACGACTTTGCATTTTTTTATATATTGAATTTAAGTTTTTATGTTTGAAATTGGTAATGGGTATTGGCTTATCCCTTATTTATTATATCTTATGCTCTAACTGTTGAGAGGAAATGACAAAATTGTATAAATTGAAAGTTTGCCAAAATCCTTGTGGGTACTGGCTTCAAGATTGTTACCATTACTAGCTTCTACTAAAATGCTTAATTTAACAATGTTGAATTCATACTTTGGCAGAAAGCCTATTTTTACAATTCCCAATTTATAATAAGGAAAATTACTAAGAAATATTTCCTCCACTAGCTCAAGCTAGCAGCAACAATAGCTGATACCAGAAAATAAGAGTCTAATCCCCCCTTATAAAGAAAACAAATTATTCATATAAAAGTGGCAGCTTCCTCAGCTCAAATGGCCACCCAAGAATTGCTCTAACAGCTTAACCTCCTCCTTCGACTTTTTTATAGCTGGTATTTCTGGATTCTTCATTCAGATACCTCATACCTTTTGCCCTTCCAGTTTCTTCTGTAGTAAACTCTCAAAGGCAGAGGTTCTCAGCCCAAACTTGTACGAGTCTTTAATGGGCTTTTGCTATCAAAAACTATGGTGTAGGCATAGGAACAAATGGGAGTAGTCAAAATTGTAATCTGAACCCAACAAGAAAATAAGGTCAAAATCCAACACTTTCCACTCTAAATTGAAATTTCTGAAAGCAGGTATAGTCTGAAAATTCTGAATTCGGGTAGGTTGTAGCAGAGTTAAGAGCAATTATCAATAATGAGATGGGAAGATAAACTGAATTTGGATTTCAATGGCAATTTCCCTTCTGAAAAAGGCTACACAGCACAAGAAAACAGAAACACTCTAGCTCAAGCTAGCCTAGCAATGGCTGTCTAAAAGAGAAAATCGCAACTTACGCTCCTCTACAACTAATAATTATTTATAAAACAATAAAGATTCTTTCTTTAGGTACTATCCGAGAATCTCTCAAACCTGATAACCACCTATTTTGTCCATTTCTAGCCTGGCAAGTCTAGAATCTTCATTTGAGACTCATGTTACCCTTTCCTTTAACATTTCTTCTGTAGTAAACTCTCAAGGGTTTCAGCCCATGGTTTACGCTTCCTGGATCACTAGATGAGCTGCTGGATCACTAGATGGGCTGCTGCTATCAATGTTTCCTTTCTGAAGGACAACCTTGTCCTCAAGGCTGAAGGCTGGAAATTGATTTACAAAATTATAGTAGTTCATCCAGGTGGCTTCTTCAATGGGCTTATTTTTCCATTTAACCAACTGATCCATTTTGCATCCCTCCTTCACATCTGAATTCTTTTGCAAGATTGCCTCTGGTTCAACTGGAAGCTCATCAACTGACAAGTCTTTGGGTAGTTCTTTGGTGATGGGGTGAGAGCCGACCACTTTCTTCAATTGTGATGCATGAAAAATAGGGTGTAGTCTTGCTTATTCGGGCAATTGCAGACGATA
Organism: Manihot esculenta; assembly: GCF_001659605.2. Classification (NCBI taxonomy): domain Eukaryota; kingdom Viridiplantae; phylum Streptophyta; class Magnoliopsida; order Malpighiales; family Euphorbiaceae; genus Manihot; species Manihot esculenta. The sequence continues at coordinate 25,572,139 of NC_035174.2, forward strand.
TGCCACCTTTCCCACTTTTTGGATAATTTTAAATGACCTAAAGTAACGAGCTGCCAATTTAGTATGAATTACCCCTTTCGTAGATGTTTGTCGATGATGTTTGATTTTCAAAAATACCAAATCACCTTCTTGGAATTCCAGTTCTTTGCGCTTTTTATTTGCAGCTCTGACCATCCGTTGTTGAGCACGTTTGAGATTGTAAGATAGTTGCTTAATAACTCATCTCTAGTGCTTAGCTCTTGTGCTACTACTTCGGCCTTTGTCTGTCCTGGTAAGAACTGGTGTAGTGTTGGTGGTGCTCTCGCATAAATTGCTTCAAATGGAGTCATTCCAGCAGTTGTATGATGGCTTGTATTGTACCAGAATTCTGCCTAGCATAGCCACTTTTGCCACTGCTACGGTTGCTCAGATGAAAAACACCTTAGATAGGTTTCCAACCCACGATTCAAAACTTCTGCCTGTCCATTCGCTTCATGGGATAAGCAGTGCTCATCCTTAATTGGGTGCCTTGAAGACGAAAAAGCGCAGTCCAAAAATGGTTCATGAAAACAGGGTCATGATTATTTACAATTGTTCGTGGCATACCATGTAGTCGGACAATTTCTTTCATAAATTTCTCGGCTACTATTTTCGCCGAATAAGGATGTTTTAATGCAATAGAATGTGCATAGTTTGTATACCTGTCAACTACCACTAAAACTGCATTAACCCCTGTGAAGTAGGCAACCTAGCAATGAAGTCCATTGCTATGTCTTCCCAAACTCTTGTTGGTATTAGAAGAGGTAATAAATCGGCAGGGAAAGTGTTTCATATTTGTGTGTCTAGCATGCAAGGAATTCATATACAAATTTCTGCACCATCTTCATCATTCTTGGCCAAAAGAGATTGGATGCCAGTCTCTTATAAGTTTGGAATGCACCCGAGTGCCCCCCGCTGGTGTTGAATGAAATTCGGCCAAGAGTTTGGGAATGCTGAAAGAATTTGATGGCAGAACAATCCTTCCTCTATAAAACAGTTTGTCTTGCACCAATGTATATGCTCCATGAGAGTTTCCCTCTTTTTTCAGCTTCTGAATTATACCTTGTAGAAAAGAATCGTTTGTTATCTCCTTTTCAATTATATCCCAGTCTAGCCAGTTTGAGCAAGTGAGGCTTGCAATTCGGCTTTCTCTTCAATTCTTGATAGGACATCAGCTGCAAAATTAGAGGACCTGGGCTTGTACAGGATTTTAAAATCATAACCCAATAGTTTTGCTCCCCAACATTGTTGTGTAGGTGTGTTAATCTGTTGTTCCAGCAAGTGTCTCAAACTACTCTGATCAATGTGCACCAAGAATTTCTGCCCTAATAGATAAGGTCTCCCGTGTCTAATTGCAAGGACAAGAGCCATCATTTCACGCTCATAAGTAGATTTAGACAAATTTTTGTGAGACAGACCTTTACTAAAATAGGCAATTGGTCTTTGTTCCTGCATCAACACAGCTCCCCCAGTCCTGTTCTTGACGCATCACATTCAACCACAAATGTTTTATTAAAGTCAGGTGTGGCAAGAACATGAATGGCCACCAGAGCTTGTTTAAGAGTTTGAAATGCCTCCTGTACTTTTGTGTTCACTGAAGTCTCCCTTTGTGTTCTTTTTTTAACAAGTGATTCGATGGCTGTGCAATGCTTCCATACCCTTTGATGAATCTACGGTTCCATGCATGGTTTCAAATCGCGGTCGCGGCCGCGTTCGCGGTCATGGTCGCGGGTAACGGAAACAGGCCTGTAACGGTCATAACGTAACGGTAACGGCCTGTCGCGGCGCAAAATTTTTTAGAAAATTTGTAAAGTCCATGAAATTAAAATATATTGAAAGATATAATGAAAATTAAGTTATACAACTTATAAACAAATACAAATATCCTAAATAAACATAAAATACATAAATTTTAAACATTATATGTAGTAACTTACCTCAATTACCACCAGAATGAGCGTCTAGCAGGTTCTTGAGTAGATCCACCACCTTCATCTTGTGATTGAGAGCTTTGATCTTGATGATATTGATAGTATTGTGATGGATCAAAGCTGAAAAATGAACCCATACCAAATTGATCACTAGGATTGGACTGGGTTTGAGTGTGGGAGAATGATTGCTCTGACAAAGATAAATCAGAATACGATGGAGGAGGCTGATATGGATATGGATTTGAGTATTCCCATTGAAAATTTCCTCTATATCCATAATCACTAGTAGAGGTTGCTTCCATTGAAGATTCACTTGTACCATAAGTTCCATATCCATAATTATCTGTATCCATAGAACACTCTCCATGTGCAACACCTTTTCCCTTATCACTGCTACCATCAGAACCACGGGATCTGTGATATGTATGTTGCAAAGTTGGAGCTGGAGATGGAGATGGAGATGGACTATGCCTCTGATATGAAGAGGGATCATCATGTGATTGTAATGAACTAGTAGCTCCATGACCTTCACCTCTTCCACCCTGACCACTACCACCATCATCATCATCACTGGAACTAGATAGTATAAAAGAATCTTCAGGTTCAGCATCACCACTGCCTCCAATATTATGTCCATGACTTGGAGCATTAACTTGTTGTGTTGTGATTGGCTCATCCTCCTCTAGCCAAGGATTTTCCTCACCATCAAGCACAGGATTTTCCCTTTCCTCCAACCAAGGATTTAGTGGATCATCTTCCTCGAAAATGTAATCCAAATTAATTGGATTATAACTCTTTTCTAGCTCATGCTGACTCTTTCTGCTCAAATTCCTCAACTTCAGCCGCATATTGTAGTGAACAAAGACGAGTGCATGCAATTTTTGATACCGTAATCTATTCCTCGTCTTTGTATGTATAAGTGAAAAAGTGCTCTAATTTCTTTCACAATTAGATGCAGAAGTGGTTTGGCTCAACACTCTTACTGCAATTCTTTGTAGTTCAGGAGCACTTTCACCATAATGTATCCACCATTCAGCTGCATTAAAACATAATAATTTTAATAATATAGATTATTTTCTCAAATATTTGATTTTATATTTTAGAACACTAAAAATATAACATAATGTGTAAATCTTATATTTTTACCTGGATCAGTAAATTTAATGGCTTTTTGTGCTAAGGCGGACCCAAAACTCTCCATTTTATGCTTATAGAGTTGTGTCTACACCAATAAAAAAAATTATTTGTTTTATTATAGTACTAAAATTATTTATTAAAATTATTCAAATTAGGTATATATTATATACTTGGTTCAATGCATGGCCTTGATTTACCAAATCACTCACTAGCCTTTGAATAACATTTTTAAGACCCGCCATAATTTCACTATCATTTCCAATATCGTGTGGACCATACTGATATTGAGGGTTCAAAAAATATCCTGCAAATCATAAAAATATTATTAAAATTTATAAGATATAGAAATTATTAAAGTATTAAATATTAAGTTTATGTGCTTCTTACCAGTCGCATGCAAATCATGATGTAATTGAAAATTTCAACGAGCATCAATAATTTTCCATTAGTCTATGTAACTTCTGGAATTTTGCTTAATGGCCATTTTGCTCGTTTAATTGCTTCATATATAAATCCCATTGTTGGTTTTTCGTCACCATCCACTAATCTCAACACTTTAAGCAATGGCTCTTGGATTTTCATAATGTGCTCGGCTTTCTCCCAAAAATTTCTTCCCTCTCTATCCAAGCTAAGAACAATTTTCTTAGTTTCATAAGCTGGTCCACTGGTAGCCTGGCCATATTTACTTCCTATCCATTGCTCGGATTCAAACATATTTCTTAACCCCGTTCTACATCGAAGAAGACTCTCCAATGCAATAAAATTAGTTGCAAATCTAGTAATCCCGGGGCGAATTATATCTCGACCATCAGTGAATTTCTTCATGTAATTTACCACCCAATTATGATTGTAAATAAATTGGGTGATAATTTTTCCTTGCTCAATGACAGTCTTTATATTCTTCCTCTTTCCAAAATCTTCTAAAATTAAATCAATGCAATGTGCACTGCATGCTGTCCAATACAAATTTGGAAACTTCTCCATCAACTTTTTGCCACCAAATTTAATAGCAGCTTCATTATCAGTCACCACTTGGACAATTTTGCTTGGGCCAATTTCTTCAACCACTTCCTTCATGATCTTGAAGTAATATTCTCCATCTTTTCGCTCAACATTACTTGCATCTATGGATTTATGGAACACTGTTCCACGAGGAGAGTAGACTAGAAAATTAATTATACTCATTCTGGTTGGTCCGCTCCTTCCATCACACATAATGGTAACTCCTCTTTCGTTCCACATGCCCTCAAATGAAGCAATATATTTCTTCATTTCTTTGTATTCATTTTTCAAATATACTTCAGAGATCTCATATGCTGAAGGTGGTGATACATTAGGTCCCACTTCAGCGGCCGTTCTGAGTAATGGCTTTGTCCATGGTGACTCAACCACACTGAAAGGTAATCTGTTGTGGATGACAAAATTACCAAAGGCTTTAAGTAACTTTTCTTTCTGTGACTTAAGCCATTTGGTTTTAATCTTTGGTTGTTTCAGACTTCTGTTCTTTTCTATTTCAATTTCAGCTGCTGCTAATCTAGAAGCAGGTGTTGATGTTTGCTCAATATATCTTGATGCTTCTCTACCTCTTTCATGAACGGTCGCTGAACGACTAATTCCCGAGCGAGGAGGAGCTTGAGGGCTACTCCCACCACTTTCATAATGAGAAGCTCTCCTTCTATAAGCATCTTCGTCAAACTGCCGCATGCTTTCGCGTCTAGCAATTTCTAGTTCTAATATCTTCTTCGTCTGAATCTGAACCCTCAACTTCTGTCATTTTCATGATTTCATCTTCCAACTCCCTTGCCCTCTTTGCTTTATCTCTTTTTGCAGCTTCAAAACCCCTCAACATATTTCCCATATCTTTTTTTACTTGCGCAGAAACTTTTTGACAACCAGCAACTTGCCCTGGTATATTTGCCAAATGCTGCTTCAAACGAGTTATCCCCCCAGTTATTTTTTTACCACAAAAATTACACGTTATTTCTCTTTTTTTTTCCTGAAGGAGTGGCAAAATTCCATCCAATATCTTGACTTGGTTTATCAGATCCCTCTCTCGGCATTTTCAAATTATCAAATAATATACTATAAAATAAAAAATATATTATCAAATTAATGTGCAAATTAACTTAAACTCAAATTAATGTGTAAACAAAAAATATATTATAATAAAGTAACTTGTATGCTATAACTTATAAGTTATAACTTATAATTTGTAAAGTTCATGAAATTAAAAGATATAATTAAAATTAAATTATATAACTTAATAATAAGTACAAATATATCAAATAAACATAAAATTCATAAATTTTAAACATTATATATAGTAATTAGTAACTTACCTCAATGAAAGCTGGAAATAAGTATGGATTATGGAAGAAAAACACTATGGATTTATGGAAGAAGAAGAGAACTCTCTTTATGCTGCTGCTGCTGCCTGCTGGACAGCTGGAGGAAATGGAGGACTGAAGGAGAAGTGCTACACTGCTACTGCTGAGGCTGCTGCTTGCTGGAGGCTGGAGGAAATGGAGAAGGACTTGCTGGAGGCTGGAGGAAATGGAGAAGGATAAGAGACTCAAGGTGCTGGTCTGCTGGATGAAAGAGAGGAGAGAGTAAAGTAAAGGCTAAAGAATAAAAAGAAGAAGTAGAAAAGATAGAAAAACATTTTTGCAAATTGCATATTTTGTTTTTCACGTGAAACAGGCTGGAGGAGCTGTTGGACAACTTCTGCAAGATTCCTGGAGCTGCTGGCTGGACAAAATAATGCAGGATTCCTGGTGATTTGCTGTAAAGGAAAGTAACGGCCGGTAACGGCCGTTACCATTGCGTAACGGCCATAACGGCCGTTACAGCAACATTTTTTTTTTGCCGTTGTTTAAAGGCCGTAACGGCCACGGCTGCCTCCGTTACCTGTAAATAACGGCCGTTACGTTACGTAACGGCCGTTATTTGAAACCATGGTTCCATGCCCTTTGATGAATCTACGGTAATAACCTGTCAACCCGAGAAATCCATGAACACCCTTTAGGATTTTTGGAATTGGCCAGTTCAGCACACTAGACACCTTTGCAGGATCCTTACATGGCCTAAATATTCCACTCTTATTCGACCGAAAGAACTCTTCTTTTAATTGACTGTAAACTGCTGATTGCATAACAATTGCAAAACTATTTTTAATTGTTGCAAATGTTCCTCCCAAGTTATGCTGTATATCAAAATATCGTGGAAGAAGACCAATACAAATTTCTGTAAATAAGGCCTGAATAGATTGTTCATAGTGGGTTGGAAGGTCACTGGAGCATTGGAGAGCCCAAATGGCATAACCACAAACTTGTAATGTCCTGAATGAGTCCGAAAGGCTGTCTTTGGAATTTCAGCTTCCTTGACCCGAACTTGATGGTACCCAGATTTCAGGTCTAGCTTGGAGAAATACTTTGCCCCCTGTAAGTCATCCTGCAATTCGCTTATGACTGGAATAGGATACTTGTGAGGAATGGTTGCCTTGTTTAATGCCCGATCATCCACGCAAAATCTCTAGTTTTCATCTTTTTTCTTAACCAAGAGAATCGAACTTGAGAAGGGATAATTCCTATAATTAACATCTTCCTAACCAACTATTTAATTTCATCCTTTTGGAGGTAGACTAGTAACTTCTCCTAACACTTTATCAAAGGAGCTGAGCAGTTGCTGTACTTGAAACTGTTGTTCCTTATTAATCTCAGTACCTTCTCAAGAGCTTTCTATGGGTTGAGAAATTTCCCATAAAAGCAAAGTGGCATACACATCCTTCATTCAATTTGTGCAAACGGAAGCCTGTGTGAAAGCTGAGTTGCATTCGATCGTTACCAACCGTCTTGAGTGAGAGAAAATCATCTTCATGATTAACCAATTAATTCTAACTTCTTTGAGAGTCTCGAGCCAAGTAACACCCAAAATTAAATCCACACCTAGAGGAAATCGAAAATAATCGGCTTTAATTTCCAAATGACCCACATCAATTTTGTTACTTAGGCAAACTCCTGAAGACTGAACCCGATGCGCATCACCCAATTTCACGCCGAAAATAGAGGTATCTTCCATAGGCAACCCTAATTTAGAAACCATTTTACCAAACACAAAATTGTGACTAGCACCACTATCTACCATGATACTAATGGTATGATTCTCTATTTTTCCCTGCATCTTTGTAGTCTTTGGAGAAGATATTTCGCCCACAGAGTATAACGATAGCTCCATCTTTGAAAAATGGGCATTGTCTGAAATCACTATCGCCTGACTATCTGGCTCCAGAATCGCCGCATCGGCTTCCATTTCTTCTTGGGGCTCATCATCTTCGCCGACAATTACAGCCCGAAGATATTTATTTAGGCACTTATGTGTAGGCGAGAAGGGCTGCTTGCATTTGTAACACAGTCCCTTAGCTCTCAAATCAAAAAACTCTTGATGCGTATACTGTCTAGTAGGTCGATTGCGGTGATGGTTTTGTGGAATTTTGGTATTTGAAGAGGAAGACAAAGGTAGGGCTTTTGGGATTAAAGAAGATCGGTTAGGTGGTTTAGGGGCTGGAAGTGCAGGATAATGGGTTTTATTTGTTGGGGATGATGCGTTTAAAGGGCTAGTGGGTCTATAAGTAGTGACGGGTTCAATTCTTAGCTCGAAACTAGAAGCCCAACGAGGTCCGCCATCTCCAAAGCTTTGTACCCGAGGTTTTGATGATCGTAGAAATTGAATTTCCAGCTCAATCTCTCTCGTGACAGCCAGTGTGTTGAAGATCACCTGCTTCATGAGAGCGAATCCTTGCCTTGATTTCATCCGGTAATCTGATAAAAAAATAATCTAAACATTGTTGGTCATTTAACCCTTCCACCTGAGATGCTAATGCTACAAAAGCATCAACTGAATTCCTTCAATTGGCTAGAATTCCTTCCTATATTCATCCACAGAGCAATTCTGCCGAAGAGTTGCAAGCCGCTCATAGAGATTACTCCTCATGTCCCCACCATAGCGTCGCAACAGCTCCTGGGTTAGCTGAGCCCAAGAAGTATTAGGACTACGTTGCTTAATCCACCTCAACCAATGAAGAGCTGGTCCTTCCATACACACCAGGGCTAACTGTACCTTCATGTCTTCCCTAGTGTTGTTTAATACAAAATACGGATCTGCCCTAGCTAACCAGCCTATAGGGCCTACTCCATCAAAATTTGGCATTTCCACCTTTTTGTTGGCCAAGGAATTATCTTCTAGTATTACTGGTTGTTGAATAAATAAAGTATTAGAGTGGGTACCTTTTGTCGGTGATCGAGTGGAAGCTTCAGCCTCATCCATATGTGCCTTCCCTCTCACCAAGGATGTAAGTAACGTCTGCAACCTGGTTAACCTTGTTCCTGCTCCATTTTAAGAGCAGTGATCCTTTGCTCTTGGTCAAGCTTCATAGAAGCAATAACTTCTTTTAGATTTCCCATGCTCTTCTCTACCTGTTACATGTTTCTATTCTCTCCATTTGAGTTTTGGTCATGGGGTTTTCGGATCCAGCAGATCACACCAAATTGATAGAATTAAGATCAATTATCAATAATGAGATGGGAAGATAAACTAAATTTGGATTTTAATGGCAATTTCCTTCTGAAAAAGGCTCCACAGCACAAGAAAACATAAATACACTAGCCCAGCAATGGCTTTCTAAAAGAGAAAATCACAACTTACCCTCCTCCTTTGCCACTACTAATTATTTATAAAACAATAAAGATTCTTTCTCTCTCTAGGTACTATCTGAGAAACCACTTATTTTGTCCATGTCCAGCCTGGCAAGTCTGGAATCTTCAATTGAGAATCATGCTACCTTTTCCTTTAACATTTCTTCTGTAGTAAACTCTCAAGGGTTTCAGCCCATGGTTGATGCTTCCTAGATCACTAGAGGGGCTGCTGCTATCAGTTGTAGCCAAGAATCCTGATTGTCCTAAAACTATTAAATTTTTTAGATTAAAAATATGCAATAGGACCCCACAAACACCACCACAGCTAAATCACTAATCCCAAACTAGTTTGGGTTGGCTCGATTCTTCTCGATAGAAGAACCCGGGCTTTGCACTTTTCATTCTTGCGCACTTTCTTAAAAAATTTAAAAATTTTAATTTTAAGAAGGCAAAAGGCCTACTTTGGCTCTTGATTATATAATCATATGAATCCTTGAACTTTTTTTAAGTCCAAGCAAATCTTTCAACTTTTTATATAGATTAAATAATTCTTTTAGATTTTCAAAATTAATCAAATATACCCTTAAAGGATATAGAAGCTCTGTGAATTCTAACAAATAGATTATATGACCGTTCAAATTTTGAAAAATAGATCAATAAGCCTTACTTTCAATTCATATCTTTTCATTATGTTCTACTTTATCTCTGTTATTTTTGAGCTTTCGATGCCTATTCACCTCACATATAATAATTAGAATTGTTTCACATTAGATCATAGGTAAATTGATAAAAGTGAGTATGACGAAGAAAATGAACTCAGATTAGCCTTTTGAACAATTCAGCAAAATAATTTATCAATTTGCTCTAGAATGGAATAAATATCTATTATGATGTTGCTTGTTATGCATGATAGCCGATGGGGTCCTTGTCTAAACCTTTTCTATGCAAGGACTTGTTTGAATTAGAAGCAAGTTATAATCCAGTTTCTTTTGACATAATTTTAAAAGTTAAAGGACTTATTTGTCCTATTTTAAAATTTGAAGGGCATATATTTCTCTGAGGGTTTATTTGATTTATTTTAAAAATTTGAAATACTTATTAATTTGTTTAAATTGTCGGAGGGCTTATTTGGATGTAAAAAATATATATATATCTTATATGACTATTTGACCATACTTTAAAAGTAAAAACAAGCCTTTTGCCTTCTAAGAACTTGCCAAAAAGAAAAAGGTTCTTTCCATCAATGACCCAAACTCAGGTTGAACTTGAAATTTTAGAATGACTGGAATCAAATGATTCAACCCAAATCTTTCTAATTTAATTACTATTTTGACAGGTCTATACGTTCTTATATATATATATATAACCCTAAATCAAGTAGAGACTGTTATGCCTTTTCAGTATCAGTTTGATGGATTATCACTTTATGTTTCTGTTTGCACCATAAAATCAATTTTAGCGCAGCAACAGATTCTGAATCTTTGGGTTGGAATTTTTGAATCTTCTCACATGGATTATAAAGCATGCAGATTGTGGTAGTGTGATGGATACTGACGGGTGGAGGGAATGCATTTGGGCTGTTATTGAGTCTGGGATCTCTATTTAGCTGTATCTCATGTTTAATGTCATTGTGTTCATTATCCCATGCAGTAGTTTTGTCATTGAATTAATTGCAGAAGAAAAGAGAGGAAAACTTTATTCCATTATAGTAATTAATCTGATATTTAAATTTGTGAATTGTTGCAGATTGAGAGGTGGAATGAGCAAAGGGAGAATGGGACTTTTCCAGGTCCTCTTTGATCTTCTTTCAGAAGTCTTTGGCAACTTTGGTCTTTTTCTTTAGGTATTTTCCTTGAATAAAACAGCAAGGGGATGTGTGAATTCTCCTGGGCTTATGAAACAGACGGTTGTTATTTTGGATCAATTGCACAAATTCTGGTTTCGGGTTGCGATTCCTTTTCAGATTGTATCATAAATTTAACGAATCCGGGGCCCCAACCCTTAGGTGAACTGCTATTTTTTGCACAATTTTTTTTACCATGTCTAATACCATATGAAGACATGAAGCCCGTATGAGGCTTGGGAGAGTATCTTTGTTTTATTTTAAAGATTTTTTTTGTTGAAAATTGGAGTAATTCAGCTTAAAATTCATTTTCATTAAAAGATACTTCTTTTCGAAGGGATGTCTTTAAGTTAAATATGAAAGATTTTAATTTTTCAATATAACCCTTGAATGCGATGTATATGTGTTCCTAAAAAGTTATTTCACTACTAAAAAATAAAATATGCTAAAATTTATAATTTATGTATTTAAATTTATATGTTTGGATAATTTATCAGTTTATGATTTTTTTAGGTTTATTTTGCTAAAAGAATTTAATTGTTTAGTAAATATTTTAAGGGTTAAAATTTAGCTTTTAATTAATATCAAAAGTTAAAGAATAGTTGAACTTTAGTCTCAGAAAAATTTAAAATTTGAACTTATATATATACACAAATTTTGTGCATATATATACATATATATATATATATATATATATATCAATGTAATATAGTAAACAGTAGATGATAAATTGCATCGTAATTACATAATATTATTTATTTTATTTCAGAAGTAAAATTACAATTATACATATCAACGCAATTGTTACAATAATTCTCACATTACTTGGAACAATTCTCACATTACTTGTAGACAAGAGATAGTCTACAAGAAGTAGAGATACAACTTGGGAACACTTCAAACACATGATGGCTAGCAAAACAATTTTCATTGGTGGCCAACTAGTCATTTCCCCTCAAGAGTTTTAGGAACAAAATAACTTATGACAAGAGGAGACATCAATATGTCGTTATGGACATAGAGTCTTTAAAGACTAAAATTATAATTTACCAACAATAAAATTTTCCAAAAGCAATATTCAAACTAAGTCAACCTTAAAAATCATCTGATAATTCTTGACAATCTCGATAGTCAGGATAACATCAGTCAATACCAAAATCTTTAAACAACATATATTCGTAAGCCTCACAATGGTCACAATAAATAAAAATTGAACATGAAAATTTAATGACAGACTACTTATTTTATTCTACGAGTAAAATCATAATTGAACATTCACATTAATATAATCATTATAATAATCCTCACATCGCTTGTAGATAAGGAGATAGTCTATAAAGAGTGGAGACACAATTCTAGAACACTTTTAACCCCATGATGGCTAGCAAGGCACAACTATTACCAGTGGCGAACTAGTCACTCCCTCAAATAACCTTAGAAACAAAATATCTTACGATAGAGAGACATCAATATGTCTCATATAACACAACTTCCAAAATAAATACATAAAAGAGAATTACATATAACTGACTTGACTCTTTACTAACTACTAATTTATGCTATTTTTCACTAATATTGCTTTTGTGAGATTCCATTGTTAGAAAATTACAATTTTGGTCTTTCTATAAATTCTGATACTCATGGTTAATAATTATAATTCATCCTTTTTATTTGATTAATTAGAAAATAATATAAATAATTATTATTATTTAAAAATTTAATTTGATTGGTATTTAAATTTAAATTATTTAAAGATTTCTTTAAATATTTAAATATATTTAATTCAACTTTTTGTTATAAAATGAGATTTCTATAAATGTCCATATTTATAGTCATAATTATAATTTATCATCTTATTTGACATGCCATATAGGGTAAGTTTTTAATTTCCTACAGCTCTAGGGTTATATTTGTGAGATAAAAGTACTTAAAAAGGAGAATAAAATTTAAGGATATGGGGAGCTCAAGAGCGGTTAAAAACAGTGAAGTGAGTAGGAGTCCAACTCTAAGTGAACTAGGTTCGCTTATCTCTAAAAATAAAAACAACACGCACACTCTAAAGCTAGCAGTTGACCACCTCCTCTTCCAACGGTAAAAAAGTCTTCTAAATCACTCCTATTTAGTCTTATGCTTTCTACGATCCTTAATATTATTTTTCCAATAAAAGTGGTATCAAAATCTTGTTCGTTCAAAACAATGAATATAAACTCATGGCATCAAATGATAATGTCGTGAATATTTATTTACCGGTAATTCATGTTTTCAAATGTGAAAACTTTGAATTCTAAAGTATCAAGATGAAAACTCTATTTAAGTTTCAAAATTTGTGGAACTTGGTTGAGAAAAAGTATTTTGAACTAGAAGAAGAGTTCAGATTAAAGAAAATTTAGAAGAAGGATTCTAAAGCATTATTACGAGTCAATATTTTCAAAAATTGTAGCATCACCTGCAGCTAAAGGTTCTTGGATGACTTTGTAGACGGTGTACTAAGGCTTTTCTAATATAATAACAATTAAAGTTTAGTCCTTTCATTGTGATTTTGGAACCTTGTAAATGAAGCGTTGAGAGACAGTGTAAGATTTTCTCTCAAGAGTAGCTATAATTATTAATTAAATGGGGTCTTATGGATAAAGAATCTCGGATCAAACTTTTGTTACAAAAGTGTTGAGGAGTCTAAATCCAAGTCTAATCATATTTTGGCAGCCATTGAAGAGTTTAAAAACTTAGCCACATACTCATTTGATGAATTAATGAGATCCTTGCAATCTCATGAAGCATGATTATGCTAATTAGATGAAAAGAATGAAGAGAAACCCTTTCTTATAAACAGGTGAAGCAGTTAGCAGAGGATGTGAAAAAGGAGGATATCGAGGTAGAGGAGGTCGTGACAGAAACGATCGTGGTAGAGGCGATGGACAAAAAAGTGAGTAGCATGAATAAAATATAGAGAATCAGGAAACTAGCAGAAGTAATATTCAATGCTATTACTGCATAAAATATGGGCATATAAAAGCAAATTGCTGGAAACGAAATCATCAAGCTAATTATGCAGAAGAGGAAGAAGAGACCAAGTTGTTCATGACTTATGAATGATAGCAGAATAACTTTAGGTGACAATGAGGCTTAGTGATGACTAACAAATACAAGTTGAAGGCAAAGGTACTGTAGCAATTAAAAATAGCCACAGTAATGTGAAGCCCCTGTATGATTTCTATTTTATTCCAAGTTCGATACAAAATTTATTGAGTATTAGATAACTCATGGGTAGTGGATATTCTATCTTATTTGATGATGAATCCTGTATGATTGGGATAAAAAATCAGATTAGATTATAGTCACTGTTTCTATGTTTAAAATAAATTGTTTCCTCTTGAAGTCTCTAGTGTTGACAAGCATACTCTTGTTGTTAAAGAAAGTAGTGAGTTCATGTTAGGGCACTTATGGTATGGGCATCCACATGTAAAGGGTTTCCAGTTGTTAAAATAAAAAGAAATAGTTTTAAGTTATCTAAAATAGTCTCTAGATTTCTGTGAAGGGTGTATTTATAGGTAACAATGTGAAAAAGCATTTCTTATTCGAAAGTCTAGAAGGACAATTGAGAGTCTTAAACTTGTGCATGATGACTTGTGTGATACCACACATATAGTTTCAGTGAAGATGAAAAAGATCTTGAATGTCAACATCCTACTTCAGTTTCAATTCCTGAACTTTCTTTTGAGCGTGGAAGTTTCTCAATATTTTAAGATTGTGTAGGGTAGAATCTGCAGGTTTAAACCTGCAAATTATGCAATTAATGAACCTGCAAATTATGCAGGTGTCACAAACATGCAGATTCTGCAAGTTCTAGTTTATTCCTAAAGTAAATATAAAATTTCATAAAAATTAATATAAAAAATATTTTTTCCTAAACATGCATGATTTTTTTCAGGAATTTGCAAGCATGATTTTCATTGAAGGCACCTTCAACCAATAGCACATACTTCAATGGTCTAATTATTTTTTTGAATAAAAACGTAAATTTCATTAAGATTCAAGAATGACCAACTCAGAAATATAATCAGGAGGTGAGGAAAAAATTTAACCAGGCCCAAAATACCATGACTAGCTCAAGCAAGCGTATGAGCTACACCTTCAATAGTCTAATTATTGCTTACGAAAGGATTTGCTCCGGTATATATACACCTCAAATTATGAAAGAATATCATCTATTTGGAAATATAAGTATATTGAACATGATAATTGACCTTAACTATTTCAATTGCTTCAACTATAGTTTGAGGTGTAGAATTCAATAAATTTCTTTAATATCAAAAATAGCAATTTAATGCTTATCTCAATAACATGGTCAAATACTATTGTCAATTACTCAATGTTGCTACTAAGTATAACAAACAAAATGGTTTTGACCAGCAAGCCAAGTAGATTGAAAGTAATGATCTTTGTAAACCAAAAGTAATTATGTAATCTATGCCTCCTTAAAATTTAACTCATAATAATGATAAACATTAAGAGAAATCAAATTGACTAGCAACTTAACTTACATGAAAAGGTAATTAGTATCCATGTACGTTTAAACAACATAGGGTAAAGTGAGCTATAAATTTTAGCAAATATCCATCACTTAAAATCGATACATGATTCACAATTTTCTAAAGAAAGAAATATCAAGCTTCATGATTCATGATGTGTATTACATATTATAGGAAAAAGTATATGAAAATTATTAAAGGAATGTAATGGGAGAGAATATAGAATATTACGTTACAAATAACCACCCGCTGTTACAATTGTATATAAGGATAACTAGAGTTAGTTATTAGCTGAGATTTATAAAATCTAAGTATATTCCATATGTAAGGCATTGAGAAATTTCAATACAAACGCCATTGCTTCTATCCCTTAATTCCAATTTTTATTCTCTCTTCTACTACTCTATTTCTCTTATTTCTCTATTCTTTCATCCTTTCTTCTTCTTCTTCTCCTCTTTTCTATCTTGAATTTCTTTATTAGAGCATTAGCTCTGAGAATTGGTATCAGAGCTTGTGTATCCTTGAAGTGTCTGGTTAATTGTTGTTTGGAGTTGAAAACATGACTTGATCCATCGTGGTAAGTCAGGAGATGGTAAGATCACAAAATTAGAAGAACATATAAGAATGTTATAGGAGACATCCCTGAAAAATAACGAGGAGTTGAGAGACTTCAAGGAGGAAGTAAAGAAGAATTCTAAAGATGCCAATGGAATTTGGGAAGAGTTGCACACCTTGATGCTCAGCCATGTGGTGAATAAAGGCAAGGAAGTGGGCAATTCTAGCGAAGGGGAAAACAGAACAAAAAACATAGTTCTTCAGTCCATCTCTATTAATTCAAAATAAGCCCATATTGTTCAAGCAAAGGATAAAGGTATTTTAGGCACTATTCTTACCCTCTCTCTTATTAATGATGTAACCCAAATGCTTTCTAAAATCGAGTTAGCCACTTTTGAAAGGAAGGAACCCAGAGCTTGGTTAAGAAAGTGTGTAAAATATTTAGAAATCTACAAAGTACATAGTGAATAGAATGTACAATTAGCTAGTTTGTTCTTGATGGATAAGGCAGATGCTTAGTTTTATAATTAGAATAAGGGTAGGGAACATACTTGGGAAGAATTTGAGAGGGGAATATGTAATAGATTTGGGGATGATTGGTTAGAAGACATAGTAGAGGGATTTATGAAACTAAGGCAAGCTCTGTGGAGGAATACCAAGGTGAGTTTGAGCATGTGAGGATTATATTAGCGCGATTAATGTTTGAATTAGGGGAGTCTTGCTTCCTTTAGGGTTCATTGGAGGATTAAAAGATGAAATTAGGTTGATGGTGAAGATAATGAAATATGTATCCTTGTCTCAAGCAATGGAGGTTGTTGTAATACCCGGCTAGACTCCGGTATCGGAATTCCTACCGTCCGGTGGAATCCCGGATGTCGGAAACCTCTAGAAGGGTAAAAGTATGTTTTTATGATATGTTTTCATGTTTTTAATAAATTTAAGTATGTTTTTAAATGAGTTTTTGCATGAAAAGTCCTTGGAGGAAAACCCAGGTTCGGCCGCCGAAAGTCAAGTTCGGCCGCCGAACATGCATGCGTTTTGGAGGCACGTTAGGCCCCGAAAGCATGAGTGAGGGCAGTCCAGGTTCGGCCGCCGAATCTCAAGTTCGGCCGCCGAACATGGCATGCATGCGGAGGCAAGTTCGGCCCCCGAACGTGGTCTGGCCAGCTACTATAAAAGGGGCACTTAGCCGAAATGGGCGAGCTTTCTCCCATTTTCGGCCACAGCTAGCTTCCGACCTCCCTCTCCCAAATCTAGTGTTCTTCCTTCAAATCCCCACCATTTTTCTTGAGTTTTAAGCTTGCATTGAAGGTTTTGAACTTTTGAAACAAGTTTTGGAGCTTTGGGAACTCAGGAGCTCATTTTCGTGGATCTCCAAGTTTAGGTCGTCTCCCTCTCGATCTTTAAGAGGTAAGAGCCGATCTTAAGCTCCTTATATGTTTTAAGTAAGTTTTAAGTTGTTTTATGGGGTAGAAATGCATGTTAGGCTTTAAGTTGAGTTTATGGGTTTTGATGATGATTTGAGCAATGTATGTTGATTTTGTGTGTTTGAAGTGTTGTAGTTGGGGTATATGATAGTTTGAGACCCCTAGGTGTGATATATGGTGTTTATGCATGTTTTAGAACAAGTTTATGCATGATTTGAGGTTTTGGGAGGCAAGGGGTTCATGTGAACCAAGTTTCTGCCCTTCTGGCAGAAACCAGGTTCGGCCGCCGAAGGGAGTTTCGGCCGCCGAACCCCCTTGTGGAGGCAGCATTCGGCTGCCGAAGCTTGCCCCCGAAAGAAGACTTTCGGATCTGTCTGGGAGGTTCGGCCGCCGAACCTGCCTGACTTTCGGCTCTGGAGGGACTTTCGGCCGCCGAACCTGCCGCCGAAAGTGCCCTGTTCAGCCATTTCATGCATGTATTTCTATGATTATTTCATGATGTTATAGGGGGTTTTTGGGGAGTATATTAGAGTTATGTTTATGTATGTTTGGTCCCTCATTGGAGTCCAACTGTGTAGGTTCGGACCCGAGGAACCGAGGACCCCAGCAGTGAGCCAGCTGCTACAGAGTTTGTCAGAGCTAGCCAGAGGTGAGTGGAATAAACTTTAAATTTTAAAATAAATGAAATATGAATTTTGAGCATGATCCATGCATCATGAATGCCATGAGATATAGTAGGTTGCTTGCATTAGTATTCACGAATATGTTGCATTGCATTTATGATGTTGATGTGGATTGGTTATTGGATGACCCTTTAGTCCTCATATGATATGATGATGCTACGGCATGAGATATGGTATGGAAGTCCAGGTTGTACCCATTCTACGTCCCTGGCACGATGTAAGAGGAAGTCCAGGTTGTACCCATTCTACGTCCCTGGCACAGTTGGACTGTATGATATGTTATGTTAAGAGAAAGACCGGTTGTACCCATTCTACGTCCCGGCACAGTTGGACTATGTAGAGGACTATTGGTGACAATACCATCCGAGATGTGATTTGTTGTGATGTGTTGCATTACATAATGGCATAAAATTTTAATACATGTTTTCTCTATTCTGCTCACTGGGCTTTGTAGCTCACCCCTCTCCCCTAACCCCAGATGTGCAGGTACAGGGTAGACCAGGAGGTTAGCCAGAGATATGAAGAGTGTATGTAATAGTTAGTTTGTGGACATGACAGTTGTATTATGATAGTTATGTTATGTATAATGATATTGAGGATTAGATATTGTGCTTGACATTATGTATTGAGGTATCCCTTTTATTACATGATCAAAATGTTTTATAATGTTATGGAAGCCAACTCATCTCATGATGTATTTGCCCATTGAGGCATCGTTGAGGTCCCACAGAGGGATCATAGTTATGACTATGTACAGTATATGTTCAGGTTGAGTTGGATGTTTGAAAGAAAGGTTTTAAATTTTTTATGTATTTTCTTGATCATGTATGGGATTAAACAGGTTTCCAGGATGTATGTTTGGCTTGCTACGGGTCCCGGCGGCCTTAAGTCGACCCGGATCCTAGCGCCGGTAGCGGTCCGATTTTCGGGTCGTTACAGTTGTAAAGTTAAAGGAACAATTGCTAACCAAAAGCCAATAAAGGGGGAAGCTCTAATACTTTCAAATTCTTCAAAAATACCTATCCAAACACTGCTACCAATAGCCAAACAAGCAAAAAAAAAAAAAACCCTGCAAACACATATACCAAGCCATACCAGTCATACCAACATCCACCTAGACCACCAAATACTGATTAGAAAACAAACTTAATTGCTACTAAAGGTAGTAATCCTTCTTCTGTTTTCAATTCTAATACTATAGCCACAACAACCTTCAAAATAACCAACCCACATATCAAAAATAAATCAAACCTTATTATAGATGTGGGGATAAATAATTTTCAGGGCACTAATGTAAACCCAAAACACTAAATGTGATCTATACAAATGATAAGGATGGTGAAAGGGTGGAAGATGAATGATATGAACTAAAAGGAAGTGAATTAGAAGATAAAGTGATAGATGCAATACTGTCTAATTGAAACATAGACCTAAAACTTTTATGAGACACATAGGCCTAATTCTGTTAGGAAGGGACTGGTTCTGATATTGCAAAATTTGGATTTAAAATTTGGGTCAATTAGATCCTATAGTGAGTATATGGCAGTCAGCAAAGAAAATACATAAGTTAAGTTATAAATATCCAAATTGCATGATTCTAGATTCTTTAAAACGCTAAGAGAATAATTTAAAACTTTAATGAAGGAAGTAAAGCTCAGGTCTATGTTATTTAATCATAAGTTATAATTACATATACTGTTTGAACACTGAGATCATGTCCTGTGGGCAGTCTGTATTTATTGAGTCATAAAAGGAGTTTTAGATGTCCAAATCACCTGAACCTAGATTCAAAGAAAACTTAAGACATAGGCTAAAAATTATTATAAGACAACTTTACCTATTTCTGTCTTTAGTTTTGTCTAATTGGTTGTCAAATATAGAATACGTGAATAGTAGAATATTGATACTGGTTACCTAGGTCTGTGGACAGCCTTGATATATTAGAGCATAACATGAGTTTTAGTGGTCTAAATGGGGTGAATATTAGCTTGTTGAAAAGCTAAGATATAGAAAAACAATTTTCATAAAGAGACTATAACTGAATTAGACCCTTAAAATTTTGAAAATGTGACTATAACATAGGATAGAAATCTGCCTTGAAGATATGGACATTGAATTTGCATGGCAAATGCGTTTAAATGTTATGAAATGTGTCTATTTTAGTTGGCCAGCAACCTTTCATGCTTAATTGACCATTTTCTTGCTGAATTAAGGTACAATAAGGGAAAATATGATGTTGGCTTTGTATTGAACAATTGAGATGCCTCACATTAAATGTATGCATGTGATTGTATGAGAATATATGAATAACTGTCCAATATGTAAATGAGATGAAAAATAAAAATAATGATAATTATTCTATGAGTTGGCATTGTTCTAATTATATCATATAAGCATACATAAAGTACCTAAAATGCTTAACTTGGAAGCTAGTAGAAGAGAGGGGGGATTGACATGTCAATAAGGGCAAATTATGACAGTACCGTAAGATAGCATAAGATGGAGTTTGAAAGAAGGCCTTGCAGCTTGGAAATATCATGAATGAAACTATATAATATATTTATATGACATAAGACAGCACTTGAAAATAGTGCCGTAGTCAAGATGTATGACATAAGACGACACTTGAAAGACAATGTCGTAGTCTAGTTATAAGGCATAAGACAACATTTGAAAGACAGTGTTGTAGCCATCCCAAATCTCCATTTACTAGCAGACTAAATAAAATTACCACTTAAAAAAAGTTATTAAATAAGATGATCATTCATTCCATGATTCCTTCCTCATAGTTGATACTTGATATTTGTATGATAAGTTATTGAGACTTATTATGTGAATAAATTTATCTATTTAATAATTGCCATTATTTGTATTGTATTGTTATTACTTTATTTCCTATTTTATGAAATTTTTTTATAGACAATGATGATATTAGTCATCTAAAGGAAAGTGTGCACCACTAAGCATGAACTTAGCGCGTTTGGATTGTCTTTTTCCTACGCGCAGGTCATGAAGTAGATAAAGTTAGATTGGATCTGCAGAGCTGCTAAGCATCAAGTCACAATAATCAGATCATCGTTGGTTAGATTTTATAACAGTGACAATATTTTTATAAATAATGTAATATGACATGTGATGTTATATAGTAACTTTAAAATATTATATTTTGTAGGAGTCAATTTAATATTTAATTAACCTATTATGTATTGTATTATTCTAAAAGGATCACTACTCTAATAGGAATATTGAAAGTGTAAATTTGTACATATATTAAAATAAATAAAGTAAATAATAATAGAAGGAGAAATTAAATGTTACATGTAATTATATTAGGTAATACTCTCTAGTTAGCTAATGGTTTAGCTAATTAGGGAGTGTTACATAAGCCCCAAACTCTTACCTTAGAGCCTTATTATGCTCTTTGGCCATGTATACGCAGAGGATTCTCCATGGCTGAGTGCATGATGTTGTCGAAGAGGTCGTCTATCTTGACCTCATTCAGACGATGACGGTCCCCAAGCCTCAAAGCACTCTTAGCTATTAGGAATGACAGGTGGAGTTCCTCAAGAAGAGAGGTCATTCGGATCAGTGCCAACTAAGTGTTGGATGCTACGAGGCCACGATCCTAGCATTCACTGGTTGGGCTCAATAGTGACAGGGATTGCTGTAGAGGCACCCCTTGTAGAAGAATCAAGCTGAGTAGGGATCGTTTCTTCTGTTATAAGAGGGGGTGAAGGAGGAGGAAGCATGATGATCTCCTCGGTGTAACAAGCACACTTAGGTGGAGGCGCGGTAGCTTTAGCAATAGCCTTGTCTTTACGTGCAACACGCACCACTTCGGTAAATTTTTTTCCTGACCTAGCCATATTTGCATAAAACAAAAAAGTGAATAAGTAAGAAAGTTTGAAATACAAGAAGGGTTGGAAAGAGAAATATCACGCTCGCTGGCCAGAGGATGTCTATCTTTTAGGACTTGGCCATCGTATGGAGGAAGCCTAGAGCCTCTTCCTCACTCCTTCGAGGCTAGATCCCATTCTTTCTCAGCTTCACATATATGTTCCAGCTCATTCAAAGAGGACCAAAACTCCAGACACCCGATGCAGAGAATGAAAAATTTATTCTTCTAGCGTTTCAAAGACAAGGTGATGCGGAAGCTTACATCACAAGGGGATCCGATCGAAGAGCATATGATGTTTTCTCTCACTGAAGTATCAGGATTCTTCGTTCCCTTGGGTACCTAGCTAGTACAGCTTGGAGAATAGCGCAACACTCGGCTCAATATTGTTGTTAAAACAAATGAATCGGAAGGCCATCAAGATCCTCCAACTGTTGGGGTGCAGCTGGTCGACTGACAGTTTATGGAATCATAAAACCTCAGTGAAAAAAGGATCCATGGGGAACCGAAGACCCGCCTTCAGGTGCTCTTTATAGACCATGATAGTATCCTCCGCAGGGATCTGGTCATCTACACGAATGCTCATAGATGGAGCAAATATGCAGAAGATTTCTCAAGAGATGAGGTATTGATCGTGTAAGCGGTCTACATATTTCTCAGTTAGTATGGAAGGGATGTCGCTGATCAGGCCGCCTTCACTTTCATGAACTGCAGCACGAATAGGACTGTTGGAGGAGAAGCTTGAGGTAAAACTTCTACCAAAAGAAGAAGAAGAAGAAGTGTTCCTATTCATTTCTACGAAACTGAAAATAAATAGGAATTACCTTAAGAATGAAAAAAAAGTGCATGGTCAAATCTTTTCTAAAGCATAGAAGTCAGTTGAGAGTAAAAGTGATACTTAGAGGAGAAGATGGATTCTTATATGGCGGCTTTACCTGCAAGTTTTAAATGCAGCTCAAGAAACGGAGCAGTCATTATTTATAGGTAAGAGCAGACAAAGTAACGTGAGTAGTAAAAAACCAATCTAAATAAGCCACGTGCTCTATAACGTGAAGATAATTGTTATCTTCGAATCTAAAGAATAAAAAATCAACAGGAGGACTTTTGATGTAACATAACAATCGCTCAAAGTAAGTCGTGAGCTGTCACCATAAGACAGGGCCATATGACAAGAGTCTAATAAGTCGATACATGGTCCCACCTATAGAAATGAAGATCCAGACACTCAATTTTTCATTAAGACTTACCCTCTCTTGAATAGGTCGAGTCTTCATATAAAGTTGTCGTTAGCAGGTAGATCCTGTTATGCCTGTAATCACAGGATTTCCAATCAATTAGGCAGAGAGATCTCCTATCAATTAGTCGGAGTGATCTCTTATCAATTAGTCGGTACCAATCGGATTTTCAAAAAATACTATAATTAACTCTATTTTCTTATAGTATAAAAACTAACAATCGCAAAGATTAAGGTACACAATTTTTACATAACTACTTTTGAATTCTAAATAATTCTTTATATTCACATTTTTCTTCAACTTACTGACTTAAGCATTGGAGTGGTTGTCTTATTCTTTCTTGCAAATTGACCAATTATAACATAGTTTCATTTCGAGCACATCACTATTTATTAATATTATTTATTATAAAAATTATTTATAACTACTCGAGTTTTATTAGATACTAAATAGAATATTTTAAGAAAAATATAAATACTATAAAAGTAAAGAAATATGAAACTAACAGGTTAAGGTGGATTGTGATTTACTCATAATGCAATATTAACTTGAAAACCTAAAAACTAATTGGCATTGATTATCTAATAAATTATTTAGTATAATTTACGAAGATAAAATAGCATTATGTAATAGAATGTAATTTATCATCTACTGATTTACAATATTAAATTGATATATATATTGTTTTAATTATTTATATGAATTTTTTTCTAAATACAAATCTCTACTATATAAAATTTGGAAAAGAGAAGATAATAAGATAGACAAAAATATTAAGTTATTTAATAGTATAACAACAAAACCCAAAATTTATTAACTTCTTTAAAAATTAATATATTTTAAGTAAATATAATTATTCTAAAATTACAAAATAAAAATTCTAAACTAATATACTTTATTAATATTATTTACATAGAAAAGAAATTATTATTTAGTGTTTATAATATATAAAAAAATTTTAATTAATTTTTTAATTTTAAAAAAATATATGAGACGTTTTTAATTTAAAAAAAATATATTAATTAATTTATCCGTTAATTTAATCGTCAAGTGTTATAAAAAATTTAAAACATTTTCAACATAAAAAGACTAAAAAATAAATATTTAAAAAAATAAAACAACAACTAATAAATTTTTTCATGTTATAGAAATTAAATAATAAATAGTTAAAATTAATGAAAATTAATTAGTAAAATTTTTAAAATTTTAAAATATTTTAATATATTTTTTAAAATTAAATAATCAACTAATTTATTTTATTATAGCACAAAAGGTAAATAATAAAATTTTTAAATAATAAAATACATGCAATTAAATAAAAATATTCTGAAATAAAAAGTAGGTCAAACTCTAAAATAATGGATGCGCTGCTAATATTATTTATAAAAACAATAATAAGTGCGTTATTAATAATAATGCAAGAAAATATTTTTTTTTTGAAATAGGGATAGAGAATTAAAAAATAAAATATGAAATTTTTTAAATTTATTCATATACATTTACCATTAAACTAAATTTGTGAGTGCACAAACAAATAATTTAATAATAATATATACATATATAAAGGATAAAGAATGATGGTCATTTTAATATGTCGATTTATACGTACTTCCCCGAGTTGAATTGCAAAATTGGATAAAAATTAATTTTAAAAATATGGATACTTCTGCCAAAATTCAAAGAAAGGGAAGTTTTAGTGTGTATATCTATATAAGTTCAAGCTTTAATTTTTCTGAGATTAAAATTCAATTATTTTCTAACTTGTGATATTAATTAAAAGGTAAATTTTGAACATCAAAATATGAGTCAAAACCTTTTTTTTTTTTTAATTCAAACAAAAACTTTAATTATTAAAATAATTTAAATAAATCTGAATAAAATCATAAAAACTATTCAACACATGCATTTGAATACATGGATCATAATTTATA
Organism: Manihot esculenta; assembly: GCF_001659605.2. Taxonomy (NCBI): domain Eukaryota; kingdom Viridiplantae; phylum Streptophyta; class Magnoliopsida; order Malpighiales; family Euphorbiaceae; genus Manihot; species Manihot esculenta. The sequence goes on from NC_035174.2 coordinate 25,597,013, forward strand.
TTCAAAACATCATATTCTAATACCACCATTTATATTACTAATATCAAATATAATCACATACATTTAATATAATTTATATAAATATTTCTAATTAAGATATATATTTTATTTACTAAACTACGTGTTCTTACACACTTGCTCGAAACTCAAAAGATATTCAAAAATCAAATACGATGTCATTTTTACTTTATTTTCATGTATTTTTATTTTTAGTGAAATGATATAACATCTTAATCATATATATAATTCAAGAGTTTTATTGAAAAATGTAACATTTATGTTTAGCCTAAGCATGTCCCTCAATAAGAATGTGTTTTGATAAAATTAGGCTGATCGATCCATTTTAATTTCCAACAAAATTTTTAAAATTTTTAAAATATATCAAATATAATATAAGAGACATAAATGCCATTAAAGTTTTAAAATTTAATAAACAAGTCCTTCAAATTTTTAAAATTGAATGAATAAGCCCTCTTAACTTTTAAATCTAAATAAAAAGATACTAGACTATAATTTGCTTCTAATTAAAGCCCAACCATAATCATGCACGAAAATTTTCTATAGCATGAAGTTTTTATCGGTTATCTTGTGCATTAATTGATATCATTATAAATGTTCAATGTATTTTAATATAAATTGATAAGGAGCAGATTAGTTTGCGAAGTTTAAAGGTTAAGGGTATCACATGATCACAGAGTGTTGAGTTCGAGCCACCTCTCTTCCTTCCCGAATATAATGTAATCTACTGTATATGGGCAGTGAAAAAAAATAGGCACAAATTAGCAGTTCACTTAAATTGAAAAAAATAAGTCCCATCACTTTTCAACCTAAATAAAAAGATACTAGACTATAACTTGCTTATGATTAAAGCTAGCCCAACCATGATCACGCACGAAAATTTTCTATAGCATGAAGTTTTTATCAATTATCTTGTGCATTCAATTTGATATCATGATAAATGTTCAATATATTTTAATATAAATTGATAATAAGCAAATTAGTTTGCAGAAATTATGCCAACGATCTCGTAGTTTAATGGTCAACGGTATCACGTAATCAGAGAGTGTTGAGTTCGAGCCTCCTATCTCCCTCCCCGAATATAATGTAATCTACCCTATATGGGCTTCAAATGCTGACAGTAAAAAAAAATGCACAAATTAGCAGTTCACCTAAAGGTTGCAGCCCTGCACTCGTTAAATGTATGAGACGACCTGAAAAGGAATCACAACCAGAAACCAGATATTTGTGCAATTTATCCAAAATAAAACTGTCAGTTTCATAAGCCCAAGTGAATTCCCGCATCCCATCGCAGTTTTATTAAATGAAAATATCTAAAGGACAGGACCAACGTTGACAAAGACATCGAGCTCAGGTGCTTCTGAAAGAAGATCAAAGAGGACCTGGAAAAGTCCCATTCTCCCTTTGCTCATTCCACCTCTCAATCTGCAACAATTTACAATTTTAAATATCAGATTAATTACTATAACGGAATAGATTCTCCTTTTTTTTCTGCAATAAATCCAATGATAAAACTACTGCATGGGAGAATGAACACAATGACACGAATTAAACACGGGATGCAACGTGCAATTAAATAGAGATAGATTCCAAACTCAATAAATGCCCAAATTCATCCCCTCCACCCATCAGTATCTTCATCACATCACACTACCACAATCTCCATGCTTTACAATTCATTATCCATGTGAGAAGATTCAAAATTTCCAACCAAATGAAAAGTAAAATCCGACTGCTGAACAAGGAACTTCATTGAAGAAGTCCTGCAAACATATCCCACGCTAACATTAATATTATGTGCAAACAGAAACATAAAGTGATGATCCATCAAACTGATACTGAAAAGGTTTCTACTTGATCAAGGGTTATATATATGTATATATATAGATAGATATTTATATATAAGAAGGTATAGACCTGTCAAGATAGTAGTTAAACTAGAAAGATTAGGTCGGTTCATCTGCAGTCATTCTAAAATTTCAAGTTGAATCTAAGTTTGGATCATTGATGGCAGAAACTTTCTTTTTGGCAAGTTCTAAAAGGCAAAAGTCTTGTTTTGACTTTTAAAGTATGGTTAAATAGTCATATAAGCTCTTAATCTTTTTGAAGTCCAAATAAGTTGTTAGCAAACCCTTGCTAATATATAAGAGATTCACACATGGAGAAATAAAAATATTGAAATGCAAGATCAAGTCAAAATCACTAATGCAGTTGAGAAAAACTAGCTCCATATGTTGTTACTACCCATGATATCCTACTTGCTAGTAGTGTTGTCTCTTATGATGTTAGTAGTGTTGGTAGTGGTTAATGGTGCTGTTAGCAGTGCTGTTAATGGTTAATAGTGCTTTTAATAGTGGTGTTAGTGGTTAATAGTGTTGTTAGTAGTGGTGTTAGTGTTTTGCTTTATTTTCTTTCACTTTTTTAGCTGTAGGAGGGTGATCCTCCATGTTCTGATCATACTAATAGCTTCTCTTATTCATAGAAAGAAGTTACTTTTGTATTTAAGTTCAGTTGAGATAATAAAAGAAATATGATTAATTTGTCAAAAGTTGTTAAGTACTTAACTCAAAATATTTTCAAATTCTCTCCTAATGAGTTTGTGCAACCTTCATCATAGGTCAAAAAAGAAACAGCTTTCTTCTTCATCTATTGAACCATTAATTCCTCAACCTCGTCCCATAACTCGATCCCATTTCTAAGGATCCTAGCATAAGTCCTCCAACAAATAACTATTTCAAATTAAATTTTAAAAATATATCAAATATACCCAATAAAGACATATAAGTGCTTCAAATTTTAAAATAGGACAAATAAATCCTTTAGCTTTTAAAATTATGTCAAAAGAAAGTAGATTATAACTTCGGTCAAGTCCTTGCACAGAAATGGTTTAGTGCATGAGGTCCTCATCGGCTATCATGCATATCAAGCAACATCATAATAGATATTTATTCCATCCTAGGGCAAATTGATAAATTATTTGGTTGAATTGTTCAAAAGGCTAATTTGAGTTCAATGTCTTTGTCATACTCACTGTTATCAATTTACCTATGATCTAGAGACATTATTCTAATTATTCTATGAGAGGTGAATAGGCATCGAAAGCTCAAAAATATTGCGAAAGAATGCTATTCACATAGAGATAAAGTAGAACATAATGAAAAGATATGACTTGAAAGTAAGGTTTATTGATCTATTTTTCAAAATATGAATGGTCAATATAATCTATTTTTTCGAATGTAAAGAGCAAAGTTGGGTTCTTCTGTGGAAAAGAATGGAGCCAACCCCAACTAGTTTGGGATTAGGGCTTTAGATGTTGTGGTGGTGTTTGTGGGGTCCTATTGCATATTTTTAATCTTAAAAAATTAAATAGTTTTAGGACAAATCAGGATTCTCAGCTACAACATACCTGAATTTAAATTCTCAGATTATATCCGCTTTCAGTAATTTGAATTTAGAATGGAAAGTGTTGGTTTCTACCTTAATTTTCTTGGTGGGTTTAGATAACAATTTTGACTAGTCCCATTTGTTCCCATGTCTATACCATAGTTGTTTATAGCAAAAGCCCATTAAAGACTCCTACCAATTTGAGCCGAGAACCTCAGCCGGTTTACTATAGAAGAAATTGGAGGGGCAAAAGGAATGAGGTATCTGAATGAAGAATCCAGAAATGTAAGCTGTAGAAAAGACAAAGGAGGAGGTTAAGCTGTTAGAGGAATTCTCAGGTAGCCATTTGAGCTGAGGGAGCTCCACTGGTATGTGAATAATTTGTTTTCTTTTTGAGGGGGGATTAGACTGTTATTTTCTTGTATTATCTATTGCTGCTGCTAGCTTGAGCTAGAGGGGGAAAATTTTGTGTCATTTTCCTTATTCTAAATTGGGAATTGTAAAGATAGGCCTTCTGCAAAGTATTCAACGTTGTTAATTCACACTTTAATAGAAGCTAGTAATGGTAACAATCTCGAAGCCAGTACCCATAAGGATTTTAGCAAAATTTCAACTTTTACAAATTTGTCATTTCCTCTCAATAGTAAAGAGTATAAGATACAACAAATAAGGGATACGCCACTACCAATTATGAATTTTAAACATAAGAACTTAAATTCAATATGTAAAAGAAAAATGCAAATTTGCGATTGAGCAAACAAAGATATGTTTCAAAGAGAAAAATGTCGCGAGATTTAAGGGGATATTTGAGAATTCTATTGAAGTTAATGAAATAAACATAGAAGCGTACAGATCTTCACATGAAAGGGGCTTCAGGAATTTAAAGGCAGTGCCAATGGAGGCAATGATGAGGCACGGAGCAAGAGAGTGAGAGAGAGAAATGTGAAGAGAAGCATAAGAAGACTAGAGGCATTTCAAGTCGAAAAAAGAACTGCTACCATAAGAACCAAGCCAAACTTACATTTACTGTTTCGGTTCAGTTCCAGTTCTTTATCAAGAACTAAATCGAAACTGTTCCGAAACTGTAACAAACCAAAAGCAAATCAAAAAACCGATTTTATACATTTGTTTTTAGATGTATTTATAAATTTAATAAATTATACATATACTTATATGTAATTAAAATTGCATACACATATATAACCTAAGTTATATTTACATATGAATGTACATAATTGAACATTATCTTTTATTTTATACTTTTTAAGTAATTTCAGCCATAAATATATTAGATTATTTTATTTTTATACTATTTCAATATAATTTATTACAATTTATTGATTTTAACTGGGGTTATACTTTGTAGTTTCTCTAATTAAAAGTATTATGATTCTTAGTTGTTAATTTAATCACATATTTTTTAGATATTTATTATTTTCCATATTTATATATATTGGAAAATATGTACATGTGTGCGTGTGTAATAATTTAATAATATGAATAAATTTACATAATTAAAAATTACTTAAATACAAATTTACAAATATGCACATAATAATTATACTTCAGCATTTTACATTATAAATATTGATGAATTTAATTTTTAATGAAATTTAAAATTTAATGGGTAAATTATAATTTAGTCCCTGAATTTTAGCATACTTAACAGATCAATTCCTATATTTTTAAAGCCGAACACTTAAATCCCTCTACAATTAGTTCATTCAAATTAGAGGTCTCTCCATCCATTTTTGCCGTTAAAAGTATGAAAATATCTTTATTACACTTTTTAAATGGATAAACTATACTTGAGTCCTTGAGTTTTAGCATGATTTAATGAATTGATTCCTATATTTTTAAAATCATACACTTAAATCCCTCTAATCAGTCATTCCTCATCTATTATAATTTAAACATTTTGATCCCTCATTTCATTTTTTATTTGAAAAAACACTTAAATTCCCATTAACTTTTATATATAATATCTCATTTAACTAATTTTTAACGCTTTTTGTTCTTCAATTTCCATTCATTAAAATAATTCAATAACTATAATTTCAAAACTTTCAGAAAATACTTACAACTTCAGCTATTTTTAAATGGTACCAAGTAATCTTTAAGTAGATTATAAACTTCTATAAAGAGTATTTTAGGAAAAAATTGTACTACCAAAAGAAGTTTGACTATCCACTAACTTGAACTAATGCCTATAATAGATGAAAACTATAATTTTAAACTGATTAAATATAAAGAGATTTAATAATTTAATTTTAAAACATAAGGACTGATCCGTCAATTATGCTAAAACTTAGGAACCAAAGTATAGTTTATACAATATAAAATTATTCACTTATATTGGAAAGGATTCAAGTGTTCATGAGGGTATTTTAGATATTTGAAATGTTTATTATCCCTTTAACTGGTTGACTAACAGAATTGTGGATGGCAAGACCTCCAATTTGGACGGACTGATTATATAAAAATTTAAGTGTTCAATTTTAGGAATACAGAAACAAATCCATTGATTACGTTAAAACTCAGAGACTAAAGTGTAATTCATCTAAATTTAATATTATTATATTCTTTAATATAATAGAATTCTTCAAATAATCTAGCCAATAAAATTAAAGGTATTTTAAGTAATAATAAATTGCTATATTATTTTATTGACCAATCAAAATCGAGAGCAAGTTGTTATTATTAATTTCAATGGCTTTGGCAATTCCATTATTACCTCTCCTCCCCCCACCCCTCACTTTATGTATGTTACAAGTGGATAATTAAATTTAAATAATTTATATTTTCAATAAAATAATTTGTATTTCTAAAAATATAATTTTTAAAGTGGACATGTAAGAATAGAAAATTGAAGAAAAAAAAAAGGACATGTTCTCTAATTTTTCCAATTTTGTAATTCAGAAAATTAAAATTTAGAAAATTACAAAACGGCAAACTAAAATATGGAAATAGAAAATGTTTTCCAAGGATAAAATATGGCCTATGTGTCCTCAAGTGAACATAAGCTACAATAGAGCGTAATGAAATCACACAACTAAAATACACTTATTATTAGTCAATTGCAACTATATAAAAGGGCTAGGATTACTCACCCATTCACCAGGGCAAAGGGAACGATAGTATTTGGCAAATCGTTCACATTCATTAGATTCATCACCCTTCGCTGCCACGCACCTGCAATGAATAGTTCAGCTTTAGATTTATTTATCTATTTATTTGTTTGTTTTGGTGGTGGATCAGCTTGGTAGAAACCTAATAAACAATTTTGTAGAAGTACGCAAATCTAGAACAATTAAGGCTTTACCTATGAAACTCAATGTACCGGGTAAAACAGTGCCGAGTTTGATTTGTCGTAGGGAAACGAAAATCAGCAGGGGCAGTTTTCAGCTCGATCTAACAGAAAAGATGGTGAAATAATTAGTAAGTGTAAAATTTGAGACAACAATATGTATAATATGACTCATTATAAATTTGTCATTAATTGTTTCAAAGAAGTGGCGAAGACACTTTAAGGATTTCATCGCAGCAGCTTTATCTTGGCTGTTTGTACTTTGATAAAAAAAAAGGCTTTATCTTTGCTAACCAACATAATTCCTTAAACAGGTCCTTAAAGTTAATCCCTCTTACAAAAATGAAATGGGTAAATAATACATTGTGCCCTTTGCATATGTATATACCCTTCACAAATCTGGGTTTTGGTAACTTTATAATACATTGTCACATATTTTAAGAAGAAATATAGAAATAAGGGGGACTAAAATGTATAGCTTGTCACGTATTTTAGGAAGAAATATAGAAATAAAAGAGACTAAAATATATAGCAGGAAATATTATAGCTAGTATAGGCTGTTATTAGCTGTTAGTGAGGTTGTTACAACTACGAGTGTATAGCTGTCAAGTTAGTTACTAAGAAATAGTATATATCTCAGCACAATACACAATAAAGGATATTCCAATTCATTAATACAAATATAGCAGGCTTCCCTCTAAAACTCTCTTCTCTATCCAAATCAGTCTCTTCTCCTCTTCTTCTTCTTCTTCTTCTTCTTCTTCTATCCTTATTTCAGTCCCGTTGGAACTATTGCTCTAACATTTGGCATCAGTGCTAGCGTGACAATGGGTGATTGCTTCCTGAGGATCAGAACTATGACTCGATTAGCAGTAGTGAGTCAAGAGATGGTTAAGGTTGCGGAGATAGAAGGACAGCTCAGAGTGCTACATGAAAATACCCAGAAGAACATCAAAGAGCTAAAAGAATTCAAAGAGGAAGTAAGAAAGAACTCTTGGGATACTAATGTGATCATGGTTGAGTTGTGATCCTTGATGATGAAGCATCTAGCGGAAAAGGGTAAAGAAGCTAGCAGTTCCAGTGAAGGTGGGAACAGAGCATCGCAAGCTATTTCTAGAAATGACAAAGTAGTGTTGTTAGCACAAAATCAGTCCACTCAAGCTAAAGAGAAAGGTAATTTGGGCTTTCAACCTGTGTTTCCTTCCATAACTTCTCTCTTTAATGATATGACATAAATGCTCCCTACGATAGAGCTAGCCACATTTGAGGGGAAGAAGCCGAGAGCTTGGCTAACAAAGTTTGTAAAGTACTTTGAGATTTATAGGATTCCTGCTAAACAAAGGGTACAATTAGCTAATGGAAAAGGTTGATGCATGGTTCCATAATTGGAAAAAAAGGGAGCAAGCGTAACTGGGATGAATTTGAAAGGGGAATCTGTAAAAGATTTAGTGATAATGGTTTAGAAGATATAGTGGAAGACTGGTGGGAATTGTAGTTGAGTGGCTATAGATGTAGAGTAGTTGACTCAGTTATAACTGCTTTGCTTGACATTAGAGGCAGTTTCTGAAGTTTGTACAAATCTCAGTAGAGATCCAGCTAGTAATTCATTCCAATAATTATCAAGAATACTCAATTCTCGCTAAAACTAATATTCCCTTCTATTGATCTCTCTCTCTATAAATTTCTTCTAGAGCTTCTCCCTTTCTAATCTCTATTCGGATTTCTGCAACCTTAACATTTCATGTCAGAGCTTCTATCCAAGAAAAACAGGGGATAGCTGGTCCTTGGCGGTCAGAACCATGACTAGATCATGCAATTGCTAGTCAGGAGATTATGAGGGTCGCTGAAGTGGAGAAGCAAGTTAGAATGTAGTATGAATCCAATAAGAAGAATGTCGAGGAGCTGAGAGATTTCAAAGAGGAAATGAGGAAGTCTTCCAGGGATAGCATGAGCCTTCATTATCAAATATCATTGTGTAGCTGAAAAGAACAAAGGATCCAACAGTTCTAGTGATGGAGGGAACAGAGCTGATGATAGAGGTTCTCAGTCAGCTTCAATGGATAATATGAATAGTTGCCTAAACCCAAGATGCTCAGAATCATCAAACCAAGAATCAAGATAACCATGGAACCTCATTAACACTGTATTAGCTCAAACTTTGCCTAAGATTGAGTATGTGACTTTGGAGGGTAAGGAGCCTAAAGCTTGGTTGAGAAAATGTGTGAAATACTTAGTTTATAGGGTTCCTAATGATCAAAGGATGTAGTTAGCAAGTTTATTTCTTTCAAATAGGGTAGTTGCCTGGTTTCATAATTGAAACAGAGGAAGAACTCACACTTGGGAAGAGCTTGAGAAGGGCATTTGTAGTAGGTTTGGAGATGAGAGATTTGATGATATTGTGGAAAGGTTTATGAAACTGAGGAAAGAAGGTATTGTGGGGTATCAGGATGAGTTTGAGAATATGAGAATAAGAATGGAAAGGTTGATGCCTGAGCTAGGGGAACTATACTTCCGTTTTGGTTGTACTAGAGGAATTGAAAGATGAAATTGATTGATGTGGAGAATGATGAAACGTGTTTCCCTTTCTCAAGAGGTAGAGGTAGCAAGACTACAAGAACAGTTACTAGAAAGCAAGAAACCAAAAAACTCTAATGCTTCTCTTAAAACTTTCAAGGTTTCACCCATAACCAATCATCCAATCCTTATTGGCATATTCCAACTCCTTTCATCAGTACTCTAAACCATATCAACCCTACCAATATCCCCCAAGACCACCCAATTCTGACCAGCTAAACAAACCTTCTGCCGCTGCCACTACAATACCAGTAATAAGTAGCCAATCTTCTACTAATTCACCTACTACTGCCTCATCCATTATCCTCAAAGACCTCTAACAACTTTAATTCAGCAACCAGAAATCAAAAAATTCAACTTTTTTCTATTTTGCCAAAAAAGTATCCTCATTTACTCAAAAGCTGTCAAAGACATACTCATCCCCCCCCCCCCCCAATTTTCAGCCCTTTAGAAATTAGACTCTAGTTTTATCAAAAACATTTACCTTGAGATCAGAACACTTGAAATTACAATAGATATTTCAAAAGCTTTTTGCAAGTTAAAGCATTACTTTGGCTATTATCCGTTTTAATCAACTATCTAATGTCACACCAACAAAATTATTGTATAGTAGTTCAATCATTGTTTACATTAATTTAAATGATATACAGTTCAATATGATCAAGCAATAAATAATACCCCTTTTTGCGATGAGTTTGTCCATTTAAATAACAAAATAAAGACATTACTAAGGATTTAAAGACATTATATTCTAATAGTATAATTGAATTGAAATGAACTTAAAATCAATTTTTAATAACTGCCAATAACAAAATTTTCACACAAAATTTTCAGTAACATAGTGAAAAAGAATGTATAAAAATATATGAGGGCAAACTATACATTAAAACATAAACAGAATAATGATAATAACAGATAAACAGAATCACAATAATCACCAAAGATCCCAATAACCTATCGTGTACAAGTAACTTAAATAGCTTTTAAATATCAGACTGCATCATTTTGAGAAACCGCTAGAGAATTAACGAGAAAATTGAAATCTCGCAAAAATAGTTTATGCTTTACGTAAATCTATCGGGTGAGGATTCCCAACATTCTTTCCCTCACTTTCCTTTCGATTACCGTTTCTTTCTCAGCGTTTTCTCGGCAACTGAACGAAGCGTTCAGAGATAGAATCAAAATCTTACCTCGTCTGCCATGGCTTGAACCGATCTAGTCCAACGGAGAAACGAGGAATGGTGTGCGTGTGGGGAAGAGAACTGCAAAATATAAAAGATTATGTGGGTGTCGGGTTCGGTACGGGTACGGTTCATCCATACCAACTCCTTAATATCTTGTAAAAAATGTTTCTTTTATAGTACGTGAAATCTTTCGGTTTAAAAAATATATTAAAATATATTTAAATTTTTAAAAAATATTAATTAATTATTTTATTAATTTTAATTATTAAATATTTTAATAATTAATTCTAATCATATAAAAAAATCATTAGTTGATTAATTAATTTTATAAAAATATTTATTAATTACTTTATAATTTTAATAGTTAATTCTAATCATACATACCCTCCGTACTATGTAAAAAAAAAAATCATTAGTTGATTAATTAATTTTATAAAAATATTTATTAATTATTTTATATTTTAAATTTTTTTTAAATATTTAATAATTAAAATTAATAATAAATATAATTAATAATTTTTTTTATCTGAAAATTAAGAATTTGGAAAATAGAATCTGAAGTTTCTCATATTTATTCAGATGTATTTATTACCAAATTAAATTTGTGAGTGTAATTAATAGATTTTTTAAAATTTTTAAAATATATTAATATATTTTAACACTGATATATTAATTAATGAGTTTTTTAATATTATAAAAATTAAATAATAAATTTTCCTTTTCAAACTTAATTTCTACTAGCCATGATAAATGCAATTGTCATCTCTTGACTTAATATACTCCTTATAATCTATTTTTAGGGTATTATATTATAAAATTACATAAATATTCATTTAAAATTAAAATATTTCTAAATAATCAATTGGTGCAAAGGACAGTATTGATGATATATTTCAATCCATCAACTGTGATTCTCTTATCATTACATCAAATAAAAGTTCTAAAAACCGCAACTATGCGAGAAGAGAAGGGGAGAAAAAGGCTTTTCAGTCTATGTTATTATATAAAAAAGAATACTCACGAACTGAGATTCATTGAGTGCAATAGGAGAGGACACTTGGATCAAGGTTTGACCTCACGAGAAAATCAATAAGTCAGAATTGATAGTTGAAGAGTTAATAGAGTTGATCGTTCATTCAGATAAATTAAGGTTACAGTTAGAGGTAATCTAGTAGATCTCCATTACGCCTATAATTGCGGATCCCCAGCCGATTAATCGGCAAGACTCCTCATCAATTAGCCGAGCACATCATTGCTAGATTAGCATAAAATATTATAATTAACTCTCTCTTACAGTATAAAAACTAGTGAGTACACAAACAAATGTACATGATTCTTACACAACTATTTTTAAGTTCAGAGTATTACATTATATTTTTCATTCTCTCCAGTTTACTGATTTGAGCATTGGAGTGGCTATCGTAGGCGCCAACCACATCACTTTCTCTTTCTTGCAGGATTGACTAATTACAGTACAACTCTATTTTCAGCTGCATCATTTGGCTCCATTCCCGGAAAGCCAATTGAATTTTTCATGTTCATTTGAACTAAAACCGGTCTCTTATTCCCTTTCTCTTAAAAAGAAATATTTTCTTTTCTCTCTCTCAAAACAGTTAGCGATTCATGAGCTACTACTAAGGTTACTACCAATAAGAGCAACTGCGAACTTCACCAGGTGGCTAGAGGTGATAACAAAGGCCGATTTTTTAGCTAAAATGGCGACGGCAGAGGAAGGAGAATTGTGGATGACACCCGTGTATAAGTTTTTGACACAGGATAATCTGCTAACTGATGAATGGTCGGCTAAACAGGTAATAAATAAATCCTCTAAATATGTACTAATCAATGGTCGGTTGTACAGGAGATCCCCAACTCATTGTGGTTACGATGCATAATGGAAGATGAGGGCTGAGAAATCCTTAAAAACATTCATGAACGTAATCATGGAAATCACAAAGAAGATCGGACGATCACCTAAAAAGCATTAGGACAAGGATACTACTGGCCCATGATAATGCATGATGCAAAAGAACTTGCCTAGAGGTATCATCAATATCAAGCGCATGTAAGCACCTCGAGATCTTAGGAAGTCCTAAAGAAATGCAATTCAGTAGTAGAGCAAGGTCACGTGTCTTTAATGTAGGAGACTCAGTCCTTAAAAGAATAGACGTAATAGATGCTAAGTTTGGTAAGTTGGACGAAAATTGAAAAGGACCATTTAGGGTCCCAAAGGTTATTCACCCAGGGTCTTATAAGCTGGCCAAGCTAGATGGCCGAGTCATTCCTCACTCCTGGAATATTTGTAATCTAAGAAAATTTATCAATAATAGTTAACGATGTATTTTTCATGTGTTGTGCCATTCAATGATAAGGAATGATGGGGTTGCCATATTCAAAGGGATGAAAGAGCATTCACTAAAAGGCCACAAGGCCATCTGGGCATTGATTCCGCATAACAAGACATCTCATGCTAGGTCACAAGGTGGAAATCCGCCAGGACATTTGGTTGTTGGTCCTAATAAAAGGACACAAGGCCATCCGGCATCGATCCCACATAACAAGACATCTCATGCCAGACCACAAGACAGGAATCCACTAGGCCATCCGGGTATCAGTCTCACTAAAAGGCCATAAGGCCATCCGAACGTCGGTCCTGCATAACAGGGCATCTCATGCTAGGCCACAATGTTGAAATTCGCTAGGCCATCCAGGCATCAATTCCACATAATAAGGTATCTCATGCCAGGCCATAAGGCGGAAATCTACCAGGCCATCCGGGCATCACTCCCGCATAATAAGGTGTATCATGCCAGACCATAAGACGAGAATCTGCCAGGCCATTCGGGCGTTGGCCCCACTGTAACGACCCCAAAATGGACCGTCACCGGCGCTAGGATTCAGGTCGGCTTAAGGCCGCCAGAACCCGTAGCAAGCCTGCTGTACTCTCTGTGTACCTGTAAATCCCATACATGATCATACATTTTCTGTGCTGTGAAAATAAAAACTTTCCTTTAAACTAAGGCTTAACCTGTGCATGCACTATCTACGTACACAGACTCCCTGACCAGAGTACTCATCAGCTCTAGCCGAGTCCACACAGTATAAGTTAAACCTGGTCATCCAGACTCATCAACTGGACAAAAACATAAATACAGACCATGTTTACAAAAGGATTTACAATACAAATTCACTAAGTCAAGCACACTTTAACTGCATACACAACTAGTACATCTCTTTAAAATTACATGTCCACTCTAAGCTATTACAAAGTTCTTTTCTCTTTCTGAACTCCTCTGGACTTTCCCTGAACAACTCATTAGCTCTAGCCGAGTCCACACAGTATAAGTTAAACCTGGTCATCCAGACTCATCAACTGGACAAAAATATAAATACAGACCATGTTTACAAAAGGATTTACAATACAAATTCACTAAGTCAAGCACACTTTAACTGCATACACAACTAGTACATCTCTTTAAAATTACATGTCCACTCTAAGCTATTACAAAGTTCTTTTCTCTTTCTGAACTCCTCTGGACTTTCCCTGAACAACCTGTATACTGAATCCTGCAAAACTAGGGTTAAGGGAGTGGGATGAGCTCTATAGCCCAGTGAGTAGAACAGTAATGTAACGACCCGAAATTCGGACCGCTACCGGCGCTAGGATCCGGGTCGACTTAAGGCCGCCGGGACCCGTAGCAAGCCTAACATACATCCTGTGAACCTGATTAATCCCATACGTGATCAACAACATACATAAAAATTAAAACTTTTCCTTTTCAACATACACCAAACTCAACCTGTGCATGCACTATACATAAACATAGCTTAAACGTTAATCCCTCTGTGGGATCTCATCAAAGCCCCCAATGGGTGGCATAACAAAAGTTGAGTTGGCTAAACATGGACATCAATAACATTAAGATCATGTTTCAAAAGGGATTACATTAAACTATGGTCAAGCACACTTCTAACCTCAATATCATTACATTACATATCTATACATCATTATACAATCTGTCATGTCCACTTTCTAACTATTACATACATAAGACTTCATTACTCTTCTTGACTTCTCGGTCTAACCCGTACCTGCAAACCTGGGGAATTTGGGAGAGGGGTGAGCTACTAGAGCCCAGTGAGCAGAATCATAAAGTATTTAAAACACATGCTATCATGGAATGCATCACATCACAACTAATCATATCAAGGATGAACTTGTCACCATTTAGCCCTCTACATAATCCAATCATGCCAGGGGCATAGTGCAGGCCACACCTGATCTTTCTCTTATACATAACATAACATAACATACATAATCCATGATGCCGGGGGCGTAGTGCAGGCCACATCCGGTCTTTCTCTTACATAGTGCCAGGGGCGTAGTGCAGGCCACACCTAGACTTCCATATCATATCATCATGTCATAACATATGAGGGATAATGGATCATTCAATATTCATCCACATCAACAACATATTATGCAATGCAACATATTCGTGATTTCTAATGCAAGCATCCTAGAATATCACATGGCATCCGTGATGCATGAACATGCTCAAAACTGATTTATTTATTTATTTAAAAGCATAAGAGTCATTCCACTCACCTCTGGCTAGCTCTGACACTGACTGAAGCAGCTGACTCACTGTTGAGGTCCTCGGTTCCTCGGGTCCAAACCTACACAGGTGGACTCAAATGAGGGACCAACATACTAGAACATAACTCTAAAACATCCCCCAAAAACCCCCTAAAACACCTCAAAACAATCATGCGAAAACATGCAAAGGAAGGCTGGGCAGGGCAGGTTCGGCGGCACCTTCGGCGGCACCTTCGGCGGCCGAAAGTCCCTCTAGAGCCGAAACCCAGGCAGGTTCGGCGGCACCTTCGGCGGCCGAAAGTCCCAAGCAGAGACGAAAGTCTCTTTTCGGGGGCAACTTCGGCAGCCGAAAGGCCTGCCTCCCCAGCCATGTTCGGCGGCCGAAAGTTCCTTCGGCTGCCGAACCTGGTTTCTGCCAAAGGGCAGAAACTTGGCTCCTTTATGCACATTTGCCTCCCAAATATTTCAATCATGCATATAGTTCAACCAAAACATGCATACAAGCTCCTAGGGGTCTCAAACTACCTTAAACCCCAACTACAACACACAACAACAACACAAAACTACATACATTGCTCAAAGCATAACATTAACTCAAAAACCTAATTATGAGCTAAACATGCATTCTACCCCATAGATCTTGCATAAAACTTACTTTAAACATAAAATGAGCTTAAGATCGGCTCTTACCTCTTGAAGATCGAGAGGGAGACGTCCTAAACTCGGAGGTGGGAGATTTTGAGTTCTTGAACCTCAAAGCTCCAAAACTTGCTCAAATCTCTTCAAAACGGCATAAACCTTGTTAAAATATGAAGGATTGAAGGAAAATCATCAAAAACGAACCATGGAGGGGCAAGAACTCACCGTGGTCGAAAATGGGGAGAGAACTCGCCCGTTTCGGCCATGGAGCTCTTATATAGGGGCTGGCCAGTTCACGTTCGGGGGCCGAACGTGCCCCCACATCTCATGCATGTTCGGCGGCCGAACATGAGGTTCAGCGGCCGAACCTGGTTTCTTTCAAACAAAACTTTCGGAGGCCAAAAGTGCTCCCAAAACCTATCCACGTTCGGCGGCCGAACATGACTTTCGGCGGCCGAACCTGGTAAAGGTTCCAAGGTCTTTTTCATTTGAAAACTCAAATTCATTCTTACTTAAAAATCATTAAAACATGAAAACATTTGTGAAAACATGATTTTACCCTTCTAGAGGTCTCCGACATCCGAGATTCCACCGGACGGTTGGAATTCCGATACCGGAGTCTAGCCGGGTATTACATTTAAAACAAGTTATTAAAACATGATCTGATGAAATGCCTCATATCACAGACAATCCACATCAATGGTAAACCCGTCACCACATAGTCCCAGTAAACCGTGCCAGGCCGTAGACTGGGGTCCTGGTCTTCCTGTCCTGTATATGTATATGTGTATATAACAGCTGTACTTACCATTTGCCAGGGCGTAGACTGGGCACCTGGACTTTACTATACTTGCCAGGCCGTAGAATGGGGTCCTGGACTTTCCTATACCTGTCAGGCCATAGAATGGGGTCCTGGACTTCCTGTCTGGAACTATTGGATCATGCAGCATTTACCCACATCAACAAATAAGGATGCAATGCAACATCTTTGTGAGTTCTAATGCAATCACCCTATTGTATACTCATGATGCATGAAAAGATGCTAAAAGCAGTTAATGTCTCAAGTAAACCGGGTATTAAGTTTAGTTCCACTCACCTCTGGCTATTTGGATTGACTCTGCAGGCTCTGAAAACTCTGGCGCAGTACTCACTGCTGCTCTCTCTGGTTCCTCTGGTCTGTGCCTACACAGATGGACTCAAATGAGGGACCAAACGAGCTTATGATTAACTCTAGTAAACTCCCCAAGAATCCCCTTAAACTCACTCAAACATCCATGCAAAGCATGCAAAGGAAGGCTGGACAGAACACTTTCGGCGGCAGGTTCGGCGGCCGAAAGTCCTCTCCAGAGATGAAACTCATGCACCTTCGGCGGTCGAATCTCTACTTTCGGCAGCCGAACCCTTTCGGGGGCAAGTTTCGAAGGCTGAAAGGCACTCTAGAGACGAAAGTCTCTAACCTTCGGCGGCACCTTCGGCGGCCGAAGCTCCCCTCCAGAGCCGAAAGTCCAAAGGCTCGGGGGCAAGCTTGGGCAACCGAAGCCACCTCCTCAAGGGTTTAGCGGCCGAATGTACCTTCGGCTGCCGAACCTGAGTTCATCCGCAAGGTAGAAACTTGCTCTGCCTCTCGCCAAAATGCACAAAACCATCCCAAACTCAAACACCTCAATTCCTCAACATGCATACACCCAAGTATATGCTCAAAGGGGTCAGAAACTACCTTAAAACCCCAAACACACAACACATACAACACAGAAACAAGCTTTTCTTACAATAATCATCAAAACCTCAAAATAACCCTATTCATGCAACTCTCCCCCAAAACCTCATAAAACCTTCAGAAAACATAAAAACAAGCTCAGGATCTTCACTTACCTCTTGAAACCAAGAAGATGAACGATCCTAACGTGGAGTTTTGGAGCACCTTGCCTTCAAACGCACCAAACTACACAACTTTGAGTTTTTAGCTTAAAACCTTCAAAATAACATAAAAACGAATCAAACCTTTGCAAGATTTGATGAAAACATGTAAAATACTCAAGAAGGACAGAGTCTCACCTCAGCAAATTGGAAGGAATTGGCGTGCCTTATCCTTTCAACCGACTGAGGGCCTTTTATAGGTGGCTGGCCAGACCACCTTCGGCGGTCTATCGTGAAACCGAAAGCCATGCATGTTCGGCGACCGAACCTGGCTTTTCTGCCTTGGTTCATTTCTTTCAAAAACTCATTTCCTTATGCGTAAAAACTATGAACATATCAAAACATTAGAGAAAAAACATAAATCTTATCGTTCTAGAGAATTTCGACATCCCGGACTCCACCGGAAAGTGGAATTCCGATGCCGGACTCGAGCCGGGTATTACACCCACTAAAAGGCCACAAGGCCATCCGAGCGTTTTATGTCAGGCCACAAGGTGAGAATTCGCTAGACCATCCATATTGGTCCCATTTCACAAAATGTCTCCAAGGCATTTGTCACTACCCTTACAACGGGCTGCTGAGTGTGCGAGTGAAATTCACAAAGAAGAAAATGACCGGAAGCCCGCCAGGGCTGGAAAATACCCGAAAGCTCGTCAGGGCTAGAAAATAACCAGAAGCTTGCTAGGGCTGAAAAATGTCCGGAAGCTCGCTAGGGCTAGAAAATGCTTGGAAGCTCGCCAGGGCTAGTTGAGGCAAGAGAAAGCCCAAAAACTCACCAGGGCATTACCATATCACCCGGATCAATGTTGGCTAAAAGATGGACAAGATCTTGGACCGGGCTGGTTGGTAGAGCAAGTAAGAAAAAAGTGAGGACAATGCATGCTCAACCTAGATAGAAGCTGACTCTGTGACATATTTCACGACGAGGCCACTAGGAGGGTATCGACCAAGCTAATGACCAAGTGTCAGTCCTGGTTAATAAAATTCTCAAGTCATTATCATGACTGGGTGTTAAGTTCGATTTGTTATTTTTAATTTATTTCATAGCCACAAGGCAATTGTCATTTATGGGCAGGAGCAGGCAAAGGGATGCGAGTATGGAAGGCCAATCTAAATAAGCCACGTGCCTCAAATTGTGAAAACAACTGTTACCTTCAAACCTAAAGAATTGAAGCCCAGCAAGGGGACTTCTGATATTACACAATAATCACCAAAGAAGGTCATGAGCTGTCACCATAGGATAGGGCCACATGGCAAGGATTTGTTAAATCGATACGTGGTCCCATTCATGGGAAGGAAGACCCAGACACTGTGGTACTTGGTTCTTTATCAAGACTCGCCCATTCTAGAATAGGCTGAGTCTTCACATTAAGTTACTATTAGAGATAATCTAGCAGATCCCTGTTACGCCTGTAATCGCGGAATCCTCGGCTGATTAGCTGGCAAGACCCCTCATCAATTAGCCGACCACATCATTGTCGAATTATTAGGAAATGCTATAATTAACTCCCTCTTACAGTATAAAAGCTAGTGATTATATAGACAAAGATAGGCATGCACAACTACTCTTAAGTTCAGAGCATTACATTACATTCGCCTTTCTCTCCAGTTTATTGACTTGAGCGTCAGAGTAGTTACCGTAAGTGACACCCACCTCACTTTCTCTTTTTTCCAAGATTGACCAATTACAGCACAGTTCTGTTTTCAGTCACATCAAGAATATATCAATTATGCCCATGTTTGGAACATTAATTAATTATTAAGAATCTCTATAAATACTTTTGGAAGTGTTATGGAGCACTCTTTAACACAAAAAAGAAAAAATGAAAAATAATAAAAGAAAAGTGACTAATAACGCTTGCAAAATAGACATTAGTTAAAATGTAATAATAGAAAGTCTATTTCAAGTTTTATGTTACAATCGCAATGGTGAATAAATTAGTTTGAAAAGATTTAAAAAGTTAATGAGTATGCATTCCATTATAGAAGTTAGACAATTTATTACATGTAATACTACATATAAATTGTTTGAATTCAAACGTTCACAAAGGACGTTTGGCTTATTGGGCCTCCAACCAAACTCCTAAGCCTTACTTTTTTGTTTTCTAACAATTTCTATTTATATTTTTATAGCATAAAAACATCTTTAGCATCTCTTTAATATATTTCATGGATTTAGAGTTATGTAAAATTTTCAACATCAGATTCTCATTACCTCCGATGTGTATGGTAATAAAGGTATTGATGTTGTAGACATTAGATTGATGATGTGATCAAAATGGAACTGTGTTGTGATTGGTTAAAACTGCAAGGAAGAGAATGTGAGGTAATGGTAGGTGCCCACGGTAGCCACTCCAATTGTAATACCCGGCTAGACTCCGGTATCAGAATTCCTACCGTCCGGTGGAATCTCGGACGTCGGAAGCCTCTAGTAGGGTAAAACCATGTTTTTATGAAATGTTTTAATGTGTTTTATGTTTTAAGCATGAAAGAAAATGAGTTTTTGCATGAAAATAGCATTGGAGGAAAACTCAGGTTCGTCCGCCGAACCTCAAGTTCGGCCGCCGAACATGCATGCGTTTCGGGTGTGCTTTAGGCCCCCGAAAGCATAAGTGAGGGAAGTCCAGGTTCGGCCGCCGAACCTCAAGTTCGGCCGCCGAACATGGCATGCATGCGGAGGCACATTCGGCCCCCGAACGTGGTCTGGCCAGCCACTATAAAAGGGTCCCTTAGCCGAAAACGGGCGAGCTTTTTCCCCATTTTCGGCCAAGGTGAGTCTCCGCCGCCCCTCACCCATCTTTGACGTCTTTCCTCTAGATCTTTCGAGATTTTCATTTGTTTTAACTTTGTTTTGAAGATTTGAGCTTTTGAGCAAAGTTTTGGAGCTTGGAGGTTCAAGAACCCAATCTCTCCCAACTTCGAGTTTAGGTCGTCTCTCTCTCGATCTTCAAGAAGTAAGAGCCGATCTTAAGCTCATTGCATGTTTTAAGTAAGTTTTAAGTAGATCTATGGGGGTAGAATGCATGTTTAGGTTATGGTTATGTTTTTGGAGTTTATGGGTATAAATGTGTGTTCTTGAACAATGTGGATGCTTGATGTGTTGTAGATGGGGTTTATGATGGTTTGAGACCCCTAGGAACATGTATGCTTGCGTTTGTGTGTTGTAGAATAGGTTTGATGCATGTTTGATAAGTTTGAAGGCGAAATGTGCATTGGGAGCCAAGTTTCTGTCCTTTGGCAGAAACCAGGTTCGGCAGCCAAAGGACTTTCGACCGCCGAACGTGGCTGGGGAAGCAGCCTTTCGGCTGCCGAAGCTTGCCCCCGAAAGGAGACTTTCGTCTCTGTCTGGCAGTTTCGGCCGCCGAAAGTGCCGCCGAACATGCATGAGTTTCGTCTCTGTCTGGGAGTTTCGGCCGCCGAAGGTGCCGCCGAACCTGCCTGACTTTCGGCTCTGGAGGGACTTTCGGCCGCCAAACCTGCCGCCGAAAGTGCCCTGTCCAGGCCTCCTTTGCATGATTTTGTATGGTTGTTTCATGATGTTTTAGGGGGTTTTTGGGGAGTAGTTTATAGTTATGTTCAGGTATGTTTGGTCCCTCATTTGAGTCCACCTGTGTAGGTTCGGACCCGAGGAACCGAGGACTCCAGCAGTGAGTTCAGCTGCTTCGGTGTTGTCAGAGTCAGCCAGAGGTGAGTGGAACTAAACTTAATCTTTTAAATTAAATGTTTTATCATGTTTCATGCATCATGATTATGCAATAGGATGATTGCATTAGTGTTCACGAATATGCCGCATTGCATCGATTGTTGTTGATGTGGGTGAATGTTGGATGACCCAATTAGTCCATGACAGGAAGACCAGGACCCCATTCTACGGCCTGGCACAGAGTAAGGAAAGACCAGGACCCCATTCTACGGCTTGGCACGGTAATGGGACTCGAAGACCAGGAGCCAAGAGGAGGCCCTGGGATAATGGTAAGTAATGTATGTATGACAGGAAGACCAGGACCCCATGCTACGGCCTGGCACAGAGTTAGCTTGGACTAATTGGTGACAAGTTCACCCAACCCTTATGTGAATTGTCTGTGTTATGATGCATTTCATTGGAGCATGGTGTTATTATGTTTTATAGTTCAACTCACTGGGCTTTTAGCTCACCCCTCTCCCTTTACCCCCAGGCTTGCAGGTGCAGTATAGAGCAGGAGTCCGGATAGAGTAAAGAAGTCTTGTCTATGTAATAGCTAGCAATGGACATGATCAAATTGTATTGTAATGTCTTATTCAGTATAGATATGTATTGAGATGACGTATATGGATGTTAGTGTGTGCTTGACCATAGATTGTTGTTATCCCTTTTATTACATGATCTTAGAGATTTTATGATGTTTATGTAAACTAACTCAACATATGTTAGGTCACCCATTTGGGGGCACTGATGAGATCCCATAGAGGGATCAATGTTATGTTTATGTTATGCACTGGTTGAGTTTGGTTGATGTATATGGAAAGAAAAGTTTTAATTTTTATGTATGTTGTTGATCATGTATGGGATTAAGCAGGTTTTCAGGATGCATGTCAGGCTTGCTACGGGTCCCGGCGGCCTTAAGTCGACCTGGATCTTAGCGCCGGTAGCGGTCCGATTTTCGGGTCGTTACAGAATGGTATCAGAGCTTTAGGTTCATATGGTCGGACCTAGAGTGTCGGGCTCATAGATGTTATAGAAGGTCAAGCACAATAGGAAGGTCATGTCCACTAGGATAGGATGTGTAGTCCTGTCTTACATGATGATGTGAAATGTTATGATATGAATGATATGCTATGATGTGTGATGCGGGTTCATGTGTGCCCACTTGAACCATATGATGCTAATGTTTATGTGATGTGTACTGTTTTTCAGAAAAACAGGATGAGAGGAACTCGTCGATCAGCAAGATTGACTGGAGTGCCACCTGAGGATGAGGGCACGAGCGCTCGTCCTCCAGCATTGCCTAGGGCAATGTCTAGTAGGTCTAGCAGAGACAGAGCAGCAAGAGACCCTAGAAGGTCTTTGGATCTGGGTAGAAGCAGATCAGTCAAAGGAACAGTTCAGGGAGGAGCGTCTGAGGGTATGGGGGATGATATGGATGTAGAGCAGAGGAGGGATGGCAGTCTGGGAGTTAGCATGTCAGAAGAAGGAATGGGAGAATCCCAAGGAGGCACTCAGGCCTCGGGATTTGTTCAGCCACCCCACTACCCATACTTCTCACAACATCCCGGGTATTCGATGGGAGGTACATCGGATTACCCTAGCTTCACCCCTTATCCCACACAGATGCCATACCCACCTTACTACCCACCTTACTCACAGTACCCAATGTATCCACCCCCACCTTACTATCCAAATCCAGCAGACCCTACCTCAGAAAATGTTGCACCACCTCCACCACCTACAGAACCAGCAGCCCCAGTTGCTCAGCCATCTAGACCTAGCTCAGCCAGTGGGAGCAAGGTTAAGATGACTGACTACATGAAATTGGGTGCTCCCCAGTATGAAAAAGGGGATGACCCATTTGTATATCTTGAAAGGGTTAAAGTGATCACAGAGGAGATTGGGGCTGATGACAGTAGAGCCATTCAGATGGTTGGGTTCACGCTTAAGTGCAAGAAGGCACGAGAGTGGTTCAAGAATTATGTGAACCCGAGAGTGGACAGCATGTCCTGGGAAGAGTTTGCAAACGAGTTTGCAGGTTGGGCTTTTCCCGATAGTTCAAGGGAGCTGAAAATGATAGAGTTTGAACAGTTGAGGCAGACGGATGAAATGAGTGTAGAGGAGTACACCGACAGATTCTTGGAGCTGTTGCCTTTTGCTGGGCAGAGTCTGGATACAGATTCAAAGAGGTCAAGAAGGTATGTCATGAAACTTCATTCCAGGTATTCCTCCTTGATCCAGTCAGTGGACAGGGAGAGCTTCCATGCCATAGTAGATATGGCTAGGAAAATGGAGGCCAGTGCCATCATTCAAGGGACAGTTAAGCAGTCAGTGGCACAGTCTTCCGGTTCTAAAACTCCGGGTGGGGGAAGATTAGATCCTTCTACCCTGAGTGCAGCAGCTTCAGGCAGTAAGAGATGGGGTAAGCCCAAGGGTAAGAAGAACAAGTTCTGGAGTAAAGTCAAGTCCAGTCTGGGATTTGGAAGTGGCTCAAGCTCTGGTGCGGATAATGCAGTTTGTGCGAGGTGTGGTAAGCCACACAAGGGAGTATGTCGGTTTGGGACGAACGCCTGTTTCAGATGTGGTCAGGAGGGGCATATGGCTCGAGATTGTCCAAGAGCAGTCCCGATGGCTCAGTCCCAGCAGACAGCTTCAGGCAGTGTAGCGCAGCCAGCAGCTCCAGCCATGACTCAGGCCAGTGGCAGAGGCAGAGGGAGAGGAGCAGCCTCTTCTTCAGCGGGTTTCAGAGGTGAAGGTCCATCAGCTCCAGCACGGATCTTCACAATGACACAGCAGGAGGCAGATGCATCTAACACCGTGGTGGCAGGTAACTTAATCATTGGTTGTTCAGATGTGTATGCCTTGATGGACCCTGGTGCATCTCATTCTTTTATCGCTCCGAGAGCCGTGGGGAGGTTGGGTCTGATGACTTCTGGGTTAGAGTGTCCTCTCTGGGTCAGTGGACCCAAGTGTGATCCATCTGTGGCAGAGTCAGTCTGCCAGTGTAGTCCTGTGTTTGTTGAGGGAAGATGCTTGTCCGCAGACCTAGTGGTTCTAGATTTGACAGATTTTGACGTCATTCTAGGGATGGACTGGTTATCTACCCATGGTGCTACCTTGGACTGCAGGGATAAGGTAGTCAGGTTCAGAGGTCAGGATGGGTCTGAGGTCGTCTTCAGAGGAGACAGGAGGGGTACACCTAGAGGTCTGATATCAGCCCTTCAGGCTCGTAGGTTGCTTAGGAAGGGATGTCAGGGGTATTTGGCTCATGTGAGAGAGCTTGGCAGTCAGGTTAGAGAGCCCGCCTCGGTGCCAGTGGTTAGAGAGTTCTTAGATGTGTTCCCAGACGAGCTGTCAGGTTTACCACCTGCTAGGGAGATAGAGTTCGAGATAGAACTGATGCCTGGAACCCGACCGATCTCTATCCCTCCCTACAGGATGGCGCCACCAGAATTGAAAGAGTTGAAGGAGCAGTTACAGGAGTTGGTAGACAAGGGCTTCATCCGACCGAGTACCTCACCCTAGGGTGCTCCAGTTTTGTTTGTGAGAAAGAAGGATGGATCCCTTAGGCTTTGTATCGACTACAGGCAGTTGAACAGAGTCACTACCAAGAACAAGTACCCATTGCCAAGGATCGACGATCTATTCGACCAGCTAGCAGGAGCGGGTTGTTTCTCCAAAATAGATCTGAGATCTGGGTACCACCAGCTGAGGATCAGAGATGAGGACGTGCCAAAGACAGCTTTCAGGACCAGATATGGGCATTTTGAGTTCCTTGTGATGCCGTTCGGGTTAACCAACGCCCCTGCAGCATTCATGGATCTCATGAATAGGGTGTTTAGTCAATACCTGGATCACTTTGTTATTGTCTTTATAGATGATATCCTAGTGTATTCCAGGAGTGCAGAGGAGCATGCCCATCATCTGAGGTTGGTCCTACAGACCTTGAGGGAACATGGCTTGTATGCCAAGTTCTCTAAGTGTGAGTTCTGGCTGAGGAGCATTTCGTTCTTGGGGCATGTAGTGTCAGAGAATGGTATAGAGGTAGACCCCAAGAAGACAGAAACTGTGGGTAACTGGCCTAGACCCATTTCAGTGACGGAGATCAGGAGTTTCTTGGGTTTGGCAGGTTACTACAGGAGGTTCGTTCAGGACTTCTCGAAAATAGCAACTCCTCTGACCAGGCTAACCAGGAAGAACCAGAAGTTTCTGTGGACTGACCAGTGCGAAGAGAGTTTTGAAGAGCTTAAGAAGAGGTTGACTTCAGCACCAGTTTTAGCTCTGCCATCTAGTGATGAGGACTTTACAGTCTTTTGTGATGCGTCCCGTGTGGGACTGGGTTGTGTACTGATGCAAAATGAGAGGGTGATTGCTTATGCTTCGAGGCAGCTAAAGAAGCATGAGTTGAATTACCCCACACATGACCTTGAGATGGCAGCAGTAATCTTTGCACTCAAGATGTGGAGGCACTACCTCTATGGGGTAAAATGTGAGATCTTCACAGATCATAAAAGCCTACAGTACATCCTGAGTCAAAGAGATTTGAACTTGAGACAGAGGAGATGGGTAGAGCTACTGAGTGACTATGATTGCAAGATTCAGTATCATCCGGGTAAGGCGAATGTCGTGGCAGACGCCCTAAGCCGGAAGTCACTAGGTAGTCTATCCCACATCACGGCAGAGAGAAGACCAGTGGTGAAGGAGTTTTACAAGCTCATCGATGAAGGTCTACAGTTGGAGTTGTCTGGTACAGGTGCCTTGATCGCTCAGATGAAAGTGACACCCGTGTTTCTGGAGCAGGTGGCTCAGAAACAGCATGAGGACCCAAAGTTAGTGAAGATTGCCAGGACTGTTCAGTCAGGCAAAGACAGTGAGTTCAGATTTGACAGCAAGGGGATCCTCCGCTATGGGAGTCGTTTATGTGTACTAGATGACATAGGGCTAAAAGGAGACATTATGAGAGAGGCTCATAATGCAAGATACAGCATTCACCCCGGAGCCACCAAGATGTATCAGGATCTGAAAAAGGTTTATTGGTGGCCAGCTATGAAGAGAGAAGTGGCACAGTTTGTGTCAGCCTGCGAAGTATGTCAGAGGGTGAAGCTGGAACATCAGAAGCCGGCTGGAATGCTTAACCCGCTACCTATTCCAGAGTGGAAATGGGAGAATATAGCTATGGACTTCGTAGTGGGGTTACCGGCGACGTCCAACAGATTGGACTCCATATGGGTGATTGTGGACAGACTCACCAAATCTGCTCACTTCATCCATGTCAGGAGTGGCTACTCTGTGGACAAGTTGGCGCAGGTGTATGTTGATGAGGTCGTCAGACTGCATGGGGTTCCTGTTTCTATTGTGTCAGATAGAGGACCCCAGTTCACCTCCAGGTTTTGGCGGAGTTTGCAGGATGCCATGGGTACCAGGTTGGATTTTAGCACTGCCTTCCATCCACAGACAGACGGACAGTCAGAGAGGACCATCCAGACCATAGAAGATATGCTTAGAATGTGTGTGCTGGACTTTGGCGGTTCTTGGAGGCAGCATCTACCTTTGGTGGAGTTTGCCTATAATAACAGCCATCATGCTAGCATCGGGATGGCTTCATATGAAGCTTTATATGGGAGGAAGTACAGGTCACCTGTTTGCTGGGAGGAAGTTGGAGAAAAGGCCTTGGCAGGGCCTGAGTTAGTAGAGATCACCAGCAGGGTGGTACCCTTAATCAGAGAAAGAATCAAGACTGCTGCAAGCAGACAGTAGAGTTATGCAGACATCCGCAGAAGGCAAGTAGAGTTCCAGGAGGGGGATCTGGTATTGCTCAAGGTGTCTCCAATGAAAGGAGTGGTTCGGTTCGGGAAGAAGGGTAAGCTGGCTCCGCGGTACATCGGGCCCTTTGAAGTCCTACAAAGGATTGGGAATGTATCGTACAAGCTGGATTTACCTGCTTCAATGGAGAGAATCCATCCGGTTTTCCATGTTTCTATGTTGAGGAAGTTCGTGTCAGATCCGGGCAAGGTTCTTAGTGAGCCTGATGTGGAGATCCAAGAGGATCTCACCTATGTTGAGCAGCCGGTACGGATTCTGGACACTCAAATCAGGAAGCTGAGAAACAAGGAAATCCCGATGGTGAAAGTCCTTTGGAACCACCACAATATAGAGGAATGCACCTGGGAGACACGAGAGTCCATGCTCCAGCAGTACCCTTATCTTTTCTAAGGTTGGTTTCTTATATGCTTCATGTGTTTTATGTGTATTATATGTTGTATGCCTTGCATGTGCTAGTTGAGGAACATTCGGGGATGAATGTTCTTAAGGGGGGGAGAATGTAATACCCGGCTAGACTCCGGTATCGGAATTCCTACCGTCCGGTGGAATCTCGGACGTCGAAAGCCTCTAGTAGGGTAAAACCATGTTTTTATGAAATGTTTTAATGTGTTTTATGTTTTAAGCATGAAAGAAAATGAGTTTTTGCATGAAAATAGCATTGGAGGAAAACTCAGGTTCGGCCGCCGAACCTCAAGTTCGGCCGCCGAACTTGCATGCGTTTCGGGTGTGCTTTAGGCCCCCGAAAGCATAAGTGAGGGAAGTCCAGGTTCGGCCGCCGAACCTCAAGTTCGGCCGCCGAACCTCAAGTTCGGCCGCCGAACATGGCATGCATGCGGAGGCACATTCGGCCCCCGAACGTGGTCTGACCAGCCACTATAAAAGGGTCCCTTAGCCGAAAACGGGCGAGCTTTTTCCCCATTTTCGGCCAAGGTGAGTCTCCGCCGCCCCTCACCCATCTTTGACGTCTTTCCTCTAGATCTTTCGAGATTTTCATTTGTTTTAACTTTGTTTTGAAGATTTGAGCTTTTGATCAAAGTTTTGGAGCTTGGAGGTTCAAGAACCCAATCTCTCCCAACTTCGAGTTTAGGTCGTCTCTCTCTCGATCTTCAAGAGGTAAGACCCGATCTTAAGCTCATTGCATGTTTTAAGTAAGTTTTAAGTAGATCTATGGGGGTAGAATGCATGTTTAGGTTATGGTTATGTTTTTGGAGTTTATGGGTATAAATGTGTGTTCTTGAACAATGTGGATGCTTGATGTGTTGTAGATGGGGTTTATGATGGTTTGAGACCCCTAGGAACATGTATGCTTGCGTTTGCGTGTTGTAGAATAGGTTTGATGCATGTTTGATAAGTTTGAAGGCGAAATGTGCATTGGGAGCCAAGTTTCTGCCCTTTGGCAGAAACCAGGTTCGGCAGCCGAAGGACTTTCGGCCGCCGAACGTGGCTGGGGAAGCAGCCTTTCGGCTGCCGAAGCTTGCCCCCGAAAGGAGACTTTCGTCTCTGTCTGGCAGTTTCGGCCGCCGAAAGTGCCGCCGAACATGCATGAGTTTCGTCTCTGTCTGGGAGTTTCGGCCGCCGAAGGTGCCGCCGAACCTGCCTGACTTTCGGCTCTGGAGGGACTTTCGGCCGCCGAACCTGCCGCCGAAAGTGCCCTGTCCAGGCCTCCTTTGCATGATTTTGTATGGTTGTTTCATGATGTTTTAGGGGGTTTTGGGTAGTAGTTTATAGTTATGTTCAGGTATGTTTGGTCCCTCATTTGAGTCCACCTGTGTAGGTTTGGACCCGAGGAACCGAGGACCCCAGCAGTGAGTTCAGCTGCTTCGGTGTTGTCAGAGTCAGCCAGAGGTGAGTGGAACTAAACTTAATCTTTTAAATTAAATGTTTTATCATGTTTCATGCATCATGATTATGCAATAGGATGATTGCATTAGTGTTCACGAATATGCCGCATTGCATCGATTGTTGTTGATGTGGGTGAATGTTGGATGACCCAATTAGTCCATGACAGGAAGACCAGGACCCCATTCTACGGCCTGGCACAGAGTAAGGAAAGACCAGGACCCCATTCTACGGCCTGGAACGGTAATGGGACTCGAAGACCAGGAGCCCAGAGGAGGCCCTGGGATAATGGTAAGTAATGTATGTATGACAGGAAGACCAGGACCCCATGCTACGGCCTGGCACAGAGTTAGCTTGGACTAATTGGTGACAAGTTCACCCAACCCTTATGTGAATTGTCTGTGTTATGATGCATTTCATTGGAGCATAGTGTTATTATGTTTTATAGTTCAACTCACTGGGCTTTTAGCTCACCCCTCTCCCTTTACCCCCAGGCTTGCAGGTGCAGTATAGAGCAGGAGTCCGGATAGAGTAAAGAAGTCCTGTCTATGTAATAGCTAGCAATGGACATGATCAAATTGTATTGTAATGTCTTATTCAGTATAGATATGTATTGAGATGACGTATATGGATGTTAGTGTGTGCTTGACCATAGATTGTTGTTATCCCTTTTATTACATGATCTTAGAGATTTTATGATGTTTATGTAAACTAACTCAACATATGTTAGGTCACCCATTTGGGGGCACTGATGAGATCCCACAGAGGGATCAATGTTATGTTTATGTTATGCACAGGTTGAGTTTGGTTGATGTATATGGAAAGAAAAGTTTTAATTTTTATGTATGTTGTTGATCATGTATGGGATTAAGCAGGTTTTCAGGATGCATGTCAGGCTTGCTACGGGTCCCGGCGGCCTTAAGTCGACCCGGATCCTAGCGCCGGTAGCGGTCCGATTTTCGGGTCGTTACACCAATACTCAATTCAATATACTGAAGAATATAAAGATTGCACTAAATTTCTTAAAACTTGAGTAGTGTTCAAGAATAGTGTACATTTGTCCCTGTAATTTCTCCTTTTATACTGTAAAAAGATGTTGATTAGTATTTCTCGATTATCCGACAGTGATGTGGCCGGCTGCTTGATAAGAGATATTGACAGTTAATAAGTTGTCAATCTCGTGATTATAGGTGTAATGGGGATATGCTGGACCATTCCTACTAGCGGTAACTACGTGACGAGACTCGCCTTATTGAGGGAAGGGTGAGTTGATGATGCATTGGGTGTTAAGGTGTCCGAATTTTTCTTTCTTTATATTGGACCATATTTTCCTCTCACTAGATCCTTGCCACGTAAACCTATCTCGTAGTAACGGTTCACGGCTTACTTTGGACGATTATTATGTAGTACCAAGTATCAAAAAGAATATATAATTATACAAATAAATTTTTATAAATTAATTGTCATGTGACATTAAAATATACAACATTTTAAAACTCGATCAAATTATTGAACCGGTAAGGGAAAAAGATTAAAGGTTTAAAATTCAACTAATATTGAATTAACCAATATATTTTTAAATAAATAATATAAATTATTTAATGATTTTAAATAAGTAGACAATAAAATAAAAATAATTTAATAATTTAATTTAGCACTCTATTAAAATAAATTATTCATATTGATTTACTTAAATAGGAAATAAGCAGAACTAAGATATTTTATTTTTCATAGGCTAACATATATTAAATAGTTTTTTGAATAAACTTATCAAATTTTTATATAATATAACTTTAACAAAAAAATAAGTTTATATAATAATTTGGATGACTTTAGTTGTACATAATTGTTGTAACGTTGCTTTAAAAGAAGGGCACGGTTACTATTGTAATATGCTTAAATTAATTGTTTATAGTGTTAATCTAACGCAACAATTGTCCAAACCAAATTATCAATTGTGATCATAAAATAGGGTTACATGGCAAGAGTTTGATAAGCTGATATGCAGTTTCACCCGTGGAAAGTCTTCACATAAAGTTACAGTTATTAGGGACAATTTAGCAAATTCCTATCAAATAGCCTATAATTATAAGATCCCCTATTAATTAGCTGGAACCAACTAGATTTTCAGGAGATGTAATAATTAACTTCCTCTTTATATAGTATAAGAGTTAATGATCACAAAAACCAATATACGTCGGGGCCAGCAAGGCCAGGGCCTGGACATGCGCTAGGCTTTACGTGGGCATCAGTATAGCCTGCAAATAAGCTTGTTAGCCCCCTCTCCACCTCTACCTCTCGATTCAACATCGAAAAAAATTTTTGGGCGTGGTGGACCCAGTGGGGCCCATCCCGAGCCTGGTGTGTTAGGGTCCTAGAATTCTAGGGACCAAAACTGTAATTTTTCAATAGTAGAGTTTTCGGAAAATAATATTGGGATAAATTAGTGTAAAATATTACTAAGTTAAGAGTCGTGTTAGATATCTAAAATTATTTTTAGATTATTTATTTAGGGGGTGTGTTATCTGAAACATATTGATGTCTCCTCCTGCCACAAGAAATTGTTCCTAAGGCTCTTTAGGGAGGGAGTGACTAGTTGGCCACAACTATTCTTGAGTTCTAGTAATTCCTTACATTCATCTTTTTCTTCAGATTAATGACTTGAGCATCAGAGTGGCCGTCACAGGTGCCAACCACCTCACGTTTTATTTCTTGCAAAGTGACCAATCGCACCAACCATCCGATTATCCGGTGGTGATGTGGCCGACTGCTGGGATATCGCCAGCTAATAAGTTGGCAATCATGTGATTATAGGTGTAATGGGGATATGCTGGACCATTCCTACTAGCGTTAATTTTGTGTCAAGTCCCGCCCTATCGAGGGAAGGGCGAGTCTTAATGATGCACACGGTGTTAAGGTGTATGGATCTTTCTTCCCTTGTGTTGGACCACTTTTCCTACTCGCCAGATGGACCTATCTCATAGTGACAACTTGCGGCTTACTTTGCGTGATTGTTATGTAGTATCAAGTATCAAAAAAAGTATATGACTATACGAATACATTTTTATAAATTAATTGGCATGTGACATTAAAATATACAATATTTTTAAACTTGATCAAATTATTGAACCAATAAAGTAAAAAGATTAAAGGTTTAAAATTCAACCGAGATTGAATTAATCAATAAATTTTTAAATAAATAATATAAATTACTTAATAATTTTAAATAAATAGATAATAAATTAAAAATAATTTAATATTTTAATTTAGCACTCTATTAAAATAAATTATTCATATTATTGATTTACTTAAATAGCAAATAAGCACAACTAAGATATTTTATTTTTCACAGGCTAACATTTATTAAATAGTTTTTTGAATAAATTTATCATGTTTTTACATAATATAACTTTAACAAAAAAAAGTTTATATAATAATTTGTACTGACTTAATTATACATAATTGTTGTAACATTGCTTTAAAAGGAGAGAACTTTTCCTATTGTAAAATGCTTATAGTGTTTGATGTAATATAATAATTGCTTGAAATAAGTTTTCTATTGTAATATGTTTAAATTAATTGTTTATAGTGTTGATGTAACACAACGACCACTTAAAATAGTTATAAGTTTTCACCATAAAATATAGTTACGTGAAAAAGTCTAATAAGTCGATACGTTATTCTATCAATAAAAAATCTTCACATCAAGTTATGTTAGTAGGGATAATCTAACAGATCCCTACCAAATAGCCTATAATTACGAAATTCTCTATCAATTAGCTGAAATTAACCAGATTTTTAAGAAATGCGATAATTAATTCTCTCTTCATATAATATAAAAATTAATTATTGCAGAGATCAATATATGCATTATTATACAATTACTATGGAGTTCTAAGCAATTTTTTACATTTGTCCTCTTTTTCAATTTACTTATTTGAGTATCGGGATCACATTCTCGTTTTTAGCTTAGTAATCAATTCAGCACAATTTCATTTTAGACATATCAAGTGTCAAAGTTCAAATCTTAACATCACTTTTTTCAAAATTCTTTCAGTTGAGTTTAAATCGATTCACATTAATTTTTTTAAAATTTTTACAGATAAAAGCGGATCAAATTAGATTCATCGTTCTAGTACAGAGTATATATTCAATTAGATTGGTTTGGTCCAAATTTTATGTACATCATTATATTTTACTATTTTAAGTAAATAAATTATTGATATAGGAAAATAATTAAAGTATGCATGATTTATTTATAGGGAAAAAATTTTAATAAATTCTTAAAAAATTATATATAATTTTATTTTTTTAAAAATAAAAATTTTATAAATTAAAAAAAATTATTCCATATCATAAATTTGATAAAAAAGAATTAACTTAAATTAAATTCTTATAAAATTTTTTATTTCAAATAAGAAAAAATATATGGATGAGATAAAATTTGTAATTGAGTTTTAAGTTTTATAAATTCTTTTAAGAAAATCTCTAAAGGGTAATAATATAAAAATATATTAAAAAAAGAATTTTTTTCCATTTTAAATAAGAAATTTGATAAAAAATAATTAAATTAAATTGAATTTTTTTAAAAAAATTTATTCCAAACAAGAAATAATATTTAATGGATGAAATAAAATCTGTAATTGAGTTTTAAGTTTTAAAAATTATTTTAAGAAAATCTCTATAAAAGTAATAATATAAAAATATATATATTTAATTAATATAATTATACAAATAACTTTATTATCCACTTACATCAAATTTATCCCTTAAAATGTTCTTTGGTGCGTCTTTTTGTACCAACTTAGAGGTGGTTTTAGCTATATTACATTTTCTACTGAGCTGTTCTTTTTTGTTTTTAACTAAAAATTGAGAATGAGAGAAGTAAAATCTGAAATCTCTCAAAATTTACTCAGATGTACTTACAACCAAACTAAACTCGTGAGTGTTTATGCTGTTAACTTTTATTAGGTTCTTTTTTGCTATTAAATATTTTTTTATTTTTTTATTTATAAATCTCTTGCTTAAACTCTTATTTGAAATTAAAAATTTTATAAAATTTTAATCAATTGATTTCTTCTGTATCAATTCATTTGTCTGAGGACTTTCATTTTTTATAACTAAAAAATTATTTAAAATAAAATTGATATCTTGTAGAATTTCTTAGGAATATGTTTGAATTTTATTTTATAAACACAAGAAAAAGGAAAAGAAAAAGATACACTTATCTAATAGAGAATAGTAGCAAATCTTCGTTAAGTACTTAAATTTGTAAAAATGATAGCATAGAATATAGAGGTCCAAGCACTAAGAAGTGGTACAATTTTTGTCGTCATCAGCAGATTTGAGCGACAAAAGTGGTTCTTTCAAATCATCAGCTTTGCAATTCTTCTTCTCTAAAGATTTGTCTATTATCACTTCTACAGTTCTCGACTCATCTTCTCGTAGCTTCTTATGCATCTCCATTTTAAGTTCTTTAAAATCTTTAGCTTTACCCCATAGTACGACATATAGGCCAATAATCACAGCTAAAGCACCAATCAAGCTGATCGATGAAGAAAAAAAAAGAAAGAAAACATCATAAGTTTATATGCCTATCAGCAAATTGAATTATTTTGAGAAATCATATGTCAAATTCATTACCTCCCAACGTAAGTCTGTTCCTGTAGAAATATAGCAGCAACTACTGTCACTATAACTGTGCACAAAGGGTTGAACATTGCAGTGAAGACGGGACCTCTTTGAGAAATGCACCAGGCTTGAACAAAGAAGGACAAAGCCATTGCAATTCCCTGCTCCATATGTTATTAGAAAAAAAAAAAAAAAAATTCACACAAATCATGTATCAGAAATGGAAGACTTGCATGTGAAAATGATGAACCGCTTACCCCAAATAAACAACATCCTATTTCAAGAAATGAATTCAAATGCCAAGCTGCAAGATCTTTTCCAAGAAAAAATGTAACTATTGCTGATTCTATTGTAGCCAATAAACCCATCAACGCAGATGAAGCTAAGTGGTCAGGACAACTTGCTGAAATTGGAATCTGATACAGATAGTGAAAATAAGTTGGTCGATCAGTATACGTATGTATTGTAAGAATAGATAAAATGGGATCTACCTGAAAAAGCATCCAGAGTGACCAGAAACTACTGCTTCCAAAGAGAAGTAGACATCCCAGCAACCAGTAGTCTCCTCCATGGTTGGAGAAGGATTTTAGTGGTGGCGATTTAGTGTTTAATAGTTTAGGGCCTTTGAGAAATGCCATGGAAATGGCTCCACTTACACAGACTACAGTGCCCAAAATCTTGGCCATACTTCTCAAGCTGAAGGTATTTACTTTCTCCAATCTAGTCAATTTTCAGACAAAAAATTGTCAAAAATGTTCCGAAACAAAGGAAAAAAGGGCAAAATTGAATGTGAAATAGATTGAAGGTATATGACCACAGCTAGTAGATATGAAGAAAAGCAGCAGCAAATTGGTTAGCTTTATTTACCCCGAAATGATTGCAAGTACGAAGGTAATAGCAGGGATCAGATTAGACATTGCAGTTCCTACAGTTGAAGATGTTAAGTAGAGACCCTCAAAGTAGGAAATTTGGTTGGCTGTAACGCTTCAATTCATATGAAAATTACACCACAAAATCTGAGAATATATTAAATCGAACTCATAAAAAAAGGAGCAAAAAAAATAAAGTGACAGGTTCTAATACCCAATAAGTGAGGCAAGAAATATCCAAGCGAAGCTCCTGAATCCAAAAGAGGACCAGCATGAATTTCTCCTGCAGCAAATATAACTCTGAGAAAGATGATTTTACAAGGAACGAGAGAGAGAGAGAGAGAGATTGCTTGTGGATATACCGGCTTGAAAGGCAAACTAGAGGTGCCATGATCAAAGTTCCTATGCCTTGCCTGTAAACTACAAAGACCCAGGGATTCAATCCTTGTAAAAAAGCAGCTCTGCTTAAAAGAGCAAGCCCTGCATAAACGAACTGGATCCCAATCATTGCCATTACTGGCTTACACTCATCAAAACTTCCCATTGATTATTTTTGATCCTTCAACTATTTTCCTCAATGGAATCGCGACAACAGTAACCTGGCAACCTGGAGACGCATGGGAAACAAGATCATATATATCATAATCCTTGAGGCGTTGTCGACTTGTCAACTTCACCCTAGGACACGGATTTAGTAATCTCTAAAGAAGATTGGGCTTCGCGGTGCGTTATATCCTGTCATCATGGGTCAACTTTGGATGACATACTCTAGAATTTAGAATAGATAAAATTACTAGTTAATCCATATAATTTAAAAAAATTTATTAACTAATATTTTTATTTTAAAAAAATTATTATTTAATTCTTTAAATTTAGTGAAATTTATTAATTAATTTTTTTTTATACAACACATTAAAATTTTATTGAGGTGTTAAAAAATTTACTAATTAGTTATATGTTAATTTTAATAATTAAATATTGAAAAAAATTTAAAATGTTATCCGTTGGAGAGAGTAATTAGTTTAATTTTTATAAAATTAAGGAATTAACTAATTAATTTTATTTATATTATAGGAGATTAAATATTAAAACACTTAATTTCTAAAGTTAATAAATGACTTATTAATAAATTTTTTAATATTTTAGAATGTTTTAATGAAATTTTTAAAAATTAATGAAATAACTAATTAGTAAATTTTATCAAACTTGATAAATTAAATATTTATTTTTCCTTTTAAAAATTTTATTTTAATATAAAATGATCAATTAATATATTTTTATAAAATTTGAATCGCAATTAATAAATTTTTTAATATATCATGAATTAAATAGTAAAATATTTATCGATTAAAATTAATAAAAGAATTAATTAATAAATTTAAAAAAATATGAATATTTTAATATATTTTTTAAAATGAAAAAATTAATTAATAGATTTTTATATATTATAAAAATTAAATAATTTTTTTAAAATAATGTTTTTAGATATAATTAAAAAAGTAAATTAAAATTATTAAAAATCTGAACTAAGCATTTGTTTTCTTCATTAAAATATGATTAAAATTATGTCTTGTTATTTTTCAATTAATTTGGCATTAATGTTTCATATAAAAATTATTGAAAAATATTTTTATATTATTTGGACATTAAATAATAATAAATTAAATAATATTATTGTTCCATTATGATAAGAGAAAGAGCTTGTGTGTTCTGAAAATAGTTTATATATATATATATATCATTGATTTTAATTGGAGTTTAAATTTGAGAATTTTCGATTTTAGATATAACTGCAATGTTTATAAATTTGGAATCGGTAAAGGAAGTTGGAATTTTTTTATTTATTAAATTAATTTTAAGAATCAGTTAAAAATATTAAAATATATAAATTAAATTAATATTTTAAAAACTTTAAATTAAATAAATTATTTCTCAATAAAACTAAGAGGGATAAGAAGATAAATCAGAGTAAAACTCACAAACTAGAAAGGCGAAACTATGAAGAAAATCCGAAGAACTATTCTGTGTCACGAGAGAGAGTTGACCGAGTTAAGTATAGGAATTATACTCCATTAAATGACTCACACATATATTTTGATGTGGATTAAGAAAAATGACAAAAAGGTTATATGGCCTTCCAAACTCAACCCCAATAAAGCAAGCAGGCAGGACATGACTAAGTACTGCATTTCTATGAGGATCACGGCCACAAACTGAAGAATATCAAGATAAAATTGAAAAGCTAATAAAGGACGACACACTTTGAAAGTTCATCAGGAAGGATAGAGAAGACAAGAGACCCAAGACTGAGGTAAGAATACTCGAAAATTCTATTGACAATGAATATATTAGGGTTATACATGTGATTGCAAGAGGACCTAGAGATTGTAAAGGAAAAAATAAGAGTACCTCTGAAGATGTCTTGTCCATAGAACAAGAACCATGGACGAATAATAGAGCATAAATTTAGCATATTTTATCATTCTCTTCTATCACCTATCTAAGTAATTTTCTATTAATTCTACATTTTTTCTCATATTTTTGCAGAAAAGCAAAGGATAGAAAAGATGAACCAAAATCAATGAGAAAATAAGATGATTATGTGCAATGGCTGAACAGACTTAACCAAGGAGTTGCCCAAGTCTCTAGGCGAACCTCCAAACAGCAGCAGAAGCACATCTAATGGGGAAAAAAAATCATATCTTTTCAGTAAAAAATGCGTCATCTCATACGTTTCAGTGCAGATTTTACGATATGACCTCTCCCAGAGATTAGGGAATATCCATCCTTCTTAGGAAACAAATCAAGAGAATTATTTCATTGAATATATTCAAATCAAACTCTTTTAGGAAAAATTTCAAAAGGATTTCTCTGGAGTCTTGCTATTTAAACACCTTTTTGACAGCAGCAGCACACATCTTCTTCTGCCGAATTTCCTTCTTTCTTTTGTGCTTTCTTACAATCATATGTGGTTAAACTCTTTAGTTCTAGTTGATGATAGGTTGAAGTTGAAGTTTTTTCATGGATTGTGAGATCTAAATATTATTATTCATCTTTTATTGTTCATCTTTTATTCTTCTAATATTTATGTAATTTCAGTTCTTATTATTTTTACTTTATTAATTAATCAATAGGGCCTATTGTTCATATTTTCAAGATAATATATTGTTAGTTTGGATACTTAAAGTCTATAATTACTTGAGTTATTCAACAACAAGTAACAATTAGTGTAATTCACTAAAGAATTGCATGATCTAACTTAAACTCACCACGTGGTTTGGTTTGTTAGTTAGAATTGGATCTCTCTAATTCTTAAGGCGGTTAATAAATTAAATCCAATAGACGTTCTTTGGATCGTTTATTGATTAGAGTTAATTAGTGGACGTTTTGTAATTAATTTATACCTAAGGGAGATTGGTTATGTGGAGCATCTTCCATAACTAGGACTAATTTATTGGAATGAATAAAGATATTTTTGTTTCTACGATCAATTCTCACAACTGAAATGGATCTTAATCTTCAACTAGAATTTATTTACATTGATTTAATTTTCTCTTGAGTATTGCTTTCTTTAATTGTCTTGCTTTTTATTTTGGTTTCACTCATCATCATAACCCCCTTTTTACTTATTTATTTTTCCTAGTTATTGATTGGAGATTTTTCGTGTCAATTCCTTATGAATTCGATCCTATTCATCCTATATTCAATTTATATTTGTTGGATTTGGATAGGTTATTTTTGTTGGCTTCGACACCCATTAATGAAACAAAGAGGTGAAATTCGGGCCAACTGA
The DNA here is from genome assembly GCF_001659605.2 of Manihot esculenta. Classification (NCBI taxonomy): domain Eukaryota; kingdom Viridiplantae; phylum Streptophyta; class Magnoliopsida; order Malpighiales; family Euphorbiaceae; genus Manihot; species Manihot esculenta. Next base: position 25,636,276 of record NC_035174.2, read on the forward strand.
CAGAGCGATAGAGACTTTGCATAATGACCCTCTAGTCATAATCGTCCGATTGAACAGGTATGATGCAAGGCAAGTTTTAGTGGACATAAGTAGTTCTGTTAACCTTCTTACCTTAGAAGTTTTCAATAAAATTGACCTAGATAAAGATAACCTTGCCAAAGTCTCATATATGTTAGTGGGACTAGAGGACAAAACTGTTGCAGTGCTTGGCACCATTAATCTCCCGCGTGTGCTAGGGGATAAAAAGCACAAGCGAGAGGTGTATGAAGAGTTTGGGTTGTAGGAATTCCACTCGCTTATAATTTTATACTTAGTCCCCCAATCTTAAACTGCCACAGGATAGTAATTAATATGGGTGTTTTGTGTTTGAAGTTGCCAACTCTAGGAGGATTGATGCATATCCGAGGCAGCCAAAATTCAATGCAAGATTGTTATAGGTACTCTACAAAAAGTCTCGGAAAAGCAACAATGTCAATTGATCTGCTAGAAAAATCAGATTCTCATACGAAGCCAGAATCAGCAGATCCAATGGAGGAGATCCTTTTAGAAACAGATAAAAAGGTGCATTTTGGAATGGCATTAAATAGTGTAGTAAAAGATAACTTAGTGAATCTACTAAAGTGCAGAATGACAATCTTTGCATGGTATTTAGAGGATGTAATAGGTGTAGACCCGACCCTAATCACCCACAAGTTGTCTATTGATGAATCGATAAAGTCGGTACAATAAAAGAACAGAAAGTTTGCCCCAAAGAGACAAAAAGTGATTAAGGAGGAGGTTAACAAACTTTTAAGTGCAGGTTTAATAAAGAAAGTTCAATATTCTACATGGCTCATGAATGTAGTGCTCGTCAAAAAGGCAAATAAAAAAGGAGGATGTGCATAGACTTCACCGATCCAAATAAAGCATGTCCAAAAGGCCATTATCCACTCCCATCCATCAACAAGTTTGTAGACTTTAACTTAGGTCATGTTGTAGTCTCTTTTTTGGAAACAATTTTAGGATATTATCAGATCCTTAAAGATCTCGAGGATATTGAGAAGACCGTCTTCATCATGGATGAAGGAGTTTTTTATTACAAGGTAATACCATTTAGATTAAAGTATGTAGGGGCGACCTATCAAATGCTTGTGTCTAGCATTTTTAAAGATATAGTGGAAATGATAGTGGAAGTGTACGTTAATGATATGGTGGTAAAAAGTCGAACCTTAGAAGACCACTCGAGCAACATTAAGAGAGTCTTTAATGTGCTAGATAAAGCATGTATGAAACTCAACCCTAAAAAATGCACTTTTAAGGTAAGGGCTAGTAAATTTTTAGGGTACATAGTCTTTGAAAGGGGTATGGAAGCTAATCCTGATAATATTTAAACCATATAGGACGTGGAAGCACCTAAATGCATTAATGATGTTCAAAAATTGAATGGGCGGGTAACAACTCTAGACCAATCCATATCATGTTCGGCTAAGAAATGTCTCCCGTTCTTTAAAGTATTAAAAGAAAAAAAAATAAATTTGCATGGGGCAAGAATGCGTTGAGACTTTTCATAATTTGAAACATTTTTTGTCATCCCCACCTTTGCTAAGCTTGCTCATCGAAGGTGAGGTTTTGATTTTATATTTGTCTATTACACAGGAAACAGTAAGCTCAGTGCTTGTATAAGAAGACAAAAGATAGCAAAGCCCAGTCTATTACGCTAGCCAAGCTTTAAAAGGGGAAGAATTAAATTATCCCCTTTAGAGAAATTGGCCTTCACAGTTTTAATGTTAGCAAACAAACTACGACCTTATTTTGAGTCCCGCACTATCGAGGTAAGGATAAACTACCCTCTCTAGAATGTGCATCAAAAGCTAGAGCTTTTAGGGCGATTGTCCACTTAAGCCATCATACTATTAGCCTATGACATCAAGTACATTCCTATAAGTGCAATGAAGGGCCAAAGTTTAGTCGACTTTGTAGCAGAAAGGATGCCACTCCTTGAGGCTTTCAAGCCTGCAGTTGGTGAGTGGTAGTTATGTGCGGATGGAGCCTGTGGGTCTGGGGGTTCTAGGATAGGAATTCTTGTACAAAGTCAGACGAAAATTAAACTTCAATATGTGGCAAAACTCACCTTCAGTGCCACAAACAACACAGCTGAGTATGAGGCCGTAATTATGGCACTCAAAATCGTCAAAGAAATATGTATTCAAAAGTCGATTATTTTTAGTGACTCATAGCTGGTTGTTAATCAGTGGTAGGGACATTTCAAAGTTCGAGACCCAAGTCTCATTAAATATGAAGAGAAAGTCCCATCCCTAATGACGAAAATCAATAGCAAGTAGGGAGATTATGAACTCACCAAGTAGCTAGGGGCAACAATGAAGTGGCCGACCTACTGGCAAAAATGGTGGCAGTAGAGAGCAACATTTGACTCAACCTGTCTAGTTTGACGTCTTGCACACTCCAGCAACCAACGAATAGGAGACTCTGCTAATTGAGGTGGTAGACATATGGATGACTTCAGTATACAGATTCCTGATAGAGGACGAGTTACCAATAGAAGATTTAGCAGCTAAATAGATAATAAGAAAATCTTCTAGATATGCACTAATAAATAATTGGTTGTATAGGAGATCATCCATCCAACCATGGTTACAGTGTGTATCGGAGGATGATGGCAAGAACATCCTTAAAGATATCCATGAAGGAGACTATAGAAGTCATAAATGAGCTTGGATAATCTCTCGAAAAGCATCCAAAAAAGGATATTACTGGCTTATAGTAATGCAGGATGCAAAGTAGCTCGTCCAAAAGTGCCAAAGATGCCAAGCCCATGCAAGTGCCCCTCGAACTCTAGGTGAAATGCAAGCAGCAATCAATAGCCCCTAGCCCTTTTTCCAGTGGAGCCTAGATATCCTTGGCCATTCCCCAAGGCAACCGGGTAAAAGAAGTATATAATTGTAGTAATTGATAATTTTAGCAAAAGAGTCGAGGTAGAGGTGGTCCAGTTTATCACCACCCAACAACCATTTCCTTTATCAGTAAGAAGATCTTCACATGATTTGGTACACCTAAAGTAATCATTACTAAAAATAGGACACAGTTTGTAAGTTTCAAGTTTACAGACTTATGTAAGAAATGGGATACTGACCTACAATTCAACTCAGCATACACCAACCGAACGACCGAGATTACAAACAGGATGATCCTTCAAGGTTTAAAGAGAAGGCTCGAGAAATCCAAAGGTAGTTGGCTTGAGGAATTACCTCATATTCTTTGGGCATGTAGAACGACTCCAAAAGTAGCAACAGGGAAAACCATGTTTTCACTAGTATATAGTGCAGACGTGGTAATTCCTGTGGAGATCTAGGTAAGCAGTTTCAGGACCCAACATCTCGAGTCATCGGGGATCCTAAAAATTTTCAATCAAAATGTATGTTTACAAGAACAAGATGCCTCAAATGTTCAACACACAAGTTAAACTCTGAGTCTTTAATGTAGCAGATTTAGTCCTTAAGCGGTCTGATGTAATATGCGGTAGTTCCGTATCTGGTGGGTTGAGTGAAAACTGAAAAGGACCATTTAAGGTCTCAAAAGTTATTCATCCTGGGGCTTATAAATTAGCCAAGTTAGATGGTTTAGTCATCCTCCATTCTTGAAATATTTGTAATTTGTGCAAATTTTATCAATAAGATTAAAGAGGCATTTTTTTCTTCATATGTTGTGTTTTATTCAGCTACATGAAACTATGGTTTGACAAAATAAGCATGAACCGATTATTAAGGAAGGTGTTTATAGGGATAAGCCAAAACGCAGGTAATCGCCAGGCATATGATCGGGTGTTGGTCGCATTAAAAAGTTTATAAGGCATTTATGCCTAAGGTATAAGACTGGTAACCGCTAGACACATGGCTAGGTGTTAGTCTCATTAAGAAGTTTCTAAGGCATTTATGCCTAAGCCATAAGGCGGGTAACTGCCAGGCATATGAATGGGTGTTAGTCCCATTAAAAATTTTCTAAGACATTTATGTCTAAGCCATAAGATGGATAACCGCCAGGTACATGATCGGGTATTAGTCCCATTAAAAAATTTTCAAGGCATTTATGCCTAAGCCATAAGGCAGGCGACTGTCATGCAAAAGTTCAAATGTTAAAATTAATTTATTAAGCCACAAGGGAGGGTAAAATCTCCCAGGAAAATGTTCGACTGTTTGCTCCGTTAAAATAGATTAAAGCATTTATTTATCATTCATGAGGATGTTGAACGATCTATAAAATAGATGAGCGAAAGTTTTGATGACTGGTTTATATAAATTATTGGGTCAAGTACTGATTCTAGTACATAGCAAAAATAAAGGCAAAAAGATGATGGAAATATTTTCATTAAAGGTTTTTTTTTACATGGCAGCAGGGACATCTTCAGTCGCCTCCTCTTAAGCTTCTGTTATATTTTCATCTATCTCTATTACATTATCAATAAAAGCCCGATTGGGGGGATTGTCTTCACTCTGCCTCTCCTTCTGCTCATCCTCATCCTCCTCCTCCTCGGGGAAGATATCATCAATCTAGGAAAAATACTCAGTCGGGAAGCACTTGAGTAATTCTTTCTTGGCAGAGTCTTGTCCTTCAATGAACATCTCCCCACCCCGAGCAATAATTTCCTAAAGTTCAGCTTCTAGTCAGCAATCTTGTCCGAGGTAGATTGGCTTTCTTGAACTTGAGATTGCAGATCCTGGGCTTGTTGTTGAAGATTGGCCACTTGATCCTCAATAGTTGTGGCTCAACCTTCTAGAGTGGCCTTTGTAGCATTGGCTTCATCTAGGTCTGCTTGGAGTTTATCTACAGACTCCAGGGTCTCCTTCATTGTGTTCTCCACCTAGGTTACTCGAGCCTTTAGCCTTGCGGATTCCTCTTGTTGGAGGTTTTTATCTGTCTCCTGAGCCCCAAACTCCATTCCTAGGCCCTTGTTGCACTCCTTGGTCAGGTAGGCAGACAAAGCATGCTCCATGGCTGACTGGATGATGATGTCATACATGTTATGCATCTCAACAACACCCGGTCTCTAGCGATCTCTAGGATACATGGCATTTTTTTCAATGAGGAGAGACAATCTATGCTTCTCAAGGAGCAAGTCGACCCAAGTCAATTCCATGGCAAGTTGTTGGATACTCCGAGGCCAAGGAGCTCCTGTACCAGCCTCCTCGTAGTTCTGTGGAGTGGGATGGCTTAGAGAGGGGGGAGTGCTCTTAACTGAAGACTTAGGCTAGGTATTTAAAGGCCCGGTTGCTATAGTAAGGGGAGGTGAGGGAGGAGGCAGCACAATAATCTCTTTCACTCGCCATGCTCGTTTTAGAGGAGGGGTCGAGGTACTAGCAGCGACTTTTCCTCTTCGAGTAGCATGAGCTGCCTTTGCAAACTTGCTCCTCCTTTTTTTAGCCATATCTGCATAAAACAGAGAGTTAGTAAGTAAAATCATGCAAAGACAAAAGTGTTTAAAAGATAAATACCCTGCTTTGAGGAAGAGGGTAAGATCATCCTCGGGTTTTGATGACCAATTAAATGAGACAATTGGGCTTGCTCTGCTTGGAAATGGCTTTACCAGGACAAGGTAGTGTTCCTCACTGCCACATTAATACTTACTCTGTGGGCTGAGGCCATCTTCTAGAGGAAGTCCAGAGCCTCTTCCTTATCTCTTTGTGGTTGGACTCCATCCTTTCTCAACTCCACATACACGTTCCAATTGGTTCGGAGCTGACCAAAACCCCTGGACACTATGTGGCAGAGGATGAGAAACTTATTTTTCCAACGCTTTAGGGAAGATGGGATTTGATCGAAAAGAGTTTGGCGCTTTCTCCCGCTGAAGAACCAAAACTCCTCATTCTTTCGAGTACCCAGCTAGTACAACTGGGAGAATAGGACTACACTTGACTCAATATTATTATTGAAGCAGATGAAGCGAAAAGCTACCAAAATTCTCCAGCTGTTGGAGGACAGTTGGACGACTGAAAATTTATAGAATTTGAGGATTTCGACAAAAAAGGGTCAATCGAAAATCGAAGACCCACCTTCAATTGCTCCTCGTATACCATGATAATATCTTCAGTAGGGATTTGGTCATCAATGAGAACATTCGGATTGGGAGCATAAATTTGGAAGATCTCTTGGGAGATTTGGTAGTGATCATGAAGACAATCTATGTCCCTCTGAGTTAGCACGAATGAAATGTCATTCACTAGCAGGTTGTCGTTGTCATAGACCACCCTCAATGGAACTATGGGAGCCAGAGCACAGATGGAGCTACCGGAGGAAGGGCTAGAGGTCAAGCTACCACTAGAAGAAGACGAAGAAGACCTATTCATTTTTAAGGCAGGGAAAATGATATAAGGATTACCTTTAAACAAATGTGAGAGAGAGTGAACCGAGTATTTAAGCTTTTTCAAAAAAGAAGGAAGCAATTGAGAGCAAACGTGGTAATCATTGGAGAAAGGGAGAATTTATACTGTTGTTATGACGACTGGTTTAAATGCGGCTTAAGAAGCAAAAAGCAACATCATTTATCACCGGAACAGATGAGGAAACGTGAGTACAGGGAGCCAATTTAGGCATACCACATGTCCAAACCGTAGAAAATAGTTGTAAGCTTTGAATTTGAAGAATCGAATATCAATGGAGGACTCCCGATATGGCACAATAATCGCCTAAAGTGTATTAGGCATTGTCACTATGTGATGGGACCACATGGCATAATCTTAATAAACCGTGACCCTCGGTCACTCAGATATCACCACCATGAGAGAAGACCCGGTCAACAGGATGATTAATGATCGGAATAATAGAAGGCTTGCCCCGTGTATCTAATCAAACCTTTCATGACATCTAGTTACCGTTAGAAGATGTTATACAATAGATCCCCATTACACCTACAATCACGGAATCTCTTATCCACTAGCTGGTATTAGTCGGATTTTCAGGAAAGTCACTAACTAACCTTATCATATTACAATATAAAAGCAAAGCATACACAGAGTTTAAGGTACGCATTCTAATACACTCTTCTAAAAGCTCAAGTTCTCTATTTACACTCGCCCTTCTTGAAAACTTAATGCTTTGAGCATCGGAGTGACTACCTTTAGATCCCAACCACCTCACCTTCTCCTTTTATAGATTGACAGATCATATTCAACTCATTTTCTACCACATCAGTTATATCCAACTCATTTTCGGCTACATCACACATCAGTATTTAAATTTCAGTAGTGCAATATATTTAATCTCGCTCCCATTATGTAGTTATGTATACTATAAAAAATAAAATGAATATTTAAGATACGATTGTGAAAATATAGCTCTGTTTATATATATATATTTCACATCAAACTTTTAAAAAATAAAAAATAAAAAAAATATTTTCTTTCATTTAAAAAAATTGTTTTTCAAAAAAAATTGTTTTTTTAAAAAATTATTGTTAAATAAAATTTTTTTTTTTCGCACTTTCAATAATTTATGAGTATTCGACATATATGAATTTCTTAATATTTTAATTTTTAATAAAAATATATTTGATGAAAAATATTTAAAATATTTGATACAAAATTGTTATCTAGGTGCGTATTGGTTTCTTCAAATTAGCGTTGATCCGAATAAATTAATAATGTGAGATGACGTTTAGGATTTGTGGTTATAAAAGTTGGATTAACACTGACTTGTCTTTGAGTATTAGTGTTTGGAATTTTCCTCTTAGTGATAAAGCATTTGCTTTATTCTCTCTTTAAAGCTTCATCCTGTGGATGTTAGGCTGGCATTTTTTAACCACCACGTGAAACGCCGAGGTCAGGCCATGTATAGGAAAACAAACTTAGGCCAACTCAGAATGATTCGGAGATAAACATAGAATTTTCATTTAATGACATTAGAACTATTTTACAATTTAAACAGTGCAGAAAGTTAAGGCATAAAACATTTTTTATTAACATTATGGCCCCTAGGGGAGAGCATATTTCGGTATAAACCGAAAAATCGAACCGAACCGGTTGATTTTAATTTTTCGGTTCGATTTTTCAAAATAATCAGTTTGGTTCGATTAATATATTTAAAATTTTTTGGTTTTCAGTTCGGTTCGGTTTAAACATGTTAAATAACCGATCAAACCGAAAAATCGATTTAGTAGTTAGGCCCAAGCCCAAACCCGAGCCCAAGCCCCCTCTCGTACCCAACCCAGCACCCAACCCCTCCATCCCTTTCGGCCCCAAGCCCAACCCAGCAGATTTCAGTTTGAACCGAACCGAATCGAACCGATTTTTATCGGTTTGATTCGGTTCGGTTATATCTTCATAATCGATTTTTTCGGTTTTTAAAATTTTAACATTTCAGTTTTCGATTTTATCGATTCGGTTCGGTTCGGAACCGAACCGACCGATTGCACAGCCTTAATGGCCCCTATTTCTTTATTTGCAGCGTCACAGTGAATTTTAGTTTAAAAATGCTGAGATCATTTTAAAGGCTTATGTTTTTGAATTTTAAATTGCAAGTATAGTTTATTAAAACAATTTTTAATGATTGAAATTGTTTGAAATTTCAATTCAAGTTGAATTAGTAGCTCTAAATAAATCAAGAAACTTATTATTATTAGATTTTTTTAGAAAGTTTTAAGTAGAATTTTTATTAAAAAAATTTATATTTAAAAAATTTAATTTATATTTATATTTAATTAGTGGTTGAATATTCTAAATATATTGCTTATTGAGATTTAGAAGGAATATAATGCACATACTTTCGTGTAATGAGATTTGAAAATTTTCTTGTAGGAGCTGGAGCAACAGTATCAACTGATAGTTTTGGAACAGAGGATTAGGGTGTTGTTTCTCCTGATTTCTAAGTGTTCAAAGGCTTTTTTAGTGAGGTAGGTTGTGCTTCAATCGATTTGTCTTTTAGTGAGACAGTAGGTAAAGGTCACATGGTATTCATAGGAGATGGTTGAGTAAATGATTTTTGAAAGAATAATTTTTATTCTAGAATTTTGAAAAGTAAGAACTTGAAAGTTACTATTTTTAACTGATTAACATTTTTAAAAGGCTAAAATTAAACATCTAATGTTAGATGCAGTCTAAATTTAGGTATTAAATTTCTGCTTGCGTCTATTTTTAGCTAACTACTTTCAGTCTGCAAGTTTAACTGACTCCAGTCTACATGGTTTTTAATGTTATATCAACTAGTATTTTCAACGTATATTATAGTTAAACTACTCTTAAAGTTGAGAAGAAAAATTTTTAGACACTTATTTAAGATATTGAATTTTTTCATAAATAATTAATGAAAGTACTAATTTTCTAAGAGTATCAGAACCCTTATGTTAAAGCTTTTCATTCAATTTGTGATCTTCATTGGCAAATCTTCTCTATCTCATCTTAATAGCACTATGTTGTAATTACCGAGAGTTATTGAGAATGTTTCTTTTTGAGTGAAAAGCTATATTAGGGTGATCAAGTGTGTGACTACTTGATAGAGGTTATAAGCACCTATTAAAACTTAAATAAAAATTTGAGGGGTGAATTAAACTTGTCAAGGTCTTCAAGCACCTAGAAAGTTTGTTATTGCATCTAAGGCTGTTCCCTTATCTAGTAAAAGGGGTTTAGTAGAGTAAAAACTCAAGGAAGGTCCTTGGGAGAATGAACGTAGGCTGTGTTTGCCAAACCACTATAAATTCTTTGTATTTGATTTTCTTATCCCTAAAATCTTTACGTTTAGCTTTCATTATTTATCTGATATATATGTGTAAATGTTAAAACAATAATGATCAGAATGTGCTAAAATTAGCTTGCTAATTTAATTTCTACTTTGTATTTTCTGTATATGTTAAGTACTTATTTGCCACCTAATTTTGTGGTTTTAATCATGTTTTGCAGATAATAGGTGTAAAGAGACAATCTGGAGAAAATGCTCTTAAAACTGCCAAAAAGTGCCAAATATGGAAAGTGCCAAAAAAGAAAAGTTTTTAAATAAGGAAAGTTTTCAAAAAAGGAAAGTCTTCAAATGAGGAAGTGCAGAAGCAAAAGCAAACAAGGGAAGCTCAGTCAGAAGATTATTTGAAATTCAAAATGCAGATCTTTTTTTCCTTGTTCAATGATGTGCACACACTGTAACAGTCATATCTTCCTATTTAGGCAGCAAGATTTCAAGGAGATGCACTTGCCTCCCATGCAATCAGCATTCAAAATTCAAACGAAGGCTCCACCTAAAAAGAAAACGACTGGACAAATATCTTTCCTCTTCTGCAAAGCATCTGCGCGCGCCCCATCTTCCCTCTGGAGAGCATCCGCACACGCCACCTTCCTTCTGCAGTGCATGCCGCACGCCTCCTTCCTTCTGGAGAATTTGCAACGCGATTCTTTCCTTTTTAGACACAACTTGGGCAGCAAGTACCTCTAGGGCAGCAAGGTCAGCATCTAATCCCATTTAAGGAGCTCATAAGCCAACCAAAATACCTTTTACACACTCTTCTTCTCTTCGGATTTAAGGCTGCCGCACCACACCTTCTCCAAGCAAGCTTCGGCTCTTCTTTTCTTTTACCTTTCTCTTTTTTTTTATCTAGTTGAAGATTGGTTGAAACTAAGGTTGTTTAATGGATTGTGAGATCTGAACATAAACTGTTTGTCTTTGGTTTGTTCAATATTCATACAATTTGATGCTTGAATCTATTATTACTTTGTTGTTTTGATTAAACTGGCCACTTGATTCTTGATTGCAAGGTAGTAAATTGTTAGTTTAGATAATTTTAAGTCCATAATTGCTTGAATTGTTCAAACATAAGAACACTTGGTGTAACAACTGAGAAATTGTATGATCTAGCAACATCTCATGCGTTTGAGTAGCTAGGATTGGATCTCTCTATCTCTTCACGCAATTAACAATTATTTTGATGCCTAAGGCCCAAGGATGTTCCTTGGCAATTTGTTAATTAGTAATTAATTAGAGGACGTTCCCTAATTGGTTTAATTATAAGGAGAGACATGGTGATGAGAAGCGTCTTCCATCCCCATAACTAATCTATTGAATCAATCTAAAGAACATAAGTTTCAATGATCAATCCAAACAACTGAAGTGGATCCAACTCTTCAACTAGACTTTTCTCATATTAGATTTCTCTTTTATTTATATTATTCGCTTGTTTAATTGCTTTCAGTAGTTGCTTAATCAAATCAATCTCAAACCCCCCCCCTCCCATTTTACTTTTAGTTATTTGGTTTCAGTTTTATCTCGTTTCAGTTTACTTCTCTTTCAGTTAATTCTCCTGGTCTGGTTAAGAAAGATAAGTTTTCAATTCTCTGTAGATTCGATCCTTTACCACTATCTGTAGTAGTAATATTGTTGATAACCGGAAAGGTTATTTTTGACCGGCTTCGACAACCGTGAGTCAATGAGTTATCACCACAAAACAGGAGCTACGTGGCAAGGATTTGACAAGTGGAAAATGCGGTTCCGCTCGAGGAAAGGGAGACCCGGATACTTTAATACCCAACTTACCATCAAAACTCGCCTTTCTCTGATTGGCTGAGTCTTGGCACAGAGTTACCGTTATCAGGCACATTTCCATTTCGCCTGTGATCGCGGGATCACCAACCTATTAGCTAGCAATATCCCTTATCAAGCAGTTGATCACATCATCGTCAGATTTCAAAAAAATGTTATATTTATTTCCATCTTCTTAGTATAAAAGGAAAACGATCACAGAGGCAAAGGGACGCAATCTCTAATACTACTAAAACTCTGAGTCATCTATTGTATTCTCTTGATTCTTCAAGGTATTGACTTGAGCATCGGAGTAGCTGCCGTGGGCAACCACCACCTCCTCACGTTTCCTTTCTTACAGGTTTCCACCAACCACAGCACAATATCATTCTGGCTATGTCATCAGCCTAATCTCATCAATATTTGTTCCTATACTCATTTCACGCCATTGACAAATTTGCACTAAAGTGGGGAACTTAATCATGTATAACTTCTAAGTTCATATTTAGCAGATAGCAAAAAAAGTCTCACTAGGTTTCTAACATGTATTCTTTTAGTCCAATTTTATAATCATCTTACCCTAAAGTCATTACTACTTAGTCATTTTCATATCAAAGCGTAAATCATCCCCTAAGCATACATAATCATGTCTCTATCATGCCTTAAGTATACATAATCAAGTCCCTATCATGTCAAACTTGTTTTTTAAATTATCAAGTGAGTTACTTAACTTACTAATTTAATTACATGCATATTAGGTAAGGTGCATCAAGTCATCCAAAGAAAGGGAAGAGAGAATGAATTAGCCAAATCCAAATCCTAAGCTAAAGAAAGAGGGAGAAAAATAGAATTAATCTCATTGGCTATAAGAAATGAGGGAGGACAAAAGAATTAATTTATATACTCATAATTTAAAAAAAAAATTCACTAACTAAACTCAAGCTATTACTAGTCCTTTGGTCCATTACCCTTTGCAAAAAGCCTTTAAGACACTCCAATGGGCCTCCATGTCCAAATGAGCTTTCACGATATGCTTCATAAGTCCAACAAAGAAAGAAGTTTACCCACCAAAAGGAAAAGTGCTATTTGGCCAAGGTAGAAAAATTAAGAGAAGGAGATCTTTTTTTTTTTTTTTTCAAACTTTCTTACCATAATCCAACTTATTATAATTAAAAAATATAAAACATGAAATAAATAAACAAAAAAATGCTAGAAAATAAATTTAAAAAATGAAAAGGATATAACTCAAATAAAAAATAAAATAATTAAAAAAAGGAAAGAAAATAATACAAATATAGAAAGAAATAAATTACATACGGAAATAAATAAATTAATTATGGAAAAATTATTTTTAACTAAGGAAAGAAAAGAAAGTAAGAAAAGTAAGGGATATTCTTATTATTATTTTTTAATTTAGGTAAAAAGTTTATTCTAATATGAAAGAGATAAGCACAAATATGGTAAACAATAAAATTAGATAAAAAGGGAAATTATGCAAACATAGAAAGCAAATAAATTAAACATGACAAACAAAAAATAAGAATCATAAAATAAAATATGGCAAGAGTAAATTAAAATATGGCAAAAATAAATTAAATAATAAAAGAAATAATAAGAATTAATGGAGTAACTGTAATTTAATAACATATTTCTATCTAAATTTAAGAAAAATAAATCTAAAAAAATAGAAAAAAAAAGGAAATAAATCAAATCCCCCAAATATGAAAGGAGGGTTCAGCCAATCTTAGCCACCAGTGAGAAACTCTAGTCATTTTCTACATGTTTTAATGCTCAAAAAAAATTTTGAATATGAAAAAATATAAATAAATAACTAAGAAGACAAAAACATGAATATTGGACCTATAAAAAATTTCTATCTGATTGTCTATAATTCTGGTATTAAAAATAAAAATTCAATAATAAATAGTAAACATACTCAGAAAATTATGAAATTTTATACAAATTTCTTACACATGTAGAATGCTCGGGAAAAAAAAGAAAGACACTAAATACTTGTAATTTTTGAGGTATTTCAACGATATGGAATTATTACAGTATAGATTATAATCTGCACATTAATTTTATTTATGATAGAGCACTATATTAGATACAGAAAAATGAAAAACTCAAAATATAAAAATTACAATGGGTTTTTTAAAATTAATTTTAGACTTAAAAATCACATCATTTGGGAATATGAAGATTAAGTTATTGGTCCTTGAAATTTCGGATATTGCACTCTAACTGACTCAAATTTCTTATTTTCCTATGTAATTTTAAAAATTCATAAATAATTCAATATAAGTAGGAATGAAAAACTGAAGAGAATTTGGTGAAGAATTAAAAAAAATATTTCGAGAACTATAACATTTTCGAATCGGCATAAAGAATTCGAACAGATCTAATCGCTCACATGGTTTTATATACAAAATTTTATTATCGTCAAATTTCACATTAATTTTAATGTGGAAGATGCGCAATACACTTAACTCAATTCAAAAATATGTAAAAGAAATATTTATACCATGAAATAATTTACTTTGAGAATAAATAAAAAAAAAAGAAAAAAGAAGAGAAATTTAAGGGAGAGGCTTGAACACTGAAGAGTGATGTTTTGTTTTTGTTTTAGTTTTCTTGAATAAATTTGAAAAAATTTAGAGAAATAGGGGAGAGGGGTGGCAGCTGCCAAAAAAAATTGAGAGAAAATAATTTTTCATTAGGGTTTTTAGAAAGAAAAAAATGTTTAAATAGGAAGAGAAACAAAACAGGATTTTTAGTTTTTGATTTTTTCTTTTTTCTTCTTTTTTTTTTATTTTCCTTTTTAATTTAATTTTTTTATTTCAATTTAATTATTTAATTATTTAATTAATTTTATTATTTAAATAAATTATTTTTATTTGATTTTTATCATTTTTTATTTTTATTTTTAATATTTTTTATCTCATAAAATATTTCTCCACAACTTTAAAAATTAATTTTAAGTGTATCAGGATCATGATGGAATTCTCATCATTTGAATCTCACTATTTTAGATGTGCACGTACCTTAATATGAAAAACTGGGTTCTACAACAAAGGTGGAGTCCCAAATCAAGTTACGAAAATATAAATGCGAAGCATTTTTAGGCCACTAGGGTGCCTAGTATTCGATTCAAATTGAAAAAATCGATTGAATCAAATTAATTTAAAATTTTGGTTCAGTTTTTTATACATTTCAATTCGGTTTGATTTTTAATTTCAGAAATTTCAATTATTTCAATTTGGTTCGATTTTAATCAGGAAAAAATCGAAAAAATAAATTAAACTGATTAGTGATAATAATATATTTTTTTAATAATATAGAGAAATTAAATCATATTAAAATTAAAATATTTTAATTAAATTTTAAAATACTAAAAATAAAGTGAAAAAAATAAAAAAAATAATTAAAAATCGAAACCGATCAAATCGAACCGAATCAAACCGGTTCGGTTCGATTTCTGATCAAAATCGATTCGGTTTGATTTTCATAAATACTAAAATTTCGATTTTCGATTTATTCGGTTCGGTTCGATTTTGAACCGAACCGACCGAATGCTCACCCCTAAGGCCACAATGTAGGTTACCATTAGGCCAAACTCGAGTGTTTGATCCAACCATGAATACGCTTTTTAAAGCAAATATACTAAGCCAATTAAGCTTAACGATTGTTCGATTAGGACTCGATAAAAGAAGCGTAGCAAGACGCCGAGAATTGCATGACTAAGTTCCTTAGAGAAATAAGAAGGTTGAGTTAAATATCATGGCCCTCTAGGTGTGAAACGCAAAGGGTAAATCTTATCATCTTTACTTAACTTGCTTAACCTAAACAAGTAAGAGGCATTTGGCGCTAGAATATTTTACGTAAGTATTTAAAAAATTTTCTAAAGTATTATTTTATTCTAGAAGCTGAATTAAAAATTAAAGTAAACAACAAAGAAGAATAAAGCCAAAGGGTAAAATTTTATTCACTGTGTTCATCATTTATATCTTCTGGGTCTCGCTCCTAAAGGCTAGACTCGGTTTCTTGAGGTACATCAGCTTCACCCCTCGTATTACCGCCCTTCTCATTAAGACACCATTCTCATTAAGGACAATCTCATATATCTAGAAGACATCCTCTACAAGGAAGCGCTGGCTTGACTCTTTCTTTATGGCCTCTAAAGCTTTGAACCACACGTTTGTGCTTTTTCATGCTGGGCTTCTTGATCATTCACTTAAGAGGTTGTCTTTTCCAATTCTTGGATCCTCCCCTTGAGTTGGGCTATCCTGAAGGCTTGCTCTGCATTAGCCTTCTCTATCTCATCCTTGTGAGCTAAGGCTTTCTTTCCCCAATTCCATTTGTAACGGGTCACAAGCCTCAAAAGTCATTAAAGTCGGATGCTACTTAACAATCGGGGCTTGAGCCTTCTCAGCCTCAACAATCCAATATTGCCACTCCTTCTCATACTCTATAAACTTCCGTCGGATGATTCTCTTCTCTCCTTCCTAAGCAACAACTATACTTGTGTTTTGAGAGAATACCTTATCATAGCTATTGTCTTTATACTTCTTTCAAACCAAGGGAAAGGCAGTAGACTTGGAAAACTGTCCAGCAATCTTGAGGCTTATGCCTCAGTTGTGAGTCACCATCTCCCTTACTTGTTGGTATTACCTGGGGCCTAGTATTGCCTATAATCTGGGCCTCAGTCGATGGGGGAGGAGGCAAGGTGGAGTGTTGTTTCCTCGCTCCATATTGTCCCATTAATTGGTGGCCTCAAAGTTTGGCTGTTCTAGGACCCAAGTCTCCGTTTTCCTTATTTTTTCAACTCTTGGGTGCCTTTGAGCAGGCTTGTTGATGCCCTTGGTAGCCTCCCTAGTGAGTCGCCTCCTGTCAGCAAGCTTCTCCCATATTGACTTTTTTGGAACCATCTCTACAGAAATAGAAAAGTCAGTGCAAGTATAAAGAATCAAAAAAATCATGTTTACCATTTTTTGAACTCAGCTTCCTAGCACTTAGCTAATTCTCGCTCAACCATTGATCCATGACCTTCCGAGACACCTTCATGACATCAAGCTTTTGACTTGAAGCAAGTTTCTTCAGCTCTTTCACTGTGTCCTCCTCAGCCATTGAAAGTGTGGGCACTGGCTTCTTTTTATAAGTTGTGCAATTCCAACTTTTTCTTATCTACACAAATCGAACTAGTGTCAGAGCATAAAAAACTTATGCTTCCTTAGAGGACAACAGGCCGTTAAAGATCTAGCATTTCTTCTATGCGCTAAAGCACTAGAATTTTTCATTGTCCCGCCAGTTTCATTGGCACATAGCTGCAAACACTCTTGCAAGAGCCCGGATTTAGTTGGCAAGACACACGTCTTCGAACTTAGTCATTATCTGCTAGGACTTATATAGGATGGAGTAAGGCATGAAAAACGAGAATGTCTAAGAAAAACTCTCCCAATAGGAATCTTAGACAATAAGCCCACCTTCAATTGCTCCTCATATACTATAGTCGTGTTTGGAACGAGGATGGTCTCATCACCTTAGTTCCCCTCAATGTCGAATAAATTTGTTAATATATGATAGTGGAGTAAAGCCTGGTAGAGAAGGGCACATAATGGACTATTGAGAGATCCTCTTCGATAAGGGGAGGGCCTCTAGTGATGTTGGGAGGTTGGACCACACTAAGGGAAGGCTCAGTTTGTGTTTTGCCGCTTGACAAATCTAACCACTCAATGTTTATTGAAAGAGTTTGAGGGCTATTGGAAGACATAATGGACAGGTCATGAGAAAAAGCAAAAAGAGAAAGAGAAGGGAAGGACATATAAGTTAGAAATTACTTTGAAATTATAAAGGCAAACACTTGAATCAGAGGAAGTTTGGGAGGGAAAGGAAGGAGAAAAAAACTTGAAGATTAAGGACATATGGTTGAAAAAAGAGAAAAGTTTCATCAGTTTTTTAATTCAAGAATCTACGGCTCAATTTATGTTAACAAAGAATAATATACCGGTACGGAGTAATGATAAATGTTCAAAAATATTGATATGAAAATAATATCACGAGATAGTACTTTAATATATATTAAACTATAGACTTTAAAGTGAAAATAAATAGACCATAAGATATATTTTTTTTTTTATATTTTCTCCTTAAGAAAAGTGTTACTTAATAATTATGCTCATAATTATTTAATGTCAATATTTTTCGACAATATCTAAAAATTATTTTTATTTATTAACGACATAATATTATTTTAATATAAATGAAACTAGTGAAAATGAATCAAACTATATAATATATTTTTATATTTTATTTTGAAAAATTTTTAAAAATATAAAATATATATATTTTCTTAATTTTTTAAATTTCAAGTAATTATTACAAATCTCACAATAAAAAGACTACCGCATAGGTTGAGGTTTCGATTCACATCCAAACGGCCATTTCAAATCAAAGGTATGACAAGTGACTACTATCCATATAGAGTATTGGTTCAACTCAAATATAGAAGATTCAATAATTATAAAGTAAGACTTCTAGTATGGCTTTTGCTCAAGAAAAAAAATTAAAGTTGACCATTTGATTTTAATATAATAAGATGTAAGACTCGATAATAAAGGGTCATATGGATCTTAATCCGATCAATTAGGATCAAGTGATAAATCCACATATTATGTTACATCCGTTACAAGTCAGGTTGGAAATTTTGCCCAACTTCAAGAACCCGTGCGATATTTAGCCTTCTCTCAAAGTTAAGTCAGCCTTTTACTCCAACGACAGCTCCATAAAGGACTGAGTACTTAATAGATAATGATAATACTAAACCTAATAGATAAGGATAATACTAAACCTTCATAAGGATAATACTTCGAATGTTTTGAAATAGCTTTCTGTTGTATTTAGATGTGTATAACTCCCTTATTTGTAGGATGTAAACAGACTGTATGTATGTATTTAAATTCATCTGTTATTCATAATAATACACACTTCTCCTATTCTCTTATGGTATCAGAGCTAAAAGCTTAACATTATTTTTTTTTCCGATCCATTTCTTTTCTACTTATTTTCCTTTCCTGTGTTATGGATCCACCATCTCCCACTGTTGAGAGTTCAACAACCCCTTCGGTTGTGCAGTCCCCTACTATGTCCTCTGGTTCTCAACTTGTTTCTATTAATGCCGCAGCGCAAGCACCTATCAAACTCACCTCCACAAATTACCAATCCTGGCATACACAGTGGTATTCGCTGTTGGTGGGGTATGATTTTCTTAAATATGTTGAGAAATCAAGTGATGTAACCATTGAATTAGATCCAATCTGGTTTCGTCAAGACCAATTAATTCGAAGTGCTCTAGTAGTATCTCTTTCACCGGATATTGTTCCCTTTATAGTTGGTGAGAAATCTACATCTGATGTCTGGCTTACCCTGGCAAAGACGTATGCAAAACCTTCACAGGCTCGGATTATGAGTCTTAGGGAATCTCTGTTCACCACTAAAAAGGGATCCATGACTATCACTGAGTTTTTACAGAAAGTTAAAGTTATCACCACCACTCTTGCAGCCGCTGGTGTCCTGATTTCCATGAATGAAGTCGTCCTTCATATTCTTCATGGGTTACCCCTGGAATATAAGGAAGTTGCTGCTGCAATTCGTGCTCGAGATACAGAGGTATCTTTTGATATTTTACATGATAAACTCACTGATTTTGAAAGTCAGTTAGCTCGTGAATCAGGTTTTGTTGTTGCGCCGACTACGGTTAACTATACTGCCAAATCAGGATCTGCTCAGTCTCAGTCTCAATCAACTGGGAATAGGTCAAATATGTCTGCTGCGGCTTCATTACCTGGTAATTATGGAAGAGGATCGACTTCGAAAGCAAAAGTCAAATGCCAATTTTGTGATCAACCGGGTCATACCACCAAGCAGTGCTTTAAACTTAAAAAGTTGCTGCCCTGGATGTTTAACAATGATGCATCGCAGACTGCAAACAAAACTCAGGTTAATTGTGTGACACAAACTGGGCAGTCTACTGATTCTAAGTGGATCATGGATTCCGGCGCCAATCAACATGTTGTTCAAGACTTACAGAATTTAGCAATCCATTCTGAATATGATGGCAATGACGATGTTCTTCTTGGTGATGGTAGTTCTTACCCTATAACACATATTGGTTCTGTTCAACTTTTGTCACACTCAAAGCCCTTGCATCTGAATAATGTGTTATGTGTCCCTGCTTTAAATAAGAATTTGGTTTCTGTTTATCAGTTACGTGCTGCTAACAATGTTGAAGTTACATTTAATCCATTCTTGTAATACCCGGCTAGACTCCGGTATCGGAATTCCTACCGTCCGGTGGAATTTCGGATGTCGGGAACTTCTAGAAGGGTAAAGACATGTTTTATAAAATGTTTTCATGAATTTTAATGGTTTTAAAGTATAAAATTAAATGAGTTTTTGCATGAAAAGTCCTTGGAGGAAAACTCAGGTTCGGCCGCCGAAAGTCAAGTTCGGCCGCCGAACATGCATGCGTTTTGGAGGCACGTTAGGCCCCCGAAAGCATGAGTTAGGGAAGTCCAGTTTCGGCCGCCGAAAGTCAAGTTCGGCCGCCGAACATTGCATGGATGCGGAGGCACATTCGGCCCCCGAACGTGGCCTGGCCAGCCACCTATAAAAGGGTCCCTTAGCCGAAAATGGGCGAGCTTTTTCTCCCCACTTCGGCCAAGGTGAGCATTCCGCCATCCTTCCCCAATCTTGAGTCTTTCCTTCCTTTTGCCATGAACTTTACAAGTTTATAACTTTGGTTTTGAAGATCTTTGAGCTTAGAACGAGTTTTGGAGCTTGGAGACCAAAAGTTGGAACTTCTCCCATCTCCAAGTTTAGATCTCCTCAACCCTCGATCTTCAAGAGGTAAGAGCCAATCTTAAGCTCAATGTATGATTTAAACAAGTTTTATGAAGTTTTAAGGGGTAGAATGCATGTTAGGGTATATGTTGAACCTATGGGTTTTTGATGACTTTTTGAACAATGTGGCATGTTTGAGTATGCTTGAAGTGTTGTAGTTGGGGTATTTGATGTTTGAGGCCCTAGGAGCTTGTATGCATATTTTGGTTGAGTGGTATGCATGATTGGTGAGTTTGGAGGCGAGAATGCACAAAGGAGCCAAGTTTCTGCCCTTGGCAGAAACCAGGTTCGGCAGCCGAAGGCACTTTCGGCAGCCGAACATGGCTGGTGAGGCAGGCCTTTCGGCTGCCGAAGTTGCCCCCGAAAAGAGACTTTCGTCTCTGTCTGGGACTTTCGGCCGCCGAAGGTGCCGCCGAACTTACCTGAGTTTCGTCTCTGTCCAGGACTTTCGGCCGCCGAAGGTGCCGCCGAAAGTGCCCTGTTCAGCCACTTCATGCATATCTCTATGTGATATTTTCAGGATGTTTTAGGGGGTTTTTGGGATATATATTAGAGTTATGTTTATGTATGTTTGGTCCCTCATTGGAGTCCACCTGTGTAGGTTCGGACCCGAGGAACCAAGGACCCCAGCAGTGAGCCAGCTGCTATAGAGTTTGTCAGGGTCAGCCAGAGGTGAGTGGAACTAAACTTAACCTTTTAAATTAAGAAATGAAATGCTTTTATCATGCTTCATGCATCATGATCATATTATAGGTTGTTTGCATTAGAATTCACGACTATGCCGCATTGTATTATTGTGATAGATGATAGTGGATGGACATTAGGATGATTCATTAGCCTTCTATATACGAAGTCCTGTGGTGCCCATAATAGGGCCGGGCAATACGAAGACCTGTGGTGCCCATAATAGGGCCGGGCAATAACTCCGAGTACGAAGTCCTGTGGTGCCCATAATAGGGCCGGGCAATACGAAGTCCTGTGGTGCCCATAATAGGGCCGGGCATGGAGTTGAGGGATTTTTGAATCAGTCCATCCGTGGTGTGATTTATTTGTGCAGTGACGCATTTCATGATAGCATGTTTTAAATATTCCTTTTTACAGTTCTACTCACTGGGCATCTAGCTCACCCCTCTCCCCTAACCCCCAGGTTTGCAGGTACGGGATAGATAGAGAAGGCAAGACGAGAAAGAGTCATATGTATGTAATAGTTAGTTTGTGGACATGACAACTGTATTATGATGATATGTAAAAATATTCAGGATGTTATGTAATGAGGTTATTGAGGATAGAGTTGTGCTTGACCATAATATATTGTTAATCCCTTTTGTATATACATGATCTTATGTTATGATGTTTATGTAAACTAACTCAACACAGGTTGTTTTGCCTTTAAGGCTTGATGAGATCCCACAGAGGGACTATGTTATGTATATGATCAGAGTATGCACAGGTTGAGTTAGTTGATGACAGTATGTATGAAGAAAAGTTTTAATTTTTATGCATGTTGTTGATCATGTATGGGATTATACAGGTTTACAGGTTTTATGTCAGGCTTGCTACGGGTCCCGGCGGCCTTAAGTCGACCCGGATCCTAGCGCCGGTAGCGGTCCGATTTTCGGGGCGTTACAGAATGGTATCAGAGCCCTAGGTTCATATGGTCGGACCTAGAGTGATGTTATAGAAGGTCAAGCACAATAGGAAGGTCATGTCCACTAGGATAGGATGTTGAGTCCTGTCTTGCATGATGATGTGAAATGCCATGACTTTACGCATGTGCATTAATGATATGCTATGCTATGTGATGTATGCGATGAGGGTTCATGTGTGCCCACATGAACCATATGATGCTAATGTTTGCTTGTTATGAGCTATTTTTCAGAGAATAGGATGAGAGGAACTCGTCGATCTGCGCGATTGACTGGAGTGCCACCTGAGGATGAGGGCACGAGCGCCCGTCCTCCTACATTGCCTAGGGCAATGTCTTGTAGAGCCAACAGAGATAGAGTGTCAAGGGACCCTAGAAGGTCTTTTGATGTTAGCAGGAGGGGAACGGACAGAGGAGGAAGTTCTACAGATGTGAGGGAGGTTACAGGAGAGGATCAGAGGAGGGATGGGAACCTGGATGTGAGCATGGAGGAAGAAGGGACAGGGGAGTCTCAGGGAGGCGTTCAGGCCTCGGGGTATGGTTTTCCACCCCATTATCCACCCTTCCCACAGGGTTCAGGGTATTCGATGGGAGGCACATCGGATTACTCCAGCTTTAACCCCTACCCTACCTACATGCCTTATCCACCTTTCTATCCACCTTACACACAGTACCCAGCTTATCCACCCTCACCTTTCTATCCAAACCCGGCAAACCCCGCCTCGGGGAATGCTGCACCTCCACCTCCACCACCTACAGAACCAGCAGCCCCAGTTACTCAACCTCCTAGACCTAGCTCAGTCGATGGGAGCAAGGTAAAGATGACAGATTACCTCAAGCTAGATGCTCCCAAATACAAGTCAGGGGATGACCCCTTTGAGTATCTGAGAGTGGTAAAGACAATAACTGATGAGCTAGGGGCAAGTGACAGCAGGGCCATTCAGATGGCAGGGTTCACTTTAAAGTGCAAGAAGGCACGGGAATGGTTCAAGTGTTATGTGGACCCGAGACTAGACAGTATGACATGGGAAGAATTTGCGAATGAGTTCGCTGGATGGGCTTTTCCAGACAGTTCTAGAGAACTGAAGATGATTGAGTTTGAGCAACTGAGGCAGTCAGAGCACATGAGTGTAGAGGAGTTCACGGATAAATTCTTGGAGCTATTGCCTTTTTCAGGGCAAGCTCTAGATTCAGATACGAAGAAAGCCAAGAAATATGTTATGAAGCTGCATTCCAGGTACTCCTCGTTGGTTCAGTCAGCTGAGAGAGAAAGTTTCCACACTGTGGTGGATATGGCTCGAAGAATGGAGGCAAGTGCTATAGTTGAGGGGTCAGTGAAGCAGTCAGTGACCCAGTCTTCAGGGGTTAAGACCCCAAGCAGAGGAGGACCAGGTTTCTCTTCTCAGAGCTCAGGTAAGAAGAGGTGGGATAGTACCACCAGGAAGCCGAAGAAGAATAAGTTTTGGAACAAGTTGAAATCCGGTCTGGGATTTGGCGGTGGCTCGAGCTCAGGCTCAGATGGTACAGAATGCCAGAGATGTGGAAGACCGCACAGGGGAGTGTGTCGAGCTGGGACTAATGCATGTTTCAGATGTGGACAGGAGGGACACATAGCTCGGGATTGTCCTAGAGAGCCTTTTATGGGCCAGCCCCAGCAGACAGCTTCTGGTAGTGTGGCACAGCCAGCAGTTCCAGCCACAACTCAGGGCAGTGGCAGAGGTAGAGGGAGAGGGGCAGCCTCTTCTTCTGGTTCCCAAGGTGAAGGTCCATCAGCTCCAGCCAGGATCTTCAGCATGACACAGCAGGAGGCTAACAGATCCAACACCGTGGTGTCAGGTAATCTCGTCATTGGGTGTTCTGATGTGTATGCATTAATGGACCCGGGTGCATCTCATTCATTTATTGCTCCGAGAGCCGTTGAGAGGTTAGGTCTGATAGTCTCTGGGTTAGAGTGTCCCCTATGGGTCAGTGGACCCAAGTGTGACCCGTCAGTGGCAGTGTCAGTCTGCCAGTACAGTCCAGTTTTTATTGAGGGAAGATGCCTCTCCGCCGACCTTGTGGTTCTAGATTTGACAGACTTTGACGTCATTCTAGGGATGGATTGGCTATCTACCCATGGTGCTACCTTGGACTGCAGGGACAAGGTAGTCAGGTTCAGAGATCAGGATGGGTCAGAGGTCGTCTTCAGAGGAGACAAGAGGGGCACACCTAGAGGTCTGATATCAGCTCTTCAGGCTCGTAGGTTGCTTAGGAAGGGATGTCAGGGGTACTTAGCTCATGTGAGAGAGCTAGACAGTCAGGTCAGGGAGCCGGCCTCGGTGCCAGTTGTCAGAGAGTTTCAGGATGTCTTTCCTGATGAGCTTCCAGGTTTACCACCTGCTAGGGAGATAGAGTTCGAGATAGAGTTGGTGCCTGGCACTAGACCGATCTCTATCCCTCCCTACAGGATGGCTCCAGCCGAGTTGAAGGAGTTGAAAGAGCAATTGCAAGAGCTGGTAGAAAAGGGTTTCATCCGACAGAGTACCTCACCTTGGGGTGCTCCGGTCTTGTTTGTGAGGAAGAAGGATGGATCCCTTAGACTTTGTATCGACTACAGGCAGTTGAACAAAGTCACTACCAAGAATAGGTACCCATTGCCTAGGATCGATGATCTATTCGACCAGCTAGCCGGAGCGGGTTGTTTCTCCAAAATAGATCTAAGATCGGGGTACCATCAGCTAAGGATAAGGGATGAGGATGTGCCAAAGACGGCTTTCAGGACTAGATATGGGCATTTTGAGTTCCTTGTGATGCCGTTCGGGTTAACTAACGCCCCTGCAGCATTCATGGATCTCATGAACAGAGTGTTTAGCCAGTACCTGGATCACTTTGTTATTGTCTTCATAGATGATATCTTAGTGTATTCCAGGAATGCAGAGGAGCATGCCCATCATCTGCGGTTGGTCTTGCAGACTTTGAGGGAACATGGCTTGTATGCCAAGTTCTCTAAATGTGAGTTCTGGCTGAGGAGCATTTCGTTCTTGGGGCATGTAGTATCAGAGAATGGGATTGAGGTAGACCCCAAGAAGACAGAAACTGTGGCTAACTGGCCTAGACCCACTTCAGTGACGGAGATCAGGAGTTTCTTGGGTTTGGCAGGTTACTACAGGAGGTTCGTTCAGGACTTCTCAAAGATAGCAGCTCCTCTGACCAGACTAACCAGGAAGAATCAGAAGTTTCTGTGGACCGACCAGTGCGAGGAGAGTTTCGAAGAGCTTAAGAAGAGGTTGACTTCAGCACCAGTGTTAGCTCTGCCATCTAGTGATGAGGACTTTACAGTCTTTTGTGATGCGTCCCGTGTGGGACTGGGTTGTGTACTGATGCAGAATGAGAGGGTGATCGCTTATGCTTCTAGGCAGCTGAAGAAGCATGAGTTGAATTACCCCACACATGACCTTGAGATGGCAGCAGTAATCTTTGCACTCAAGATGTGGAGGCACTACCTCTATGGGGTAAAATGTGAGATCTTCACAGATCATAAGAGCCTGCAGTACATCTTGAGTCAGAGGGATTTGAATTTGAGACAGAGGAGATGGGTAGAGCTGCTGAGCGACTATGATTGCAAGATTCAGTATCATCCGGGTAAGGCGAATGTCGTGGCAGACGCCCTAAGCCGGAAGTCACTAGGCAGTCTATCCCACATCGCGGCAGAGAGGAGACCAGTGGTGAAGGAGTTCTACAAGCTTATTGAGGAAGGTCTACAGTTGGAGTTGTCTGGTACAGGTGCCTTAGTGGCCCAGATGAGAGTAGCACCCGTATTTCTGGAGCAGGTGGCTCAGAAACAGCATGAGGACCCGGGGTTAGTGAAGGTTGCCAGGACTGTTCAGTCAGGCAATGATAGCGAGTACAGATTCGACAGTAAGGGGATCCTCCGCTATGGGAGCAGACTATGTGTACCAGATGACATTGGGCTAAAAGGAGACATTATGAGAGAGGCTCATAATGCAAGATACAGCATTCACCCCGGAGCCACCAAGATGTATCAAGATTTGAAGAAAGTTTATTGGTGGCCAGCGATGAAGAAAGAAGTGGCACAGTTTGTGTCCGCCTGCGAAGTATGTCAGAGGGTGAAGCTGGAACATCAGAAGCCGGCTGGAATGCTTAACCCGCTACCTATTCCAGAGTGGAAATGGGAAAATATAGCTATGGACTTCGTAGTGGGGTTACCGGCGGCGTCCAACAGAGTGGACTCCATATGGGTGATTGTGGACAGACTCACCAAATCTGCTCACTTCATTCCTGTCAGGAGTGGCTACTCTGTGGACAAATTGGCGCAGGTGTATGTGGATGAGATCGTTAGACTGCATGGGGTTCCTGTTTCGATAGTGTCAGATAGAGGGCCCCAGTTCACCTCCAGGTTTTGGCGGAGTCTGCAGAATGCCATGGGTACTAGGTTGGATTTCAGTACTGCCTTCCACCCCCAGACTGATGGACAGTCAGAAAGGACCATCCAGACTATCGAGGATATGCTCAGAATGTGTGTGCTGGACTTTGGCGGTTCTTGGAGGCAGCATCTACCTTTGGTGGAGTTTGCCTACAACAACAGCCATCATGCTAGCATCGGGATGGCTCCATATGAAGCTTTGTACGGAAGGGAGTGCAGATCACCTGTTTGCTGGGAGGAAGTTGGAGAAAAGGCCTTGGCAGGGCCTGAGTTAGTAGAGATCACCAGCAGGGTGGTACCCATAATCAGAGAAAGAATCAAGACTGCTGCAAGCAGACAGAAAAGCTACGCAGACGTCCGCAGAAGACAGTTAGAGTTTCAGGAGGGGGATCTGGTATTGCTCAAGGTGTCTCCAATGAAGGGAGTGGTTCGCTTCGGGAAGAAAGGTAAATTAGCCCCACGATACATCGGACCCTTTGAAATCTTGCAAAAGATTGGGAATGTGTCGTACAAGCTGGATTTACCTGCTTCGATGGAGAGAATCCATCCGGTTTTCCATGTTTCAATGTTGAGGAAGTTTGTGTCAGATCCGAGCAAGGTTCTTAGTGAGCCTGATGTAGAGGTCCAAGAGGATCTCACCTATGTTGAACAGCCAGTGCGGATCATAGACACCCAGATCAGAAAGTTAAGAAATAAGGAAATCCCGATGGTGAAAGTCCTGTGGAACCACCACAACTTGGAAGAATGCACTTGGGAGACACGGGAGTCTATGCTCCAGCAGTACCCTCATCTCTTTTAAGGTTAGATCCCTATGTGTGTTATGTTCTTTGCCTTGCTATGTATGCTAGTGAGGAACATTCGGGGACGAATGTTCTTAAGGGGGGGAGAATGTAATACCCGGCTAGACTCCGGTATCGGAATTCCTACCGTCCGGTGGAATTTCGGATGTCGGGAACTTCTAGAAGGGTAAAGACATGTTTTATAAAATGTTTTCATGAATTTTAATGGTTTTAAAGTATGAAATTAAATGAGTTTTTGCATGAAAAGTCCTTGGAGGAAAACTTAGGTTCGGCCGCCGAAAGTCAAGTTCGGCCGCCGAACATGCATGCGTTTTGGAGGCACGTTAGGCCCCCGAAAGCATGAGTTAGGGAAGTCCAGTTTCGGCCGCCGAAAGTCAAGTTCAGCCGCCGAACATTGCATGGATGCGGAGGCACATTCGGCCCCCGAACGTGGCCTGGCCAGCCACCTATAAAAGGGTCCCTTAGCCGAAAATGGGCGAGCTTTTTCTCCCCACTTCGGCCAAGGTGAGCATTCCGCCATCCTTCCCCAATCTTGAGTCTTTCCTTCCTTTTTCCATGAACTTTACAAGTTTATAACTTTGGTTTTGAAGATCTTTGAGCTTAGAACGAGTTTTGGAGCTTGGAGACCAAAAGTTGGAACTTCTCCCATCTCCAAGTTTAGATCTCCTCAACCCTCGATCTTCAAGAGGTAAGAGCCGATCTTAAGCTCAATGTATGATTTAAACAAGTTTTATGAAGTTTTAAGGGGTAGAATGCATGTTAGGGTATATGTTGAACCTATGGGTTTTTTATGACTTTTTGAACAATGTGGCATGTTTGAGTATGCTTGAAGTGTTGTAGTTGGGGTATTTGATGTTTGAGGCCCTAGGAGCTTGTATGCATGTTTTGGTTGAGTGGTATGCATGATTGGTGAGTTTGGAGGCGAGAATGCACAAAGGAGCCAAGTTTCTGCCCTTGGCAGAAACCAGGTTCGGCAGCCGAAGGCACTTTCGGCCGCCGAACATGGCTGGTGAGGCAGGCCTTTCGGCTGCCGAAGTTGCCCCCGAAAAGAGACTTTCGTCTCTGTCTGGGACTTTCGGCCGCCGAAGGTGCCGCCGAACTTACCTGAGTTTCGTCTCTGTCCAGGACTTTCGGCCGCCGAAGGTGCCGCCGAAAGTGCCCTGTTCAGCCACTTCATGCATATCTCTATGTGATATTTTCAGGATGTTTTAGGGGGTTTTTGGGATATATATTAGAGTTATGTTTATGTATGTTTGGTCCCTCATTGGAGTCCACCTGTGTAGGTTCGGACCCGAGGAACCAAGGACCCCAGCAGTGAGCCAGCTGCTACAGAGTTTGTCAGGGTCAGCCAGAGGTGAGTGGAACTAAACTTAACCTTTTAAATTAAGAAATGAAATGCTTTTATCATGCTTCATACATCATGATCATATTATAGGTTGTTTGCATTAGAATTCACGACTATGCCGCATTGTATTGTTGTGATAGATGATAGTGGATGGACATTAGGATGATTCATTAGCCTTCTATATACGAAGTCCTGTGGTGCCCATAATAGGGCCGGGCAATACGAAGACCTGTGGTGCCCATAATAGGGCCGGGCAATAACTCCGAGTACGAAGTCCTGTGGTGCCCATAATAGGGCCGGGCAATACGAAGTCCTGTGGTGCCCATAATAGGGCCGGGCATGGAGTTGAGGGATTTTTGAATCAGTCCATCCGTGGTGTGATTTATTTGTGCAGTGACGCATTTCATGATAGCATGTTTTAAATATTCATTTTTACAGTTCTACTCACTGGGCATCTAGCTCACCCCTCTCCCCTAACCCCCAGGTTTGCAGGTACGGGATAGATAGAGAAGGCAAGACGAGAAAGAGTCATATGTATGTAATAGTTAGTTTGTGGACATGACAACTGTATTATGATGATATGTAAAAATATTCAGGATGTTATGTAATGAGGTTATTGAGGATAGAGTTGTGCTTGACCATAATATATTGTTAATCCCTTTTGTATATACATGATCTTATGTTATGATGTTTATGTAAACTAACTCAACACAGGTTGTTTTGCCTTTAAGGCTTGATGAGATCCCACAGAGGGACTATGTTATGTATATGATCAGAGTATGCACAGGTTGAGTTAGTTGATGACAGTATGTATGAAGAAAAGTTTTAATTTTTATGCATGTTGTTAATCATGTATGGGATTATACAGGTTTACAGGTTTTATGTCAGGCTTGCTACGGGTCCCGGCGGCCTTAAGTCGACCCGGATCCTAGCGCCGGTAGCGGTCCGATTTTCGGGGCGTTACAATTCTTATTTAATGTGAAGGATTTGAGCACGGGAGCGCTGCTGGCGGAAGGGAAGCCCATAAATGGAATTTATGAATGGCCACCTGATCTGTCAGTTCTGCGAAAACCAAGTGTGAATCATACTGTTGCCCATTCACAGTCTCTTTGGCATCGTCGGCTTGGCCATCCCTCTACCCCTATTTTGCGACTTATTTTGAAGCAGTTTCAATTTTCAGTTGTCAATAATAATTTTTTCTGTGATTCCTGTAAGTGCAACAAAATGCATAAACTTCCATTTTCTCAATCCACAATGACCAGTTCAAAACCATTGGAATTAATTTACATTGATGTCTGGGGTCCTTCTCCGATTACTTCTGTAGATGGGTTCCGTTACTACCTGATTTTTGTCGATCACTATACTAAATATGTCTGGTTCTTTCTCTTGAAACGAAAGTCAGATGTGTCTTCTATTTTTCCTATTTATAAGAAAATGGTTGAGAATTATTTTGACACGAAAATCATTTCAATCTATTCAGACAATGGGGGGAATTTCATCATTTAAAGAGTTTTTTACAAGATAATGGGATTTCGCATTTTCTCACTCCACCTTATACCCCTGAACACAATGCACTTGCTGAACGTAGGCATCGACATATTGTTGAGACTGGACTCACCTTACTTCATTCAGCTAATTTGCCACTTTCATTTTGGTCCTATGCTTTTCAAACGGCAGTCTACTTGATTAATAGGATGCCCACTCCTATTCTTGAAAATAATTCTCCTTTCTGGTGTCTTCATAAGAAAGAACCAAATTATGTAAAACTGAAAGTCTTTGGGTGTTTGTGCTACCCTTGGGTCAGACCCTTTAATTCTCATAAGCTTGAAAACCGCTCTGTTCCTTGTGTTTTCTTGGGATACTCAATCACGCAGAGTGCGTATAAGTGCTATGATGTACTCACTTCGAAACTATATCTCTCTCGTCATGTGGAGTTTGTAGAAACAGAGTTCCCCTTTTCTACTCTTGCTCAAAACCTAGAATGCCCAAATTCTTCTACCACAGATACTTGGTCTCCCATCCATTTTGTTTTACCAATTGCAGGAATTGACAATCTCAAGGAGCCAGAATCGATGGTGGCTGCTATAGCTTCCCCTTCTCCAGTTCAGTTGCAACCAACGCCAAATCCGGGAGCCACATCGGAATCCAGATCAGGAACGGATATGGGTATGATTCTTTATGCTGGTTTAATATCTGATAATATTGATACTATGGATGTATCTTAGTTGGATTTGGTTCCTCAAGTGCAAAATCAGTCTATTCACCCGATGATTACCAGGAGTAAAAATAATATTCGAAAGCCTATTCAGAAGTTGTGTTTGGCAACGATGTCTCAATCTCCAACTATGTTATTTGTTCCTAAAACAGTGGCCCAGGCACTAAAAGATCCCAAATGGAGATTGGCGATGGAGGCTGAATATAATGCGTTAGTGAAGCAGAAGACTTGGAAGTTGGTTTCTCAAGATAAAGCAGCAAATGTTGTGAGCTGCAAGTGGCTATTTCGAATCAAGACTGATGCCCATGGAAATCCGGTGAGGTACAAAGCCCGGTTAGTAGCCAGAGGGTTCACTCAATGCCCTGGTTTTGATTTTAATCAAACTTTTTCGCCGGTTGCTAAACATCCCACTGTAAGAATAATTTTATCCCTTGCTGTTGTTCATGGGTGGTCTTTGAGACAAATTGATGTTAATAATGCTTTTCTGCATGGTGTGTTGACTGAAGAGGTTTTTATGGAGCAACCCCCTGCGTTTGTCGACACTGATGCTCCTCATTATATTTGTCAATTGGAAAAGTCGTTATATGGACTTAAGCAGGCACTTGTAACAGCCCGGAAACCGAACTGCTACCGGCGCTAGGATCCAGATCGGCTTAAGGCCGCCGGGACCCGTAGCAAGCCTGCTATACTGTCAGTGTACCTGTGAAATCCCATACATGATCATACATTTTCTGTAAAAACTTAAAACTTTTCTCTGTACCAAGGCTCAACCTGTGCATGCACTAACTCTGTACTATAAGACCCCTGCTAGAGCTCTTATCTTGCTCTAGGCGGGTCAAACTCATACTGTGTTAAGCCTGGTTTCTCATACACATCAAGTAAAATCATTTACATAAAAAGACCATGTACATAAAAGAAGGGATTACAACCATATGGGTCAAGCACAATTCTATACACTATACAATACAAACTATCTCTTTACAAATTACATGTCTGCTCTAGCTATTACATATCTCTTCTCTTTTCCATACCCTGCTGACTCCGTCCAGATTCTGGTCCTGCAAGACTGGGGTTAAGGGAGAGGGATGAGCTATACTAGCCCAGTGAGTAGAACTATAAAACATATTACCAACATGCTCGCATGAAATGCATCATAGCTCAGACAATTCACATCAAGGGTGAACCTGTCACCAAATAGTCCCAGCATCATTTCCGTGCCAGGCCGTAGCATGGGGTCCTGGTCTTCATGTCATATCATAACATTACTTACCATTGCCCCAGGGCCCTAACTGAGCACCTAGTCTTCGAGTCCCATAACCGTGCCAGGCCGTAGAATGGGGTCCTGATCTTTCATTTCCGTGCCAGGCCGTAGAATGGGGTCCTGGTCTTTCCTCAGGGACTAATTGGATCATTCAGCATTCACCCACATCAACAACAAAGGATGCAATGCAATATATTCGTGAATTCTAATGCAATCAACCTGTTGCATAATTATGATGCATGAAACATGCTAAAAACATTTAATTTCTCATATTAAAAGATTTAGTTTAGTTCCACTCACCTCTGGCTGACTCTGAACTGACTCTGCAATAACTGAAGCAGTGCTCACTGCTAATCTCTCTGGTTCCTC
This sequence comes from Manihot esculenta, assembly GCF_001659605.2. Lineage (NCBI taxonomy): Eukaryota > Viridiplantae > Streptophyta > Magnoliopsida > Malpighiales > Euphorbiaceae > Manihot > Manihot esculenta. The sequence goes on from NC_035174.2 coordinate 25,668,716, forward strand.
TGGTCCGTTCCTACACAGGTGGACTCAAATGAAGGACCAAACTAACTCAAGAACAACTCTATAAAACTCCCCAAAAGCCCTCTAAAACATCCTAAAACAATCACATAAAACATGCAAAAGAAGGTGGGACAGGTCACCTTCGGCGGCTGGTTCGGCGGCCGAAACCCCCCTCCAAAGACGAAACTCGGGTTCTTTCGGCGGCACCTTCGGCAGCCGAAAGTCCCCTCCAGAGACGAAAGTCCCATCCTTCGGCGGCACTTTCAGCGGCCGAAACCCCCCTCCAGAGACGAAAGTCCAATCGTTCGGGGGCGAGCTTAGGCAGCCGAAACCACCTCCTCAGCATGTTCGGCGGCCGAACTTGGTTTTGCCCGTAGGGCAGAACCCTGCTCTGCTTCATGCAAAACTTTCCCAACCTTACCCAAACATGCATACAACTACACCCAACTAGCACATACCATATATCATGCATAAAAGGGGTCCAAAACTAACCTAAAACCCCACATCAAACTCATCAACACATCACTTACACATATCATCACCCAAAAACCTCAAAAACCACAACTTAACCTAAACATGCATATCTACCATAAAACTCCCATAAAACCTCCATAAAATAAGAAAGGAAGTTCAGGATCTTCACTTACCTCTTACAAACGAGAGAATAAACGATCCCAATGTGGAGATATGGAGAAATCCTCTCACAAAGTCTCCAAGCTTCCTAACTTAGGTCTTTTGCTCAAAAACTTCAAATACACATAAAAACTCATCAAAACTTTGAAAGATTTGAGAAAACATGAAAATCACCCAAGGAAGATCTTGGTCTCACCTCAGCTCGTGCAAATGGAAAGAAAATCTTATCCATTCACCGACCTAGGGCCTTTTATAGGTGGCTGGCCAGACCACCTACGGCGGCCGAATGTGAATCCAAAAGCCATACATGTTCGGCGGCCGAAACTCACTTTCGGCGGCCGAACCTGGCCTTTCTCCCTTGGGGTACTTTTCTTTCAAAAACTCATTTTCTTTATACATAAAACATTAAGACTTAGCAAAAACCTTTAGAAAACACAACTCCTACCCTTCTAGAGAATTTCGACACCCAAAATTCCACCGGACGGTAGGAATTCCGATGTCGTACTCTAGCCGGGTATTACACCAGGGGCGTGGTACTCTGAATTAACATAATTTCTTATTAGTTCTGGTTTTGAACAGTCGAAATCCGACAGTTGTTTGTTTATGTCGTTCAAAAATGGTCACCGTGTCTACATTCTTGTTTATGTCGATGATATCATCGTCACTGGCAGTAACTCTATTTTGATTGAGCAGCTTATACAATTACTTGGTGGGAAATTCTCTATCAAAGACTTGGGCACTTTGCATTACTTCTTAGGAGTGGAAGTTACAAGAACTGAGTCTGGTCTGTTTTTGTCTCAACAGAATTATGTTAGAGAGCTTTTGGAAAAAGTAAACATGCATGAAGCAAAATCTGCTGCCACTCCATTATCTGTATCTATGGTCTTAAGTAAACATGATTCAAATGCTTTGGATGATGTCTCCGAATACAGGGCGATCATTGGAAGTTTGCAATACTTGTTGTTAACTAGACCAGATGTTGCTTTCGTTATCAATAAACTCTCTCAATATACTTCCCGGCCTACGTTCAATCATTGGGCAGCAGTGAAGAGGTTACTTCGCTATTTGGTTGGAACAATTGATCATGGTTTGGTCTTGCATAAACAATCCCCATTAAGTCTACATGCATTTTCAGATGCGGATTAGGCTGGTGACCGAGATGATCGAACATCAACAGGAGCTCACGTTATTTTTCTGGGGAGAAATCCCATCGCTTGATCATCGAAGAAACAAAAATCTGTTGCTAGATCTTCAACGGAAGCTGAATACAGGTCAGTGGCTACAACTACAGCTAACTTGATTTGGGTACAAAATCTGCTTCTTGAATTGAAAGTTCGAATTCCGGATAAACCAGTAATCTACTGTGATAATCTAGGGGCTACATATGTGGCTGCCAACCTAGTTTTTCACTCGAAAATGAAACACATCGCACTAGATTATCATTTTATCAGACAGAAGGTTCAAGCTGGCCATCTACGAGTTACCCATGTTTCTTCTAAAGAACAAATTGCTGATTTATTAATCAAGCCATTGCCAATTACAGAGTTTTCAAAGTTCAAGAACAAGATTGGTGTCGGAGCTCGACCACCATCCTGCGGGGGCATAATAGATACAGGTAGGAGAGAGGCCAACGACAACGACAAAGTTCGGCCTCATCGACGCAAGCGTTTCTTCACAAAAAAACGTCCATACAAGGAGAAGCATAGAAGGTTTCCACAACCTGAAAGCAGTCGGAAGCCAAAGGAAAGAAAGAAGCCCAGTCAAGGCAAAGCAGAGAAAACTATAGTCTGCTACAGATGTGGAAAAGTGGGACATTACGCCAATAAGTGTCGAGTCAAACAGCAGATACAAGCATTAACTATAGAGGAAGACTTGAAAGAAGCATTAGCAAGAATTTTGCTAAATGAGACAGACTCGGAGCAAGAAGTAATGGAGATAAATGCAGTAGATTACACCACAGAAGAAGAAAGTAGCACTGAAGAAGAAGAAGTACAGAAAGAAGACTGCGAAGGAAACTACGATTATTATAAATCGCTATGTGCAATGAATGGCCTTCTGGTACTGACCAAAGAGGATAATCTTATCCTTGACCTGATAGACAACATTGAAGATCCAGAAAAGAAAAGAGAGAAGTTAGAAACTTATATTGGTCTCTACAAAGACAAAGAAACAAACACTACAGCACAAGGCCTAATAGATAAAAAGATAGAAAGCAGACAACCTATTTACGACCTCAAAGAAGTATTAGAAAGAGTTAAAAACTCGAAGAGGCAAAAAGAGCCAACAGTGGCAGAGTTACGCTCAGAACTTAACTCAGTAAAAACTGAGATTAATGAAATAAAAGAAAGGATAAACATCCTAGAGCTGTTAAATGAACAGCAGCAGTTAGCTATGGAAGAACCAGAAGAAGATCAAGAAGGTAAAGACCTCAACAACCTTCATTACATCAACATGGCTGATAGGGTAATTACCCATAAGTGGCATACAAAGGTTACCATAGTAGTACATAAGAACTATGTGTTCGAGACGAATGCATTAATCGACTCGGGAGCTGATCTCAACTGCATCAATGAAGGACTAGTGCCTTCAAAATACTTCTCAAAAACGCTTGAAGAGTTACATACAGCAGATGGGAGCAAAATGTCGGTAAAATACAAACTAAACAATACCGTAATCTGCAATCAAGGTACCTGTTTCGAAATCCCTTTTCTTATGGTAAAAGGATTATCCCATCCTGTTATCTTAGGAAATCCTTTTTTGCATATGCTATACCCCATCCAAATAACCAAAGAAGGAATTAGTACCGAGATAAATGGTAAGGTTATTACCTTTTACTTTAGCTCTCAGCCTAAACTGAAAGAGATAGATGTGTTAAAGAACACAGTAGAAAATAAGACTAAATTTATAAATTCCTTAAAACAGGAAGTAATCTATAAATGTATAGATGATAGGTTAAAAGAACCTAAAATTCAACAGAGGATTAAAGTAATCCAAGAAGAATTGATAAGCAGCATTTGTGCTGAAAGCCCAGATGCATTCTGGACTAGGAAAAGGCATGTGGTAAATTTGCCATATGAGCCGGAATTCTCAGAAAAGGCTATTCCCACAAAGGCCAGGCCCATAGCCATGGGACCAAGACACCTAGAACTTTGTAAGAAAGAAATAGCTGAGCTAGAAGCTAAAGGGTTAATTAGAAAAAGTAGTAGCCCATGGAGTTGTCCAGCATTCTATGTAGAAAATGCTGCTGAACTTGAAAGAGGTGTCCCAAGACTGGTTATCAATTATAAGCCCTTAAATAAGGCGCTAAGATGGATAAGATATCCACTGCCCAATAAAAGAGATCTCTTGAATAGGCTTTATGAAGCCACTATTTTCTCAAAATTTGATATGAAGTATGGATACTGGCAAATCCAGATAGCTGAAGAAGATAAATATAAAACGACATTCACTGTGCCCTTTGGGCATTATGAGTGGAATGTCATGCCGTTTGGATTGAAGAATGCTCCTTCTGAATTCCAGAAGATTATGAATGAAATTTTTAACGTTTATTCAACGTTTTCTATTGTTTATATTGATGATGTCCTAATCTTCTCCAGGACAATAGATCAGCATTTCAAGCATTTAAAAATGTTTGAGAAGATCTTTAAAATAAACGGTCTAGTTGTTTCTGCAAAGAAGATAAAGATCTTCCAAACTGAAGTTAGATTTCTAGGTCATAATATCTCCAAAGGAACCGTCATTCCAATAAACCGAGCCATAGAATTTGCTAGTAAGTTTCCTGATGAAATAAAAGAAAAAACTCAATTACAAAGATTTTTAGGAAGCTTAAACTATGTAGCCGATTTCTATCAGAACCTTGCCCAAGATGCTAAGCCTCTGTTCCAGCGTCTAAAAAAGAATCCTCCTGAATGGTCAACTGAATGTACCTTAGCAGTAAAAAGAATCAAGGAAAGGGTAAAGACCCTTCCATATTTAGCAATTCCACACCCTGAGTCATTTAAAATAGTGGAAACTGATGCTTCAGATAAGGGATACGGAGGAATACTCAAACAAAGACTTAATGATAAAGAGACCCTAGTTAGATTTACTAGTGGTATATGGGTAGGACCTAGAGTAAATTACTCTACGGTTAAAAAAGAAATTTTGTCAATTGTTTTATGTGTTCAAAAGTTTGAATCTGATTTATTGAATCAGAAATTCCTAATAAGGATTGACTATAAAAGTGCAAAGGAAATACTCCTTAAAGATGTTAAAAACATTGCATCCAAACAGATATTTGCTAGAGGGCAGGCTATTCTATCTGTTTTTGATTTTGATATTGAATTCATAAAAGGAGAGTCTAACTCATTGCCTGATTTTCTAACAAGAGAGTTTCTTACAGGAAATGAGTACAAAGACTCCATCCAAAAGGCAATATGAAGAAGCATCATCTTCAACTCCGGTTAAAGAATCGGACCATGTACGAGAAGATGCTTATAAAATAAGCATCAAACCTGTGAACGACAAAGAGGTAAATTACCCATATGTACCTATCAGTTATTATGTACTGAGTCCTATAGAAAAGAAATATGAAAGTCTGAACCCATATGAAATTGCAGCCTATTATACTGAACACCACTCCACTGTCCCATACCATCCTAAGGCCTTTGATTATTATCAGGCCATACTTACTGAGACAGGTTCAGTAGAGATAGCACCCACTGAAAGAACGGGCCATCAATAGGCCTATAGTAAATTTGTCATTAGAAATATTATTACTAGCGAACAGTGGGGAGAAACTTTCTCTTAGATCAGAAACTGCAAAAATCTACCGGAACAGAAACTTTCCCGTCAACGACTTAATCGGCCAGAAACATCTGCTTGGAGAGCTGTCTGGAAAGTACGATTATTACGTCTGGTACACAAAACCAGAGTCTGCCGACACTCCATTTTCACAAATAGTTCCATCCGGTTGGGGAAAAGAGTTTGAGACCGAAGATAATCTGGTACGTTTATATGTCTGATAATATATTATCTGTAATTAGAAAGTTAGTTTTAATAGATCTTACTAAACAACAAGAAGTCTTGAACTTTAGAAATGAATTAATTAGTGAAGGTAGGGAACTCTATAATTATCATATGGTTAATCATAACGAGTACTGTGATTGCCGTGAGTATCAAAGAACTTTAGCTTTATTTAATGTTATTTTAAATTATCTTTACCAATTGCTTAGAAATAATAACTTTTAAATTCTCTGGTATATCGGCTGGAAAACCATAATCCTATAACCTGACAATTGCACTATTGTCATAGTAGAACCTTAGGTGACAATGCCACGTACCAGTGAATAAATTAATAAGATAATAGGAAAACATTGGAAAAAGATTGGCCCGTCACATAGAGAGGATTCCACCACTCCTAATAAGGAGTCATTGAATTTATTATGTCGCTTATCTCTGACACAAAGCATGGCGGCTGTATTAAGCCCTAACCTGGTTGCCGGTTTTACCGCAACTTGAATCATTCCTATGTGTAGGAATAAGTATTTCTCTTGATGCCTTCGAATGAGTTCCTCATATAATAAACTCATCGATTGTAGTTCTCCATGGACTGGAGTAGCCTGTTCTACAGTCTTTACTACATAATCAGATCTTAATGCAAAAGGATTACTATATATCGCATTAGAAGATACGGGAGGCATTTTCCAGTTACTATATGCAGTATGATGGATCCTTGATAGTAGAATGGAATATTGATGGACTATCTGATTATCAGATCAAGAATGTCCTCCAATACATGACTATGTACGCTACGGCTAGTAGAGCAAAGGGTAATGATGACCCTCACACTGCAAGAGCCCTAATAGCAGGGTTCAGTGGCCAACTAAAAGGTTGGTGGGATTTTTCAGTATCAAATGAAGGAAAAGCTCAAATATTCAACATGGTTAAACAAGAAGGAGCTCAACAAGTCCCAGATGTGGTTAACACCCTATTATATACTATAGGGTTGCACTTCATCGTATCAGTCAGTATGTTTACTGACAGAGCACAAGAGCAGTTAATAAATCTTCGCTGCCCAGACCTTTCTCATTTTAAATGGTATAAAGATACCTTCTTCTCTCTAGTTTTTACTAGAGAAGACAGCCAGAATCATGTCTGGAAAGAAAAGTTCTTGGCAGGACTCCCCGCACTGTTTACTGAACTAGTTGTTGTTGGCGCGCGCTTCCCCTAAACCTAATAGATAAGGATAATACTAAACCTTCATAAGGATAATACTTCGAATGTTTTGAAATAGCTTTCTGTTGTATTTAGATGTGTATAACTCCTTTATTTGTAGGATGTAAACAGGCTGTATGTATGTATTTAAACTCATATGTTATTCATAATAATACACACTTCTCCTATTCTCTAAGTACTCAGTTTTCAGAATGGCACAATGGAAGCTTAATATGGTGGTCAAGTTGCCTATGGGACCCACTTGGTTGGAGTGAATCTGCTGGTCAACGGGTTTCTGAAAGTTTCTAGGCTGTTCTGGCGGGCTGCTGGCTGACTTGGGTGAAATTGGCCAATTTTAGGCCATTCTGAAATCTCCAGCGGTCTACCAGGCTTCTCTAGCTAGTTTCTCCGCGCCACGCACTGTCTTGCCAGCAAATTGGAACCTCGTCTGGCGCAACTCCATAGGCCAATCAATGATTGCGCAGCTCCGCAGGCCAACTAGCAATTGCCCCGCAGCTTCCCTTGCGTGCCCCTTGTGCTCCCTGCGCGTTCCAGCTCTACGCGCATGCCTTGCGCACTTCGCGCACAGCTCTTCCCCAGCGCCTGCAGCACTCCTGCACGTCCCGCAAGCCCAGTTGGCAAAGGCCCTGCCCCGTAGGCCTACCAGCACCTACCAACTGTCTATGCATCAACCAACTGCCTCCCCCGCAACAACACCACCAACTCCCATAGGCACTCCACAAAGTTGTTCCCTTAGTTCTTCCTTCACAAAATTTTTTAGATTTTTGAGAGGTATGGGAAGAGTCGTGACAATTATCCCTGGACTCGACCTGCTCACCCGATTATAGTTAACCTGTGGACTTGATAACACTAGTTGACTAATAAGGAGAAGTTGATAAAAGAAAAACAAAACTCTAAAAATATCTCTATTAATAGGAAATTCACTAGCCAGCAAATTAGATTCATCGACGAATAAAACAAACAATTAACTCAATGCTCTTATATTATATAAATAAAAGGCATTTTAACGTGCAAGTTTAACAATCTATCTTGCTTAATTTGCTTCCTTTAAAAGTATGAAAAAGCACATTACTATGTCGTGCATTGGATCGAAATACACCAACTACTTCTCTTCCTCTTGTTTTATATGGATAAATCTTTCTTGACTTTATAAAAGTTCTTCAAGGCTACGGTCTCATTTAGTTCAAAACTGTCTATTTCCTTGGTAATTCATTTTCTGGAAAGCAAATTTATTAGAAAGTTATTTTCTGAAAAATATATTTTAATTTATTTGGTTGGTATTTTAAATTTTTAGAAAGTAAAATGATTTTAATAATATAAATATCCCTACTCTAGTACTAACACTAATCATTAATTTAATATAACACATTTTACTTACTTGGAGTAAAATGGAAAAAAGAAATAAATTTATGCTCAGAAACTTACTTAATTGAGGTGGGGTGGATAATTTATTTACCGTACGGAGCAGCAAGTGAATTTAATGACTTGAAGTTAATGACTTCCTGGGTAATTGAGAGATGTGGCTAACTAAACAAAAATTGTGTTTACACTTCGAGGGAACTTCTACTTTCTTAGCTAAGTTCTCCTAAAACAAACAAGAATTTATAATAATTATAATTATATATAAATTAGTGCCAAATTTTATTTATTTATTTTTAATTAAAGTTGTAAATATATTAAATTAATTTATTATTTCTAATTTTAGGTGTACTATTATACCTAATGTAATAAGCTGTATATAATATAATATGTAGTAGTAACAAATTTTAAAACTTAAATTAGAATTAGGAACGATTTTTAATGGAAATAATAGTATGATTTAAAATAGGAAAAATTATTTTTTAATCCTTGAGATTTAACGTAATTAATACTTATGTCCTTCTATTTTGGAGACTCAACATTTACGTCTCTCACTTTCTCTTCCGTCCAAATTCGTAGTCCTTCTGTCCATTTAAACTGTTTGGTCAAAGAGTCAAAGGTGAGATGTGATAATTTTTTTCAAAAATACCCTTCTCTCAGTGTAAAATTCCAGAAGAAGAAGAAGAAGAAAGAAGAAGAAGAAGAAGAAGAGGAAGAAGAAGAAGAAGAGGAAGAAGATGAAAGAGGAAGAAGAAGAAGAAGAAATTGCAGAAAGGGTAGGAAAAAGAAGAAGAAGAGGCATTTGGGTTTGGGTTTAGTGAGGGGTAATTTTGTCAATTCACGTGTCCCAAACGGCTATTTTTGACGGAAGGACTATGAATTTGAACATAAAAGAAAGTGAGGGACTTAAGTGTTGGGTCGTCAAAATAGAGGGATAGAAGTGTTAATTACGTTAAATCTCAAGGACTAAAAAATAATTTTCTCTTTAAAAGAAAATTCGGACAGTAACTATACCAAACCGAGAGATTGAAGAAGTGAACCAAATTAAAATCGAAACCATGAAAAATAAAATTGAAATCGAACCTAAATTCAGTTCGATACCCCAAATCAGATCAATTGAAAGCCGAGTACTAGGCAATCTCATTACCCTAATACGCGTCGAGCAGCGCGTGATGATATCAGCGGCCGAGAACGTAGAACCTTCTCAGTAACGTCTCCGCTGTTTCTCACGCACCAAAGCCAAAAACTACCTTCACCATGTGTCAATATATTACCTACCACGTCTGCCTCAAAATTCAAAATATCTCCACCTCTTTTTCTCTCTTCAGTTTTGCTTCACATTCTCACGCTCTCTCAGCCCAAACGCCAAGTACAGCTACACCGACTCACCAACCTACCGGCCATGTTTCGTCTGAGCAATAACTTGGTTGGAATCCTGAACTTCCTCACCTTTCTTCTGTCCATCCCCATCCTCGGGGCCGGGATCTGGCTTCGAAACCATGGTAGCTCTGAATGTGAGAAGTTTCTTGACACGCCTGTGATTGTAATCGGCGTGTTTCTGATGGTGGTTTCTCTGGCAGGCCTCATCGGCGCTTGCTGTCGCGTGTCGTTGCTGCTTTGGTTGTATCTCTTTGTCATGTTCCTTCTAATTGTGTTGCTCTTCTGCTTCACAATCTTTGCTTTTGTAGTGACCAACAAAGGGGCTGGACAAGTGGTTTCTGGAAGGGGATACAAGGAGTACAGACTGGGAGACTACTCAAACTGGTTGCAGAAGAGGGTGAATAATGCGAAGAATTGGAACAAAATTAAGAGTTGTTTGATTGATGGGAAAGTCTGCTCTGATTTTAACGAGAAATATCTGAACGATACTTTGACAGAGTTTTATGCCGAGCACTTATCTGCTGTTCAGGTAATTTCGACCATGTACTTTACTTTTTCTGGTTAGCGAGTTAATCTGATTTTTTTGGGGTTATTTCTCTTTGAGAACTTAACGGATGGTCATTGAAGTTTGCAAGTGCTTTTTGATTTTTTACAACTCTTATTGAGATCTTACGCATGTTTGGGTCCCTTGAGCGTGAATTTAGAATTCTATTGGATTGTCAATTCAGTTTTAGTTTTAATTAATTAAATTAAATTTTTAGAATAATATTGAATTTGCAATTAAAATTCGACATATTTCTTTTCATTTTATTCAAGTTGTTTAAATATAATAAATTCAAATTTTATTCCAGCAATTGCATTTCATCATTTCATCTCCGTGGGTTTAGCTTTTTGAAATTGTGAAAAGCAAGGTTACTTTATCCTCGTAGTACTGCTTTTCAAAACTTTTGTGCATAGTTTTAACTTTATAAAAGAATTTTTTTTATGTTGTGGATTTATTGAAAGGAAAAAAAGCATCTAAATGTTTTCTTATGGCTTTCTTTATATATTCTTATACTTTTGTTGGGATTCTGCAGCAAACCACATCTTTTCTTTTTTATTTCAAAAGAAAATCTGTTTTTTTTCCCTGTTTTACCAAAAGAGAACATTTGAATAACCAGAGGCTCCTTTAGAGCAGCCCACTGGCTGAAGATAAAGGATATCTTTTATTCTATAAGAGCAAGAAAAGCAGGGTTCTTTTCTTTGGGCAAATGGGTTCTCTTAGTCTGAAGTAATGTACAATCTTGACAATTATTTTATTTTTCTGGTTAATATTAATGAGATTCTAGCGTGTTAAATTCTAATACTTCTTATTTTGGGGGTTATTGCACGGCAGTCTGGATGCTGTAAGCCAGCAGATGAATGTGGTTTTCAGTACGTAAGCCCAATTAATTGGACGCCATCAACTACAAGTTCCACAAATCCTGACTGTGCTGCTTGGAGCAATAATCCTGATACTCTCTGTTTTAACTGCAACTCATGCAAGGCTGGACTGTTAGATAACATCAAGAGGGACTGGAAGAAAGTAGCTGTTGTGAACATAATATTCCTTGTGTTCCTAATCATTGTGTACTCTGTTGGATGCTGCGCTTTCAGGAACAACAGAAGCGATAATGCTTATTTTTCTGGATGGAAGCAGCAACCTTGAGTGTTTCTAACTAGTATGAATAGGGACATCTATGTAGGATTTTGTTATTGCTATTAGTTTCACGCAACTATGCTTTCTTTTTTTTAGGGGGTCGGAACCATTCTCTGTATTTGCTGCTTAGTTTGTTATTAATGTGTGTTGGCTGTTGCTGTTGCTTTTGGGTTTTTTCCTGGTATAGCTTTTATATGCTTTATTTTTAATGTCCTTAGAGCACCCTGGATATGTATATATATGTATAAGTGGGTACTTTCTGTACTTCCATTTTTGCTCAATTATTTGGATTTTTTTTTAATTATTAATTTTTTTATTAATTTTATCTAATAATATTTATCTAAAAAGTAAATGTATTTTATTAAATATTAATCATAAAGTCCTAGAAAAACTTCACTTGGAGTCAATTGAACCCTTTGACAGATTATAGCCCTTCTCATTTCGATTTCAAGTTAATTATGTTCAAACAAATCCCTTGCCGCAATTGCAAATTCTGTTAAATGGACATCTGCTAGTGAGCTTAACTAGTAACATTAAAAAAAGAGAACTGTTAAAGTTAATGAATTAACAAAATAAATGAGGTAACAATCCTGTAAAGACAGTCCTTTCATTAGAAAAAAGTGAAGTTCGCAGCAGAAAGGCAACCCGTAAAGTATTCAATTTAGAGGTAACAATACAGAGATTTAATTGGTTTAAAATTTTAAATTATACTTATTTGACCCTTTTAAAATTTTAAATTATACTTATTTGACCTTTGAATAAAAAATATAAGGATTTAATTGAATTTATATATGTGTGGTAATCAAGAATCTAGGTTAAAAATAGTTGCCATAGGTGTATCAATATCCCAAGATAGAGTAAGATGTGAATATTGAAGAGTATCATACAAAAATTTGCAAAATCAGTTTTGTACTCAACAGACTAAAAGCTAGCTATAGACACCAATTCTTCTAATAAAATACAAGCCTCTCTTGCTATCGTAGATAAACATTAAATTTTTTTAGCAATGCTATGTACTATCAATTTGGTACTATCTATAATAATCACAGTAATAATAACATGTGAAAATTAATTTGATTATTTCTAGAAAAGGACACCAAACAACAACAAAATTACATAAGTCAAAAAGAGCAGCAAAAATAATTGTTCTTTTATAACCGACAAAACTCAAAAGAGATAGGTTGTGAAGTAGTTACAGGATTAGATATTACCAAATTAAAGATATTTTCTTTCTTTCTTTCCACATGTCACAGAGTGAGCGTAACAAGGATCAATAACAAAGGCCATTCGATTTCAACTTAGAACTGTCCAATAGAACTTCCCAACATGTAAAATTGAAAAACCCCACAAAGGACTAATAAATATATTGCATTAAAACAAAACATATTCTAAAGTTTCGGGATAAGACTAAAAACATAAGGTATATAAGATCATTCAACTCATTTTATCTAACTAAATTAGTGGTACCCAGTAAAGTATTACAAAAAATAAATCAGATGATTATAAAGAGTCATATCCAGTAAAACTTAGATGGAACAGGCGGGTTAGGAATTTAGTTTCTGAAATTACGAACTTTTGTGGATTATGCATGAGAAGATTATTTCAAGAACATCTTTCGCGAGGCTAACGTTGTGATGAATTGTTTAGCGAAATCATCAGTTAGAGATACTTTTGAGATGCAAATTTAGAAAACACATTTTGTGGAGACTCATTATTACTTGCAATATGATACTGTTGATGTTATATGGTCTCGTGGTTTTGCTTAAAGATTTAATATCCCCTTGCTATCTAAAAGGAGTACATCAGGGAATAAACAAACTTTAGTTTAGGCAAAACCTAGAGTTAACTTAAATTTCTTAAATTTTTAGTTCTAATACTATTAATAAATATTAATATTTGTGAAGTATACATGTGCTTTCATGGTTCTATCATAAAAATTATAAATTTATGCAAACCAACAATTTATTTTTAAAAAATAATTTATTTAATTAGCAAACGTGCAACTATAATGTATTTATTATTCCATCATAATTTTTATTTATTTTATTTTATTTATATATATTAAGAAATATATTTTTTTTATTAATTTTCCAATTAAATTCATTTTAAATATATTAAATTTTACTAAATACTAAAAAATATTTTAAAAAATTTCTTAAAATAAAAATAAAATTAAATAGAGTTATAATAGTCAATTTATATGTTAATATAGTATAAAAAAGAAAATTGAATAATAATTTTAAAATAATTAAAAAAGAAAAAATAAATAAAAATTACAAGACGGTGGGAGTAATATAATTGGCCAAATATATAAATACATCCCTATAATATTTCATATTAATCTATTAAACACATGAACTAAAATTGCACTTATTGAACATAATAATTAAACACAAATTAACCATATCATTTTTGAAAATATATAAAAGGCTAATTGACCTTAAAATGCAAATATTTATACATTTTGGTAATTTTATTCAAATATTTCAATTTTAACAATTTAGTCCAAAATTAAAATATTTTGTATAAATTTTATCCTAATTTAAAATTAGAGTAAAAAAACTGTGACAATACAAATAACATTTTTTATTATTAAACATGGATTCTATTTGATAAATAAATAAAAGATAATTGATATTAAAAAGCTGAATGTTTATGCATTTTAAAAATTTTATCCAATTTTTTTAATTTTGAAAATTTATTTCAAAATTAAAAGATTTGCATACATTTTATTTAAATTTAATATCACATTTAAAAGATGTATTTTCTTATTATGTGGTATTATATTTAACTTTTTATTATTAAACATGAACTCATTTTATATTAAATAAATAGTGATTTATTATTTAGTTCCTAAGTATTGTCATTATTAATAAGTCATTTTTAGAAATTTATTAAAACGTTCTTATTTATTCTCTCCATCAACGATATAGTCATTTTGTCCTCATTTCCGTTAAAAATAGATGAAGAATAAGAGAGAAAACTTTTAAAATTCAATTTTGCGCTTAAATAAAATTCATTATTTAGTCCCTAAGTATTATTTATTATTAACAAGTTAGTTTCTATATTTTTAGAAATATATTAAAATATTCTTATCTTTTATTATATCTATTAAAACTTTCTTATCTTTTCTTAGATCTATTAGAAGAAGAGCGCTTAAATAAAATTTCTTATTTAGTCCTTGAGTATTGTTTATTATTAACAAGTTAGTCCCTATATTTTTAGAAATATATTAAAATATTCTTATATTTTCTTATATCTATTAAAAATTTTTTGTCTTTTCTTAGATCTATTAGAAGAAGGGGAGGAGGAGGACCCATTATTCCTAAAGTCCAATGGATCCTAGATTTCATTGGAAAGCTTATAAAAAATAAAAGAGGTTCCATAAAGTTTAGCCAAGCGGGTCAAAGTTTAGGCCCAATTCTTTCTATTTTGGATTTCTCATCTTATTTTTTATTTATTATTATTTATTTATGGCATAAAACATCATATAAGAGGTCTTTTAAGTCATTTAATATGTGTTGAGATTAGATGTGATATTGGACTTCCTTTATCAATCTGCACTCAATAGCTTGTCAACCTCTTCTTTGATCACTTGCTGTCTCTCCAGTGCAAACCTTTTTTTTTGTTGGACCGATTTGATGGCTTTGTCAACAAACAACTTAAGAGGGATGAGAGCCGAGTCCACCCCTGTTATATGTTTTGGATATCAAGCGAAAGTGGTTATTCGACACTTTAGCAACTCTATTAGATGAATCTTTGTTTCACTGGTTAACGCCGTAACAAATCATACCTTTTGTTCTTTACCTAGCTGGACCTCTTTTACCGGGTCTGCTGGCTCTGACTTTATATGAGATTCTAGCTTCTCTAGCAAGTCGATGGTCATTATTGCTTTCCCGAGACTTTTTGTTGGGTGTCTATAACATACTTTGGCCAACCTCGAATTGCCTCCAACCACGACTATTCTCCTTGGAGCTGGTAGCTTAAGACAAATAGCACCCATGTTAATAACAATACCGTAGCAGTTTAGAACTAGGTAGTCGAGTATCATATTGTATGCAAATGAGATATCTACCACTACACATTTTGGATACAACTCTCGCCTATATTTTCGTCACCCAGTACCAGGGGAGGTTGATGGTGCCCAATATTGACACGGTCTTATCTCCTACCTACTAACAGATAGAAAATTTTGACAAGACTATTTTTATCCAAGACTAACTTATTAAAAACATTTAAGATGAGAAGGTTAGCAGAACTATTTGTATCCACAAATACCTGCCTTACCTCATACCTATTTAGTAGGATCTTGATGACCAGGTCATTTTGGAAGAATCCAATCGCTTTGTCTGCAGGACTTCCTGCTTGGCCCATGGCTTCTGTTCAACTGACATGATATTTTCTGCTACGCGTTTATTTTTTTTCTTTACCCTTATCAGGGCCTCCTGCAATGACATGTATGACTCTGACTGTAATACCCGGCTAGACTCCGGTATCGGAATTCCTACCGTCCGGTGGAATCCCGGATGTCGGAAACCTCTAGAAGGGTAGAATCATGTTTTATAAAAATGTTTTCATGTTCTTAATGGTTTTAAGTATGTTTTTAAATGAGCTTTTGCATGAAAAGTCTTTGGAGGAAAACCCAGGTTCGGCCGCCGAAAGTCAAGTTCGGCCGCCGAACATGCATGCGTTTTGGGAGGCACGTTAGGCCCCCGAAAGCATGAGCGAGGGAAGTTCAGGTTTGGCCGCCGAAGGTCAAGTTCGGCCGCCGAACATGGCATGCATGCGGAGGCACATTCGGCCCCCGAACGTGGCCTGGCCAGCCACCTATAAAAGGGTCCCTTAGGTCCGCACGGGCGAGCTTTTTCTCCCCCGTTGTCGGCCAAGGTGAGTCTCTGCCACCTCTCCCTCGATCTTGAGTGTTTTCCTTAGATCTTCCATGGTTTTCACGGGTTTTAACTTCTGTTTTGAAGATCTGTGAGTAAAGAGCAAGTTTTGGGTACTTGGAGGTTCAAAGAGCTCAATCTCTCCATCTCCAAGCTAGGATCGCCTTTCCTCTCGTTTCTTCAAGAGGTAAGCTCGGATCCACCCTTGTTATGTGTTTTAAACAAGCATTAAGTTATTTTATGGGTAGAGATGCATGTTTAGGCTTGTTGATGAGTTTATGGGTTTTGATGTTTTGATGAACAATGTATGTTGATTGTGTTGTCCTTGTGTGTTGTAGTTGGGGTTTAAGTTAGTTTGAGGCCCCTAGGAACCATTGTATGTATTTTTGCATATTTTGGTTGAGTTTATGCATGATTTGAGAGTTGGGAGGCAAATGTGCATAGAGGAGCCAAAGTTTCTGCCCTTTGGCAGAAACCAGGTTCAGCAGCCGAAGGAGCTTTCGGCCGCCGAACATGGCTGGTGAGGCAGGCCTTTCGGTTGCCGAAGTTGCCCCCGAAAGGAGACTTTCGTCTCTGTCTGGGACTTTCAGCCGCCGAAGGTGCCGCCGAACATGCATGAGTTTCGTCTCTGTCTGGGAGTTTCTGCCGCCGAAGGTGCCGCCGAACCTGCCTGACTTTCGGCTCTGGAGGGACTTTCGGCCGCCGAACCTGCCGCCGAAAGTGCCCTGTTCAGCCATTTCATGCATGTATTTCTATGATTATTTTATGATGTTTTAGGGGGTTTTTGGGGAGTATATTAGAGTTATGTTTATGTATGTTGGTCCCTCATTGGAGTCCACCTGTGTAGGTTCGGACCCGAGGAACCGAGGACCCCAGCAGTGAGCCAGCTGCTACAGAGTTTGTCAGAGCTAGCCAGAGGTGAGTGGAATAAACCTTAAGTTTTAAAATAAATGAAATATGAAATTTGAGCATGATCCATGCATCATGAATGCCATGAGATATAGTAGGTTGTTTGCATTAGTATTCACGAATATGTTGCATTGCATTTATGATGTTGATGTGGATTGGTCATTGGATGATCCTTAGTCCTCATATGATATGATGATGCTACGGCATGAGATATGGTATGGAAGTCCAGGTTGTACCCATTCTACGTCCCTGGCACGATGTAAGAGAAAGTCCAGGTTGTACCCATTCTATGTCCCTAGCACAGTTGGACTGTATGATATGTTATGTTAAGGGAAAGACCGGTTGTACCCATTCTACGTCCCGGCACAGTTGGACTATGTAGAGGACTATTGGTGACAATACCATCCGAGATGTGATTTGTTGTGATGTGTTGCATTACATAAGGGCATGAAATTTTAATACATGTTTTCTCTATTCTGCTCACTGGGCTTTGTAGCTCACCCCTCTCCCCTATCCCCAGATGTGCAGGTACAGGGTAGACCAGGAGGTTAGCCAGAGATATGAAGTGTATATGTAATAGTTAGTTGTGGACATGACAGTTGTATTATTATTTTGATGTAAGAGATTTCAGTATGTATAGTTATGTTATGTGTATTGATATTGAGGATTAGATATTGTGCTTGACATTATGTATTGAGGTATCCCTTTTATTACATGATCAAAATGTTTTATAATGTTATGGAAGCCAACTCATCTCATGATGTATTTTGCCCTTTGAGGCATTGTTGAGGTCCCACAGAGGGATCATAATTATGATTATGACTATGTACAGTATATGTTCAGGTTGAGTTGGATGTTTGAAAGAAAAGTTTGAATTTTTATGTATTTTCTTGATCATGTATGGGATTAAACAGGTTTCCAGGATATATGTTTGGCTTGCTACGGGTCCCGGCGGCCTTAAGTCGACCCGGATCCTAGCGCCGGTAGCGGTCCGATTTTCGAGTCGTTACAGAATGGTATCAGAGCCCTAGGTTCATAGGATCGGGCCTAGAGTGTCGGGCTCATAGAGGTTATAGAAGGTCAAGCACAATAGGAAAGGTCATGTCCACTAGGATAGGATGTGGAGTCCTGTCTTACATGATGATGTGAAATGCCATGATTTTGTGCATGTGCATTGATGATATGCTATGCTATGTGATGTATGTGATGAGGGTTCATGTGTGCCCACATGAACCATATGATGCTAATGTTTGCTTGTTATGAGCTGTTTTTCAGAGAATAGGATGAGAGGAACTCGTCGGTCTGCGCGATTGACTGGAGTGCCACCTGAGGATGAGGGTACGAGCGCCCGTCCTCCTACATTGCCTAGGGCAATGTCTTGTAGAGCCAACAGAGAAAGAGTGTCAAGGGACCCTAGAAGGTCTTTTGATGCTAGCAGAAGGGGAACTGATAGAGGAGGAAGTTCTTCAGATGTGAGGGAGGTTATGGAAGAGGATCAGAGGAGGGATGGGAACCTGGATGTGAGCATGCAGGAAGAAGGGACAGGGGAGTCTCAGGGAGGCGTTCAGGCCTCGGGGTATGGTTTTCCACCCCATTATCCACCCTTCCCACAGGGTTCAGGGTATCCGATGGGAGGTACATCGGATTACTCCAGCTTTAACCCCTACCCTACCTACATGCCCTATCCACCTTTCTATCCACCCTACACACAGTACCCAGCTTATCCACCCTCACCTTTCTATCCAAACCCAGCAAACCCCACCTCGGGGAATGTTGCACCTCCACCTCCACCACCTACAGAACCAACAGCCCCAGTTACTCAACCTTCTAGACCTAGCTCAGTCGATGGGAGCAAGGTAAAGATGACAGATTACCTCAAGCTAGATGCTCCCAAATACAAGTCAGGGGATGACCCCTTTGAGTATCTGAGAGTAGTGAAGACAATAACTGATGAGCTAGGGGCAAGTGACAGCAGGGCCATTCAGATGGCAGGGTTCACTTTAAAGTGCAAGAAGGCACGGGAATGGTTCAAGTGTTATGTGGACCCGAGACTAGACGGTATGACATGGGAAGAATTCGCGAATGAGTTCGCTGGATGGGCTTTTCCAGACAGTTCTAGAGAACTGAAGATGATTGAGTTTGAGCAACTGAGGCAGTCAGAGCACATGAGTGTAGAGGAGTTCACGGATAAATTCTTGGAGCTATTGCCTTTTTCAGGGCAAGCTCTAGATTCAGATACGAAGAAAGCCAAGAAGTATGTTATGAAGCTGCATTCCAGGTACTCCTCGTTAGTTCAGTCAGCTGAGAGAGAAAGTTTCCACACTGTGGTGGATATGGCTCGAAGAATGGAGGCAAGTGCTATAGTTGAGGGGTCAGTGAGGCAGTCAGTGACCCAGTCTTCAGGGGTTAAGACCCCAGGCAGAGGAGGACCAGGTTTCTCTTCTCAGAGCTCATAAAAGAAGAGGTGGGATAGCACCACCAGGAAGCCGAAGAAGAACAAGTTTTGGAACAAGTTGAAATCCGGTCTGGGATTTGGCGGTGGCTCGAGCTCAGGCTCAGATGGTACAGAATGCCAGAGATGTGGAAGACCACACAGGGGAGTGTGTCGAGCTGGGACTAACACATGTTTCAGATGTGGACAGGAGGGACACATGGCTCGGGATTGTCCTAGAGCGCCTTTCATGGGCCAGCCCCAGCAGACAGCTTCTGGTAGTGTGGCACAGCCAGCAGTTCCAGCCACGACTCAGGGCAGTGGCAGAGGTAGAGGGAGAGGGGCAGCCTCTTCTTCTGGTTCCCGAGGTGAAGGTCCATCAGCTCCAGCCAGGATCTTCACCATGACTCAGCAGGAGGCTAACACATCCAACACCGTGGTGTCAGGTAATCTCGTCATTGGGTGTTCTGATGTGTATGCATTAATGGACCCAGGTGCATCTCATTCATTTATTGCTCCGAGAGCCGTTGAGAGGTTGGGTCTGATAGTCTCTGGGTTAGAGTGTCCCCTATGGGTCAGTGGACCCAAGTGTGACCCGTCAGTGGCAGTGTCAGTCTGCCAGTACAGTCCAGTTTTTGTTGAGGGAAGATGCCTCTCCGCCGACCTTGTGGTTCTAGATTTGACAGACTTTGACGTCATTCTAGGGATGGATTGGCTATCTACCCATGGTGCTACCTTGGACTGCAGGGACAAGGTAGTCAGGTTCAGAGATCAGAACGGGTCAGAGGTCGTCTTCAGAGGAGACAAGAGGGGCACACCTAGAGGTCTGATATCAGCCCTTCAGGCTCGTAGGTTGCTTAGGAAGGGATGTCAGGGGTACTTAGCTCATGTGAGAGAGCTAGACAGTCAGGTCAGGGAGCCGGCCTCGGTGCCAGTTGTCAGAGAGTTTCAGGATGTTTTTCCGGATGAGCTTCCAGGTTTACCACCTGCTAGGGAGATAGAGTTCGAGATAGAGTTGGTGCCTGGAACTAGACCGATCTCTATCCCTCCCTACAGGATGGCTCCAGCCGAGTTAAAGGAGTTGAAAGAGCAATTGCAAGAGCTGGTAGAAAAGGGTTTCATCCGACAGAGTACCTCACCTTGGGGTGCTCCGGTCTTGTTTGTGAGGAAGAAGGATGGATCCCTTAGACTTTGTATCGACTACAGGCAGTTGAACAAAGTCACTACCAAGAATAGGTACCCATTGCCTAGGATCGACGATCTATTTGACCAGCTAGCCGGAGCAGGTTGTTTCTCTAAGATAGATCTGAGATCGGGGTACCATCAGCTAAGGATAAGAGAAGAAGATGTGCCGAAGACAGCTTTCAGGACCAGATATGGGCATTTTGAGTTCCTTGTAATGCCGTTCGGGTTAACTAACGCCCCTGCAGCATTCATGGATCTCATGAACAGAGTGTTTAGCCAGTACCTGGATCACTTTGTTATTGTCTTTATAGATGATATCTTAGTGTATTCCAGGAATGCAGAGGAGCATGCCCATCATCTGCGGTTGGTCTTGCAGACCTTGAGGGAACATGGCTTGTATGCCAAGTTCTCTAAATGTGAATTTTGGCTGAGGAGCATTTCGTTCTTGGGGCATGTAGTGTCAGAGAATGGGATTGAGGTAGACCCCAAGAAGACAGAAACTGTGGCTAACTGGCCTAGACCCACTTCAGTGACAGAGATTACAAGTTTCTTGGGTTTGGCAGGTTACTACAGGAGGTTCGTTCAGGACTTCTCAAAGATAGCAGCTCCTCTGACCAGGTTGACCAGAAAGAATCAGAAGTTTCTATGGACCGACCAGTGCGAAGAGAGTTTTGAAGAGCTTAAGAAGAGGTTGACTTCAGCACCAGTTTTAGCTCTGCCATCTAGTGAGGAGGACTTTACAGTCTTTTGTGATGCGTCCCGTGTGGGACTGGGTTGTGTACTGATGCAGAATGAGAGGGTGATTGCTTATGCTTCTAGGCAGCTAAAGAAGCATGAGTTGAATTACCCCACACATGACCTTGAGATGGCAGCAGTAATCTTTGCACTCAAGATGTGGAGGCACTACCTCTATGGGGTAAAATGTGAGATCTTTACAGATCATAAGAGCCTGCAGTACATCTTGAGTCAAAGAGATCTAAATCTGAGACAAAGGAGATGGGTGGAGCTGCTGAGTGACTATGATTGCAAGATTCAGTACCATCCGGGTAAGGCGAATGTTGTGGCAGACGCCTTAAGCCGGAAGTCACTAGGCATTTTATCCCACATATCGGCAGAGAGGAGGCCAGTGGTGAAGGAGTTCTACAAGCTTATTGAGGAAGGTCTACAGATGGAGTTATCTGGTACAGGTGCCTTGGTGGCCCAGATGAGAGTGGCACCCGTGTTTCTGGAGCAGGTGGTTCAGAAACAGCATGAGGACCCAGAGTTAGTAAAGATTGCCAGGACTGTCTAGTCGGGCAAAGACAGCGAGTTCAGATTCGACAATAAGGGGATCCTCCGCTATGGGAGTCGATTATGTGTACCAGATGACATTGGGCTAAAAGGAGACATTATGAGAGAGGCTCATAATGCAAGATACAGCATTCACCCTGGAGCCACCAAGATGTATCAAGATCTAAAGAAGGTTTATTGGTGGCCAGCGATGAAGAAGGAAGTGGCACAGTTTGTGTCCGCCTGCGAAGTATGTCAGAGGGTGAAGCTGGAACATCAGAAGCCGGCTGGAATGCTTAACCCGCTACCTATTCCAGAATGGAAATGGGAAAATATAGCTATGGACTTCGTAGTGGGGTTACCGGCGACGTCCAACAGATTAGACTACATATGGGTGATTGTGGACAGACTCACCAAATCTGCTCACTTCATCCCTGTCAGGAGTGGCTATTCTGTGGACAAGTTGGCACAGGTGTATGTGGATGAGATAGTCAGACTGCATGGGGTTCTTGTTTCTATAGTGTCAGATAGAGGGCCCCAGTTCACCTCCAGGTTTTGGCGGAGTCTGCAGAATGCCATGGGTACTAGGTTGGATTTCAGTACTGCCTTCCACCCCCAGACTGATGGACAGTCAGAAAGGACCATCCAGACTATCGAGGATATGCTTAGAATGTGTGTGCTGGACTTTGGCGGTTCTTGGAGGCAACATCTACCTTTGGTGGAGTTTGCCTACAACAACAGCCATCATGCTAGCATCGGGATGGCTCCATATGAAGCTTTGTACGGAAGGAAGTGCAGATCACCTGTTTGCTGGGAGGAAGTTGGAGAAAAGGCCTTAGCAGGGCCTGAGTTAGTAGAGATCACCAGCAGGGTGGTACCCATAATCAGAGAGAGAATCAAGACTGCTCAGAGCAGACAGAAAAGCTATGCAGACGTCCGCAGAAGACAGTTAGAGTTTCAGGAGGGGGATCTGGTATTGCTTAAGGTGTCTCCAATGAAGGGAGTGGTCCGCTTCGGAAGGAAAGGTAAGCTGGCTCCACGGTACATCGGACCCTTTGAAGTCCTGCAAAGGATTGGGAATGTATCGTACAAGCTGGATTTACCTACTACAATGGAAAGAATCCATCCGGTTTTCCATGTTTCAATGTTGAGGAAGTTTGTGTCAGATCCGAGCAAGGTTCTTAGTGAGCCTAATGTGGAGGTCCAAGAGGATCTCACCTATGTTGAACAGCCAGTACGGATCATAGACACCCAGATCAGAAAGTTAAGAAATAAGGAAATCCCAATGGTGAAAGTCCTGTGGAACCACCACAACTTGGAAGAATGCACTTGGGAGACACGGGAGTCCATGCTCCAGCAATATCCCCATCTCTTTTAGAGGTTAGTATCCTTGCGTGCTATGTGGTTATGTATGTATGTTATGTTCTTTGCCATGCTATGTGTGCTAGTGAGGAACATTCGGGGACGAATGTTCTTAAGGGGGGGAGAATGTAATACCCGGCTAGACTCCGGTATCGGAATTCCTACCGTCCGGTGGAATCCCGGATGTCGGAAACCTCTAGAAGGGTAGAATCATGTTTTATAAAAATGTTTTCATGTTCTTAATGGTTTTAAGTATGTTTTTAAATGAGCTTTTGCATGAAAAGTCTTTGGAGGAAAACCCAGGTTCGGCCGCCGAAAGTCAAGTTCGGCCGCCGAACATGCATGCGTTTTGGGAGGCACGTTAGGCCCCCGAAAGCATGAGCGAGGGAAGTTCAGGTTCGGCCGCCGAAGGTCAAGTTCGGCCGCCGAACATGGCATGCATGCGGAGGCACATTCGGCCCCCGAACGTGGCCTGGCCAGCCACCTATAAAAGGGTCCCTTAGGTCCGCACGGGCGAGCTTTTTCTCCCCCGTTGTCGGCCAAGGTGAGTCTCCGCCACCTCTCCCTCGATCTTGAGTGTTTTCCTTAGATCTTCCATGGTTTTCACGGGTTTTAACTTCTGTTTTGAAGATCTGTGAGTAAAGAGCAAGTTTTGGGTACTTGGAGGTTCAAAGAGCTCAATCTCTCCATCTCCAAGCTAGGATCGCCTTTCCTCTCGTTTCTTCAAGAGGTAAGCTCGGATCCACCCTTGTTATGTGTTTTAAACAAGCATTAAGTTATTTTATGGGTAGAGATGCATGTTTAGGCTTGTTGATGAGTTTATGGGTTTTGATGTTTTGATGAACAATGTATGTTGATTGTGTTGTCCTTGTGTGTTGTAGTTGGGGTTTAAGTTAGTTTGAGGCCCCTAGGAACCATTGTATGTATTTTTGCATATTTTGGTTGAGTTTATGCATGATTTGAGAGTTGGGAGGCAAATGTGCATAGAGGAGCCAAAGTTTCTGCCCTTTGGCAGAAACCAGGTTCGGCAGCCGAATGAGCTTTCGGCCGCCGAACATGGCTGGTGAGGCAGGCCTTTCGGCTGCCGAAGTTGCCCCCGAAAGGAGACTTTCGTCTCTGTCTGGGACTTTCGGCCGCCGAAGGTGCCGCCGAACATGCATGAGTTTCGTCTCTGTCTGGGAGTTTCGGCCGCCGAAGGTGCCGCCGAACCTGCCTGACTTTCGGCTCTGGAGGGACTTTCGGCCGCCGAACCTGCCGCCGAAAGTGCCCTGTTCAGCCATTTCATGCATGTATTTCTATGATTATTTCATGATGTTTTAGGGGGTTTTTGGGGAGTATATTAGAGTTATGTTTATGTATGTTGGTCCCTCATTGGAGTCCACCTGTGTAGGTTCGGACCCGAGGAACCGAGGACCCCAGCAGTGAGCCAGCTGCTACAGAGTTTGTCAGAGCTAGCCAGAGGTCAGAGGTGAGTGGAATAAACCTTAAGTTTTAAAATAAATGAAATATGAAATTTGAGCATGATCCATGCATCATGAATGCCATGAGATATAGTAGGTTGTTTGCATTAGTATTCACGAATATGTTGCATTGCATTTATGATGTTGATGTGGATTGGTCATTGGATGATCCTTAGTCCTCATATGATATGATGATGCTACGGCATGAGATATGGTATGGAAGTCCAGGTTGTACCCATTCTACGTCCCTGGCACGATGTAAGAGAAAGTCCAGGTTGTACCCATTCTACGTCCCTAGCACAGTTGGACTGTATGATATGTTATGTTAAGGGAAAGACCGGTTGTACCCATTCTACGTCCCGGCACAGTTGGACTATGTAGAGGACTATTGGTGACAATACCATCCGAGATGTGATTTGTTGTGATGTGTTGCATTACATAAGGGCATGAAATTTTAATACATGTTTTCTCTATTCTGCTCACTGGGCTTTGTAGCTCACCCCTCTCCCCTATCCCCAGATGTGCAGGTACAGGGTAGACCAGGAGGTTAGCCAGAGATATGAAGTGTATATGTAATAGTTAGTTGTGGACATGACAGTTGTATTATTATTTTGATGTAAGAGATTTCAGTATGTATAGTTATGTTATGTGTATTGATATTGAGGATTAGATATTGTGCTTGACATTATGTATTGAGGTATCCCTTTTATTACATGATCAAAATGTTTTATAATGTTATGGAAGCCAACTCATCTCATGATGTATTTTGCCCTTTGAGGCATTGTTGAGGTCCCACAGAGGGATCATAATTATGATTATGACTATGTACAGTATATGTTCAGGTTGAGTTGGATGTTTGAAAGAAAAGTTTGAATTTTTATGTATTTTCTTGATCATGTATGGGATTAAACAGGTTTCCAGGATATATGTTTGGCTTGCTACGGGTCCCGGCGGCCTTAAGTCGACCCGGATCCTAGCGCCGGTAGCGGTCCGATTTTCGGGTCGTTACACTGACCATTTCAAGAGAGAGAGAAGAGAGGTTTCATTTTTAGAGAAAAGGATTAAGAGACCGGCTTTAATTCAAATGAACAAAAAGGATTCAATGGATTTTTTCGGCACAGAAATCAAATCATGCGTTTGGAAAATAGAACTGTGCTGTAATTGGCTAGACCTGAAAGAAAGAGAACGTAAAGTGGTGGGTATCTACGGCAGCTACTCTGACGCTCAAGTAAGTATATTGGAGAATAGGGCAGATGTAATGAATTGCTTAGGATTTGAGTAGTGTAAGAATTGTATATCTTTATCTATGTGATCCTTCTCTTTTTTATACTGTAAGGATTTAAAGGATTTTTCCGGCACCTGCAATCAAATCATGCGGCCGAAAATTAGAGCTATACTGTGATTGGCTAGACCTGCAAAAAAGAGAACGTGAGATGGTGGATACTCACGGCAGCCACTTCGACACTCAAGTCAGTATACCGGAGAATAGGACAGATGTAATGAATTCCTTAGGACTTGAGTAGTATAAGAATTGCATACATTTATCTCTGTAATCCTTCTCTTTTTTATATTGTAAGAAGATGGAGATATATATATCATTTCCTAATAATCCAGCGATGATGTGGCCGACTGCTTGATAGGTCGGTGATCCCGCGATTATAAGCGTAACAGATATTCGTTGGATTGTACCTAATAAGGATAATTTTGTGTTGAGACTTGACCTATTTAAGAGAGGGCAAATCTTAGTGATGAATCTAGATCTTTCCTTTCTCGAGTGGAATCACGTTATTTACTTATCAAATTCTTGTCACGTTAACTTATTTTGTGGTGATAAGTCATAATTTATTTTGAACTATTCTTGTGCAACATCAATATTAATAATAATTAAAAATTTATTTAATTATGAAAAATTGAAGAAAAAAATAAAAAAATAAAAAAATTATTAACTAAATTTTTTATTTTAATAATCTGAAATCATATTATAACAATTAAATGGATTTTTATAAAATAAAAATTAATGTTAACTAATTTTATTGAAATAAATTATAATTAAATAATAAAAAAAAATTAAAATTAAAGTTATATTTATTTTATAAAAAATATTTTTCATATTTTTTATTATTTGAATTTTATGAATACTCAAAATTCATATATATATATATTTATTAATAAATTTTATTTTTTAAATTAAAATTAAATAATAAAAAATAAATTATTTTATTGAAAAATATTTTTAAAGTATAAATTATTTTTTCTAAATAAATAGGGATTAAGTGGACACATATGTTAAAAAATTAGCAATTTTTAATTAATTATCAAGCTTGCAAAAAAATCATTGCCTAAAAAGAATTTTCTTTCATTTTATTTTAAATAATTTTGAATTATAAAGCAACATATTTTTTAAAAATGATTATATTAAATTAAAAGTAATGGATAACAACAAACACAAAAAGTGGCTTGATGAATCTTTGGGAATGGCGCAAGGCAAAGTGATGTCTTATTCAGACCACGAGTAATGGGATAAGAGCAATGTTTTGGTGGAGTATATTATAATAATAATTCCACGCACGTGGCATTAGCTTTTTGTCCTTTCTCACTTTTTTTTTTTGTCTTTTTTTTACCTTTTAAATAATTGTACCTTAAAAGTAGTCTTCAATTTGATTTACAAATTGACTCGAAATTAATTCAATTTATAATGATTCAAAAATAGTTTTTATTTTTTTTTATAGTTCTGATTTGATTTTAGTCTAATTTTATTATAATTATAATTATAAGTTTTTATAATTTTAATTTTAATTAATTAATTTTTTAAATAAAATAATTAAAAGGCTAGTTATCCTTAAAATCTTAAAAGTTTAGGCGTTTTAACCATTTTATCTAAATATTTTAATTTTAATGATTTAGTTTAAAATTAAAATATTTTATATAAATTTTATTCTAATTTGAAATTATAATAAAAGAGTGTGCTCTTAGTGATATGCAATAATATGTAGTATTTTTTTTTTCATTATTAAAGGTATTCCAGTTAACATATAGATAAAAGATAATTAATATTAAAAAATTAAATATTTATTCATTTTAAAAATTTTATCTAAATTTTTTAATCTTGATAATTTATTTTAAAATAAAAAATTTACATAAATTTCATTCAAATTAAAAATATCTTAAATGTATTTTTTTTATTATGTGCTATTATATTTGACGGTTTGATTATTAAATATATGATCTATTTTGTACACATGTAAACATAATTAATAAAAAAAATTACTCTAATCAATTAAAAATATTTTTTTATTAATTTTTTCATTTGTATCATGATTTCTTTTTGTTTTTGTCCCGAATAATATTACGTTGTTAATAAAAGAGTAATCAAAACCAAAACATCTCTATTATCACTTTATTTCACTGAAATAATAATTTTTATATTTAAAAATTTATAATTTGTGAAAACAGAAAAAAATCATGAATGATGTGGCTGTAAAAGAGCTATGTCGCAATCAGTCAATCATGCAAGAAAGAGAATGTAAAATGGTTGACACCTATGACAGCCACTCTAACGCTCAAGTCAATAAATTGAAAAATAGAAAAAATGTAAGGAATTGCTTTTAAAATTTATGGAACAATTGTATAAGAATTGTTTCCCTTTGTCTCTGTGATGGTTAACTTTTATACTGTAAGAAAATGAAATTAATTATAGTATTTTATAAAAATATGGCAATGATGTGGCCAGTTAATTGATAAGAGATCTCGCCGATTAATTGGTCAGAAATTCCACGATTATAGATGTAATGAAAATCTGTTGGATCGTGCTTGCTAATGGTAATTTTATATGAAGATTCGAATTCTTCAGGGAGGGCGAGTCTTGGTAGAGAACCGGGTGTAACGGTGTTTGGATCTTCCTATCTGTGGGTGGGACCACGTATCAACTTCATCAGACTCTTGCCACGTGACCTTATCTTATAATGACAGCTTATACCTTATTTTGGCCAATTATTATGTTATACCAGAGATCCCTCTGCTGGTCTTTGATTCTTCATATTCGAATATGACAGTTGTTTTCACGATCTAGGGCATGTGGTTAATTTAAATTGGCTTTTCCCTGTTCATGTCATTTCTCCTGCTCCTGTCCATCAATGATGGCTATACTATTTCTCGAGCTACATTTAAAGCCTACTCTCTCGAAATTGTCATATAAGAATCCTTCTTCTTCTCCAAATATCAAATTTACTCACAATTGTCATCTTTGCTTTAGAAAAGACTCAATCACTCCTCTTTTTCGTTCATACTTCCTTACTTTTTGCAGTAATTTCTTTTTGCTTTTTCCTTTTAAAATGAATAGGAATACTTCCTCTTCTTCTCTTACTTCCGGTGAAAGTTTCACCTCCAGCTCCTATCATTCCACTGAGGGCGGCTCATGAAAGTGAAGGTAGCTTGATTAATGACATCCTTTCCATATTATAGAGTAAGATGTTGATTGCCTTCATAAAAAATACCAAATTTCTCGAGAAATCTTCCATGTCTTTGCTCCATCCTCGAACATTCGCGGGGACGATCAGATCCATGTAGAGGATACCATCATAGTCTACGAAGAGCAGCTAAAGGTGGGTCTTTGGTTCTCCATAGACCCATTTTTTGCTGAGGTCCTTCGATTCCATAAACTTTCAGTCGTCCAGCTACATTTCAACAATTAGAGAATCTTGGTGGCCTTTTAGTTTGTTTGTTTTAATAACAACATTGAGCGGAGCATGGCTTTCTTCTCTCAGTTGTATTAGATGGGAGGAAACGCCAGACACTGTTTGATCGAATACCTTTTTTGTTAAAGCAATGCAAGAATAAGATTTTTATCCTCTACCATCAGACGTTTGGGGTTTTGGATGCCTCCGAATGAGTTGGAATATATGGATAGAGTTGAGGAAGGATAGGGTCCACCCAAGAAGGGATGAGGAAAGGGCTCCAGACTTCCTTTAGATAATGGCCTCATCCCAAAAGATAAACATCCTTAAGACGGTGAGGAACACCATTTTGTTTTGGCAGAGCCAACCCTAGGAGATTCAGGCGGACCCGCCCAGTCTTCCCTACTTTAGGGAAAGCACTTCTCTGGCCAGCAAGCAAGGTATTTCTCTTTTAAACTCTTCTTGTATTTCAAACTGCCTTACTTATTCATTTTTTGTTCTATGCATATATGGTTGGATCGAAAAACAAATTTGTTGAGGCAGTACGTGCTACCCGTAAGGGCATAGCTATTGCAGGAACGTCCTTGCCTCCACCCAAGTGTGCTCATCACTCTGAGGAAATCATCATGCTTCCTCCTCCTCCTCCCCCTTGCGACTAAAGAATCTGCTCGTACTCAGCCTGAGTCTTCCATGAGGGGTGAACCTGAAGCAACTCCTGCCCAAGCTAGAATTTCACAAGGAGACACCAAAGCGAAAGTCACGTGGCCTTAGGGCATCTAGCACTTGGCTTTGGCGCTGACTTGGACAACCTTTCTTCTAGAGAAGCCCTAATTGTTTCTCCTGATAGCTAAGAACATCATGCAGCCTAGATATCATCATCACATGAATACTATTGAGACAAACGATCTCTACAACAACATTATTGACTCGCGGTTGTCGAAGCCGGTAAAAAATAACCTCTACAGTTATCAACAATTTTACAACTGCAGATAGTGGTAAAGGATCGAATCCACAGAGAATTGAATACTTATCTATTTTTCCCAACAAGATCAAGAGATTCAACTGAAAGCACAACTGAAAGCAAGTAACTGAAAGCAAAATAAAAGTAAAGTGCAATAAAGTAAAAAGGGGGGTTTTGAGAATGATTTGACTAACAACTATTGAAAGCAATTAAAACAGCAAGTATCTAAAATAGAAGAGGAAATCAATATGAGAAAGGTCTAGTTGAAGATATGGATCCACCTTGGTTGCTTGGATTGATCATTGAAACTTATGTTCTCTTGATTGGTTCAATAGATTGGTTATAGGGATGAAAAACGCTTCTCACCACCATGTCTCTCCTTATGATTAAATCAATTAGGGAACGTCCTCTAATCAATTACTAATTAACAAATTGCCAAGGAACGTCCTTGGGCCTTAGGTATGAAAATAATTATCAATTGTATGAAGAAAGAGAGAGATCCAATCCTAACTACTCAAACGCATGAGATGTTGCTAGATCATACAATTCCTTAGTTTTTACACCAAGTGTTCTTAGGTCAGAATATTTCCAGAAATTACGGACTAAAAAATATCCCAACTAACAATCAATTAACTTTGCAATCAAGAATCAAGTGGCCAATTTGATCAAAACAACAAAGCAATCTTAGATTCAAGCACACAATTGTATGAATATTGAACTAATCAAAGACAAATAGTTTATGTTCAGATCTCACAATCCATAAAACAACCTTAGTTTCAACCAATCTTCAACTAGAATTAAGGGTTTCAGCCACTCATGGCTGAACCAAAACAGACAATAGAAGGAGAGAGTAGGAGAAGGTGAACCGGAGGTGGAGAGGCCTTGTGGAGGGCGGCGGCCGAACCTTGGAGGAGTGGGGTGTGATCAAATCTGCCCTTCTTATCTTCTTAAAGTGTTTAAATATGTCTTGAGAGGCTGCCTAGGGTTTCTTGGCTGTCCATGCATCTTTTAGAGGCTGCCCAAAGTGCCCTTGGTCCAATATGTGCCTTCTATGTGCATGTGTGAAGGGAAAAACGTGGAGCATGTATCAAATTGCAAGGGATGGGCTCTTTGGTCTTTTAATTGCTGCCAAAGGTCTTCAAGATGCTGCCCAAGTGTGTCCAAGTTGCTGCCCAAGGTGCCTCTTCACATCCCCTTGCCGCCCATTCACAATTAAGGAAGGTGGAGCCTCCTTTTGCGATTTGAATTTTGAATATGCAAGGCATGAAGTGGAAAACATGTGATCTTTGAATTTGGCTTCCTTAATAAGCTTGATCTTGAAATCCAAAATCTGAATATGAATCTTGGGGATTTGAATTTCAAAATACTTTCCTCATTTGGCTCTCCATATATGGCAGCTTGAGATATGGCTTCTTGAATAAGGAAAGCTACTTGGATATTTGAAATTTGAATTTCAAATTGCCTTGGCTGAATGTTCTTTCCATATTTACCACTTTTCTTATTTAGAACTTTCCATATTTAGCTTGAATTGATTTCAACTTGGCAGGCTTGCTCCCTTTTGCTCCAAATAAGGCAGTTTTAGGGGGATTTTCTCCAAAATGTCCTTTTACACCATTTTCTGCAAAACAATGTCAAGAGTACTAAATTAAGCAGAAATCATGTAAATAATCATCAATAATATGGAGATAAAAAGGACTAAAATATGCTCTATCAATTATCCACTCCGCGATGGAAAGCACTCTGTGCACATACATGGCTAAGAAGTAGAACAAGGTTCTGAGGTGAGAGCTTGGGGCACAAGATACGGAGAAAAAAAACTCATATAGGAGGAGTGCTCGAGGCTGAAAACTCGAGTTGAGGAGGTGGAAGGCACCATGAAAGAGACTCTAGAGTCAGTGGATAAGCTTTAGGCAGACCTTGGTGAGGCCAATGCATCCAAGCTTGCCCTTGAGAATCAGACTAAGAGTGCTGAGGATCAAGTGGCCCTGCTTTAGCGCCAAGCCCAGGAGCTGTAGTCTCAGGTTGAGGAGAACCGGGCCACTTCCAATAAAATTACTGAATTAGAGGCCGAGTTTCAAGAGACGGTGGCCTAAAGAGGAGAGATGTTCATTGGGGCTAAGACTTGGTCAGGAAGGAGCTGGTAAAACGGTTTCCTTTTGAGGACTTTGCTTGGATAGATAACATCTTTCTGGAGGAGAGGGGTGAGGATGAGTAAGAGGAGGAGAAGATTGACGGCATCAACCAAGTCTTTGTAGAAAATGTAATAAATGTAGGAAATAGTGATGTAATAGTCTCGGGAAGAGGAACTTGAAGTCATCCCTCATCCTTTTTAATCTTCTGAGGATTTGATGAAAAATATTTTCTCTCATATCTTGTTATTATTTTATAAAGTGCTTTTATGATCGGTACTCGTCTGTAACCCTCTTCCATTTATTGCCAAAACATTCTTGAATAATTTATAAGAAATTGCAAAGGGGTCAACACCCAATCATAACACCCGGTTACTAGCAACCATAAATAACTTTGAAAATTTATAGAATAGGATTAGCATCTGGACATGTGTCCTGGCGGTTACCCGCCTTATGGTGCTTTTTGGTAGAAACTCACCTCTGTCTTTTGGGGACTAGCATCCGAAGACTTGTCTAGCAGTTAGTTGCTTTGTGGTTCTTTTTGGTAGAAACTTACCTTAGTCTTTTGGGACTATCGTCTGAAGACTTGCCTGGTGATTAGCCGCTTTGTGGTGCTCTTTTGTAGAAACTTACCTTAGTCTTTCAGGCTATCGCCCGAAGACTCTCCTGGTGGATATTTGCTTTATAGCTCTTAGTTACTGGGACTAATCACCCAATCATGTAGCCTGGCGGACATCCACCTCATGGCATGTGCATGGAATCCTTAGAAATTTTTTTGAAACGGGACTAACACCCAGTCGCATGGCTTGGCTAACACTCGCCTTATGGCCTAAGCATAAGATGTCTTAAAAACTTTTTATAAAGTGGGGCTAACACTTGACTACGTCGCCTGGCTAACACTCGCCTTATGGTATGGGCATAAAATGCCTTTAATTTTTTTTTGAAGTGAGACTAACACTCGGTTACGTAGCCTGGCTAACACTCGTCTTATGGCTTGAGTATAAAATGCCTTGTTTGGCTGGACTAACACCCGGATCATGGCCTAATGGATTCCCTGTAATACCCGGCTAGACCCCGGCATCGGAATTCCTATTTTCCGGTGGAATCTCTGATGTCGGAAACCTCTAGAATGGTAAAATATGTTTTTCTAAAATATTTTTACATGTTTTATGGTTTTATTGGAGAAAGAAAATGTTTTGGAGGAGAAACCCAGGTTCGGCCGCCGAACATGGTGGAGTTGCGGAGGCACTTTTGGCTTCCGAAGGTGGTATGGCCAGCCACCTATAAAAGGCCCCCTGTCCGAAAATGGGCGAGTTTTCTCTCTCTATTTTTGGGCAAGGTGAGTCTCCGCTACCCCTTTTGTCGATCTTGTGTTTTCTCCTCAAATCCTTTAAGTTTTGACGAGTTTTAACTTGATTTTGAAGATTTTTGAGCTAAGAATGAAGTTTGGAAGCTTGGAGATCCCGGAGCTTGATTTCTCCCATCTCCGAGTTTGGATCGCCTCCCCTCTCGATTTTCATGAGGTAAGAGTAGATCCTACCCTTCTTTTATGTTTTTAGTCAGTTTTGAGGGGTTTGAAGGGTGTTGGATGCATGATTAGAGTAGTTGTAAATGTTAGGGTTTAGGTGAGTTAAATGATGATATGCATGTTAAATGTGTTGCTTTGTGGATGTGGTTGGGGTATAGGCTAGTTTTATGCCCCTAAATGCTTAAGAATGTGTTTATGCATGTTTTTGCATGGTTTGGTTTGAGTTGGAGGGTTTGGGAGGCAAAATGTGCATGAGAGGCTTGAGTTCTCCCATTCTGGAAGAACTCAGGTTCGGCTGCTGAAGCTATGTTCGGCCGCCGAACCTGCCTGGGGAGGCAGTTTTGGCTGCCGAACCCTGCCCCCGAAAGTTTGGACTTTCGTCTCTGGAGAGGGGTTTCGGCCACCGAACCTGCCCCCGAAGGTTGGCGAGTTTCGGCTCTGGAACCACTTTCGGCCGCCGAACCTGCCGCCTAAAGTGGCTGAGTTTCGGCTCTGGAGGGACTTTCGGCCGCCGAACCTACCGCCGAAAGTGCCCTGTCCAGTCTTCCTTTGCATGTTTTCTATGATGGTTTTATGATGTTTTAGGGGGTTTTTGGGGAGATGTTTAGAGTCTTGTTAGTGTATGTTTGGTCCCTCATTTGAGTCCACCTATGTAGGTTCGGACCCGAGGAACCGAGGACCCCAGCAGTGAGATAGCTGCTTCAGAGTCTTTTTAGAGTCAGCCTGAGGTGAGTAGAATGGATCTTTATATTTTAAAGTAAATAAATTTTGAGCATGTTCATGCATCACGATTCACGAATGCCATGATATATACTAGGTTGTTTGTATTAGAATTCATGAATATGTTGCATTGCATATTATGATGTTAATGTGGATGGATGTTGGATGACCCATTAGCTCTCGATATGATATGATGACGATGATACAATATGGAAGTCCAGTGAGGCCCATTCTACGCCCCTAGCACGATGTAAGGGAAAGACCAGTGAGGCCCATTCTACGCCCTTAGCACATTGGAATGTTATGTTATGTTATGTTAAAAGAAAGACCAGTGAGGCCCATTCTACGCCCCTGGCACCATTGGAATGTGTAGAGGGCTATTGGTGATAAATCCATCCTTGATGTGAATTGTTTGTGATGTGATGCATTCCATGAAAGCATGTGTTTTAATATATTGTTTTACTATTCTGCTCACTGGGCTCTAGTAGCTCACCCCTTTCCCTTAACCCCCAAGCTTGCAGGTTCGGGATAGACCAGGAAGTCAGCAAGAATAAAAGTTGTATGTATGTAATAGTTAGTTGTGGACATGAAAGATAATGTAATGTAATGTAAGATATTGCATAGAATTGTATTGAGGATTAGTATTGTGCTTGACCCTAGAGTTTATGGTTAATCCCTTTTGATACATGATCTTTATGTAATGTTTTATTAATGTGATGTAAACCAAGCTTGATATATGTAATGTTGACCCAACTAGAGCATTTGATGAGGGCTTTAGTGTGGGGTTTTTATGTTTTCAGTTATAGTGCATGCACAGGTCAAGCTTGGTGTATGAAAAAGTTTAAGTTTTTATGAAAATGTATGATCATGTATGGGATTTATCAGGTATGACAGGTTGTATGCTAGGCTTGCTACGGGTCCCGGCGACCTTAAGTTGATTTGGATCCTAGTGCCGGTAGCGGTCCGATTTCGGGTCATTACAGATTGGTATCAGAGCCCTAGGTTCATATGGTCGGACCGAGAGAGTGTCGGGCTCATAGTGGTCATAGAAGGGCAAGCACAATAGGAAAATCATGTCCACTTGGATAGAATGCAGAGTCCTGTCTTGAATGATGATGTGAAATGCCATGATTTTATGCATGTGCATTAATGATATGTGATGTATATGATGCGGGTTCATGTGTTTCCACATGAACCATTTGATGCTGATGTTTTGAGTATGTGTTGTTTTTCAGTAATCAGAATGCCAGGCACTCATCGATCTACACGATTGACTGGAGTCCCACCAGAAAATGAGGGCATGGATGCCTGTCCCTCTGCATTGCCGAGGGCAATCTCTTGCAGATCTAGTAGGGAGAGAGTGTTAAGGGACCGTAGAAGGTCTTTTGATGCAAGCAGAAGGGGAGCAGTTCAGGGAGGAGTGTCAGCTGAGGGGGATGAAATGGATGTTGACCAAAGAAGGAATGGAAGTCTGGGTGTAAGCATGTCTAAAGAGGGCATGGGAGAATCTTAAGGAGGCACTCAGGCCTCGGGGTTTGCTCAACCACCCCAATATCAACCCTTTCCACAGGGCCCTGAGTATTCGATTGGAGGTACATCGGATTACCCCAGCTTTAACCCTTATCCCTCTTTCATGCCTTACCCTCCTTTCTATCCACCATACCCCCAATACCTAATGTATCCACCCTCACCTTTCTATCCAAATGTAACAAACCCTAATCAAGGGAATGTTGCACCTCCTCCACCACCCCCTAAACCTGTAGCTCCTGAAGTCCAAGTACCAAAACCTAGCTCATCTAGAGAGAGAAGAGTTAAGATGATGGATTATTTGAAGCTGGATGCTCTCAAGTTCAAGACAGGAGATGATCCATTTGAATACCTGAAGACAATTAAAATGATTACAGATGAGTTAGGGGCAGATGATTGTAGAGCCATTCAGATGGCGGGGTTCACACTTAAATGCAAAAAGGCCCATGAGTAGTTTAAAGCTATGTGGACCCAAGATTAGACAGTTTAACCTGGGAGGAGTTTGCTAATGAGTTTGCAGGATGGGCTTTCCCTGATAGCTCAAGGGAATTGAAGATAATTGAGTTTGAACAGTTAAGGCAGACTGAAGAGATGAGTGTGGATGAGTTTACAGATAAGTTCTTAGAGCTGTTACCATTTGTGGAGCAAACTTATGATACGGACCAGAAGAAAGCAAGAAGGTATACTATGAGGCTCCACTCTAGGTATTCCTCTCTAATCCTTGCAGCAGAGAGGGAGAGCTTCCACACTATAGTGGATACAACACGGAAGATGGAGGCTAGTGCCATCATTCAGGGGAGAGTTAAGCAGTCAGTGGCACAGTCCTCAGGTTCTAAGACCCCAGGCAGGGGAAAGCTAGATCCCTCTTCTCTGAGTGCAGCAGCTTCAGGCAGTAAAAAGTGGGGCAGTACCACTAAAAAGCCAAAGAAGAATAAGTTCTGGAACATGTTAAAATCAGGTCTAGGACTCGGTGGTGGCTCGAGCTCGGGTTCAGATGGTGCAGAGTGTTTGAGGTGTGGTAAGCTACACAAGGGAGTATGTCGGTATGGGACTATAGCCTGCTTCAGATGTGAGCAAGAGGGACACATGGCTCGGGAGTATCCTAGAGCACCTTTCATGGCACAGTCCCAGCAGATAGCTTCTGGCAGTGTGGCTCAGCCAGTAGCTCCAGTCATGACTCAGGGCAGTGGCAGAGGCAGAGGGAGAGGGTCAGCCTCTTCTTCAGCAGGTTCCCGGGGTGAAGGTCCATCAGCTCCAGCTCGGATCTTCACTATGACACAGCAGGAGGCGAACACATCCAACACCGTGGTGTCAGGTAATCTCATCATTGGTTGTTCAGATATGCATGCTTTAATGGACCCTGGTGCTTCTCATTCTTTTATTGCTTCGAGAGCCGTAGAGAGGTTGGGTTTGATAGTCTCTGGGTTAGAGTGTCCCCTCTGGGTCAGTGGACCCAAGTGTGATCCATCGGTGGCAGAGTCAGTCTACCGGTATAGTCCAGTGTTTGTTGAGAGTAGATGCCTTCCAGCCGACCTTGTGGTTCTAGACTTGACGGATTTTGATGTCATTCTAGGGATGGATTGGCTATCTACTCATGGTGCTACCTTGGACGGCAGAGACAAGGTAGTCAGGTTCAGAGATTAGGATGGGTCAGAGGTTGTCTTCAGAGGAGACAGGAGGGGTACGCCTAGAGGTCTGATATCAGCCCTACAGGCTCGTAGGTTGCTCAGAAGAGGTTGTCAGGGGTTTCTAGCTCATGTGAGAGAGCTGGATAGTCAGGTTAGGGAGCCCGCCTGTAATACCCGGCTAGAATCCGGCACCGGAATTCCTATTGTCTGGTGGAATCCGGGGTGTTGGGATTCTATATAAGGGTAGGAGTTATGTTTTTTTCTCAGTATTATGAGGTGTTTTCTGGTTTTTGGTTTTGAGGTTTGAGTTGAAATGACCTAAGGCAGTTGAACCAAGTTCGGCCGCCGAAAGTAAGTTCGGCCGCCGAAAGTGTTTGGCTTCCGAAGGGAAGTTCGGCCCCCGAATGTTGCATGGTCTTGCCTGTGATTGGGCAGCCGACGATGAGTTGGCCATCCAAGCTGAGTCATGGTTTTTTTACAGATGTTGGCCTCAGATTCTTGCCATGAATTTGCCACGTCTTCTATGACTCATCTGCAAGTGTTTTGAGCAGCTCATGCAGGAGTTTGCTCATTTACCACGTTTTTGAAGGGTTTGAAGAAAGTGAGCTTTGACGAGTTTGTGAGGGTAAAGAAGAGTTGAGCCGTTTCCCTTGTTCAGTACGTGCATCTTCCTGTTTATAGAGGTAAGGGAAGATCTAAGAACCTGTTTCTATGTTTTCTGAAGGTTTTATGGGATGAAAGGAAAGAAGATGCATGCTTAGGGTATAAATGAGCGTTTTGATAGTGTATGCATGTCTACATGTTTATGTGTTGTGTTTGATTTGTTGTTTGGGGTTAGTAGATAGTTTTGGACCCCTGTGAACATATACTTATGTATATGAGTGTTGAGGAGTTGTTATATGCCTGTTTGGAGATGGTGAAGGGAAGGAAGAGCTTGGTTTGCCGTCGGGCTGAGTTCTGGATGAACTCAGGTTCGGCAGCCGAAGGTTCATTCGGCCGCCGAACCTCTTGCATGGTGACTTGGTTGCCACAGCTTGCCCCCGAGTGTTTTTGCATGTTCGGCTCTGTTTGGGGACTTCGGCCGCCGAAGGTGCCGCCGAAGGTGCTTGAGTTTCGTCTCTGGAGAGGACATTCGGCCGCCGAACCTGCCGCCGAAAGTGTTCTGTCCAGCCTTCCTTTGCATGCTATGCATGAGGTTTAGAGTGAGTTTAAGGGGTGTCTTGGGAAGTGAAATAGAGTTGGTTATAAGCTAGGTTGGTCCCTCATTTGAGTTTATCTGTATAGGTACAGACCAGAGGAACCAGAGAGAGCAGCAGTGAGTACTGCTCCAGAGTTTCAGAGCCTGCGCAGTCAGTCAGTCCAGTTAGCCAGAGGTGAGTGGAACTAAACTGATGACTTTTAATTGCACTATAAACTGCTTTTAGCATATCTCATGCATCATGTTTATGCCAAGGTTGATTGCATTAGTCACGAAGATGTTGCATTGCATTGTTATTTGGTGATGTGAGTGAATGCTGAATGATCCAATAGTCTCAGACAGGAAGTCCAGGAGCCTTTGACTACGCCCTGGCAAGTATAGCAAAGTCCAGGAGCCTTTGACTACGCCCTGGCAGGTATATAGTAAAGTCCAGGAGCCTTTGACTACGCCCTGGCAATGGTAAGTACACAGGTGTTATATACACATATACATATATGACAGGAAGACCAGGTGCTCGATTCTACGCCCTGGCACAGAGTTACTGGGACTATGTGGTGACAGGTTTACTCTTGATGTGATTTGTCTGTGATATGACGCATTCCATGAGATCATGTTTTACTGAGATCTTTTACTGTTCTACTCACTGGGCTATAGAGCTCATCCCACTCCCGTAACCCCAGTTTTGCAGGTTCAGTGTACAGTGTACAGGGACAGTCCAGCAGAGTACAGGAAGAGTAGAGAGAGTTGTAATAGAGTGGACATGTAATATTAAAGAGATGTAATAGTTGTTGCTTGACCTAGTGATGTATGTGTTGTACATGATCTGTATATGTATGTATGTTTTTTCTGTATGTTTTATAACCAGGCTTAACAGGTATGAGTTACCCATCTAGAGCCAGCTCTAGTCAGGGATACAGAGTACAGAGTACATGAGTACAGAGTACAGAGATAGTGCATGCACAGGTTAAGCCTTGGTTCAGCACAGAGTTGTTATTTTACAGAAAATGTATGATCATGTATGAGGTTTACAGGTACACAGAGAATAGCAGGCTTGCTACGGGTTCTGGCGGCCTTAAGCCGACCTGAATCCTAGCGCCGGTGACGGTCCATTTTGGGGTCGTTACACCGCCTCAGTGCCCGTGGTTAGAGAGTTTCCAGATGACTTCCCAGATAAGCTTCTAGGACTACCACCTGCTAGGGAGATAGAGTTTGAAATAGAAGTAATGCCTGGAACCAGACCAATCTCTATCCCTCCCTACAGGATGGCACCCGCAGAGTTGAAGGAACTAAAGGAACAGTTGCAAGAGTTGGTAGACAAGGGTTTCATCTGACCGAGTACCTCACCTTGGGGTGCTCCAGTGCTGTTTGTAAAGAAGAAGGATGGATCCTTGAGACTTTGTATCGACTACAGGTGTAACGACCCGGAAATCGGACCGCTACCGGTGCTAAGATCCAGATCGGCTTAAGGCCGCCGGGACTCGTAGCAAGCCTAACATACATCCTGTACAACTGGTATAATCCCATACATGATCAAACATAAACATAAAAACTTTAAAACCTTTCATATACCAAGCTTGATTCGTATGCTACATAACTGTAAACATAAAAACCCCCATGCTAGAGCCCTCATCAAATGCTCTAGCTGGGTCAACATTACATACATCAAGTCTGGTTCACATCTCAACAATAAAAACATAACATACGTCATGTACAAAAAGGGATTAACTAGACTTTAGGGCCAAGCACAATACTAAACCATTACTCTACTTTATATTACATTACATTACATTACATTACATTACATTATCTTACAATGCATTATATCAATTTACATTACATGTCCACACTAACATGCTAATCTATTACAAAGCCATAACCTTTACCCTTGACGTCTTCCTGGACTACCTCTGACCTGCAAGCCTGGGGGTTAGGGGAAAGGGGTGAGCTAAAAAGCCCAGTGAGCAGAATAAGAAAAACAATAATAATAAAACATGCTTTCATGGAATGCGTCACAGCACAAACATTTCACATCACGGATGGACATGACCTCCAAAACTCCCTCTGTCTGTTCCTGGCCCTCGAAGGAGCTCCTCAGGACTTCTGTAACATAACATGGTGCCCGACCCTCGAAGGGGCTTCTCAGGACTTCATTAACATTTCATATCTAGGGCTATTGGGGTCGCCTTGGTCCATCCACATCAACAGCAAATTATGCAATGCAATATCTTCGTGAAATCTAATGCAACAGCCTAATACATATACATGGTATTCATGATGCGTGAACATGCTTAAAACATTTGAGTTAGTTCTACTCACCTCTGGCAGATGCCGGACTGACTCTACAACAGCTAACACTGCTGGCCTCCTCGGTTCCTTGGATCCGATCCTACACAGGTGGACTCAAATGAGGGACCAAACACACTCTAACAAGACTCTAAACAACTCCCCAAAACCCCCCCTAAAATATCATAGAAATCATGCAAAGGAAGGCTGGACAGGGCACTTTCGGAGGCAGGTTCGGCGGCCGAAAGTCCTTCCAGAAGGGTTCGGCAGCCAAAAGCTTGCCTCCACAGGCAGGTTCGGCGGCCGAAAGTCCTTTCGGCTGCCGAACCTGAGTTCTTCCAGAATGGCAGAACTCAGCTTCCTCATGCACAAACAGCCTTCCAAACCCAAAACCTCACATGCTCTCTCCCAAACATGCATACACACTCCCACATGCATATATGGCATAAACTAGCTTAAATCTCTCAACATAACATCACATCTACTCTATCCCATGCATCAACACCCTTAAAACTCCTTAAAACTTACTTAAAACATGCAAGAAGACAAGGATCTGCACTTACCTCTTGAAGATTGATAGGAGATAAGATCCCTAACTTGGAGATGGGAGAAATCTAGCTCCTTGGGTCTCCAAGCTCTAAAACTTGATCTTAAGCTTCAATACTTCAAAACCCAAGCTAAAACTTGTTAAAACTTGAAAGATTTGAAGAAAGAACATGAAAGCAACCAAAGGAGGACATGAACTCACCTTAGCTCGAGAATGGGGAGAAAACACACCCATTTTCGGTCTGAGGGCCTTTTATAGGTGGCCGGTCAACCATCTTCGGCGGCCTAAGCTGTCTCCACAGCTCCACCACCTTCAGCAGCCTAACGTGCCCCCTAAACTATCCCATGTTTGGCGGCCGAACCTGGGTTCCTCCCTCCTTGGTCTTTTCTCTTCAAAACTCAATTTCTTTTGCATTAAAACCATAAAATCATGTGAAAACATTTTAGAAAATACATTTTACCCTTCTAGAAGGCTCCGGCATCTTTGAATTCCAGATTTCGACGGAGATTCCGCCGAAAAGTCAGGATTCTGATGCCTGGATCTAGCCGGGTATTACAACAGGCAGTTGAACAAAGTCACTACCAAGAATAAGTATCCGTTACCTAGGATCGACGATCTATTTGACCAGCTAGCAGGAGCAGGTTGTTTCTCCAAGATAGATATGAGATTCGGGTACCATCAGCTGAGAATCAGAGAGGAAGATGTGCCGAAGACGACATTCAGGACCAGATATGGGCATTATGAGTTCCTAGTAATGCCATTCGGGCTGACCAATGCCCCTGCAGCATTCATGGACCTCATGAACAGAGTGTTTAGCCAGTATTTGGATCACTTTGTTATTGTCTTCATTGATGATATCTTAGTGTATTTCAGAAATGCAAAGGAGCATGCCCATCATCTGAGGTTAGTTTTGCAGACCCTGAGGGAGCACGGCTTGTATGCCAAGTTCTCCAAGTGTGAATTCTGGTTGAGGAGCATCTCATTCTTGGGGCATATTGTATCAGAAAACGGAATTGAAGTGGACCCCAAGAATGTAGAAGCTATAGCAAACTGGCCTAGACCCACTACAGTAACAGAGAACAAGAGCTTTTTGGGTTTGGCAGGTTACTACAGGAGGTTCGTTTAGGACTTCTCCAAAATTGCCGCTCCTATGACCAGATGAACCAACAAAAACCAGAGGTTTGTGTAGTCTGATCAGTGCGAGGAAAGCTTTGAAGAGCTGAAGAAAAGATTGACGTCAATACCGGTGTTAGCTCTGCCTACCAGTGATGAAGAATTCATAGTTGTAATACCCGGCTAGACTCCGGTATCGGAATTCCTACCGTCCGGTAGAATCTCGGATGTCGGAAGCCTCTAGTAGGGTAGAAACATGTTTTCATAAAATGTTTTAATGTTTTTCA
The DNA here is from genome assembly GCF_001659605.2 of Manihot esculenta. Lineage (NCBI taxonomy): Eukaryota > Viridiplantae > Streptophyta > Magnoliopsida > Malpighiales > Euphorbiaceae > Manihot > Manihot esculenta. Next base: position 25,712,075 of record NC_035174.2, read on the forward strand.
TGGTTTTAAGTAAAGAGGAAATGAGTTTTTAAATGAAAACAACCTTGGAGGAAAACCCAGGTTCGGCCGCCGAACCTCAAGTTCGGCCGCCGAACATGCTGGCACTTCGGGTGTGCCTTAGGCCCCCGAAGGCATAGGTTGAGGAAAGTCCAGGTTCGGCCGCCGAACCTCAAGTTCGGCCGCCGAACATGGCATGCATGCGGAGGCACGTTCGGCCCCCGAACGTGGCCTGGCCAGCCACTATAAAAGGGTCCCTTAGCCGAAAACGGGCGAGTTTTTCTCCCCATTGTCGGCCAAGGTGAGCTCTCCGCCGTTCCTCACCAATCCTTGAGTTTTTCCTTCAAATCTTTCAAGATTTTCACAAGTTTTTGCTTTGTTTTGAAGATTTTCGAGTTTAAAGCAAGCATTGGAGCTTTGAGGTTCAAGAACTCAAAAATCTCCCACCTCCGAGTTTAGGATGTCTCTCTCTCGATCTTCAAGAGGTAAGAGCCGATCTTAAGCTCATTTCATGTTTAAAGTAAGTTTTATGCAAGATCTATGGGGTAGAATGCATATTTAGCTCATAGTTAGGTTTTTGAGTTTATGTTGTGTTTATGAGCAATGTGTTGTTGTTCTGTGTTGTAGTTGGGGTTTAAGTTAGTTTGAAGCCCCTAGGAGCCAATGTATGTATCTTTGCATGATTTGAGTGAGTTATATGCATGTTGGAAGTTTTGGAGGCAAATATGCATAGAAGAGCTGAGTTTCTGCCATTCTAGGAGAAACCAGGTTCGGCAGCCGAAGGAACTTTCGGCCGCCGAACCCTCTTGTGGAGGCAGCATTCGGGTGCCGAAGCTTGCCCCCGAAAGAGGACTTTCGCCTCTGTCTGGGAGTTTCGGCCGCCGAAAGTGCCGCCGAACATGCATGAGTTTTGCCTCTGTCTGGGAGTTTCGGCCGCCGAAGGTGCCGCCGAACCTGCCTGACTTTCGGCTCTGGAGGGACTTTCGGCCGCCGAACCTGCCGCCGAAAGTGCCCTGTCCAGCCTTCCTTTGCATGTTTTTGCATGATTGTTTTGAGGTGTTTTAGGGGGTTTTTGGGGGATGTTTTTAGAGTTATGTTCTAGTTGTTTGGTCCCTCATTTGAGTCCACCTGTGTAGGTTCGGACCCGAGGAACCGAGGACCCCAGCAGTGAGTTCAGCTGCTTCTGAGTCAGTAGAGCTTCTGCCAGAGGTGAGTAGAATAAACCTTTATGTTTTAAAGCAAATGAATTATACAGTTGAGCATGTTCATGCATCATGAATGCCATGTGATGAATTAGGTTGTTTGCATTAGAACTCATGAATATGTTGCATTGCATTTATGATGTTGATGTGGATTGGTTATTGGATGACCCTTTAGTCCTCATATGATATGATGATGTTATGGCATGATACGGTATGGAAGTCCAGGTTGTACCCATTCTACGTCCCTGGCACTATGTAAGAGAAAGTCCAGGTTGTACCCATTCTACGTCCCTGGCACATTGGTATGCATGATATGTTATGTTAAGAGAAAGACCGGTTGTACCCATTCTACGTCCCGGCACTTTGGAATGTAGAGGACTATTGGTGACAATACCATCCGAGATGTGATTTGTTGTGATGTGTTGCATTACATGATGGCATGAGATTTAAATGTTGTTTTCTATTATTCTGCTCACTGGGCTCTAGTAGCTCACCCCTTTTCCCTAATCCCCCAGGATTGCAGGTACGGGCTAGACAGAGAAGTCAAGAAGAGTAAAGTCTTGTAATTGTAATAGTTAGAAAGTGGACATGATAAATTGTAAGATGATGTATAACTGAATAGTTATGTTATGTATAATGATATTGAGGATTAGAAGTTGTGCTTGACCCTATAGATGTTGTAATCCCTTTTTTTTGTTACATGATCTTAATGTTTATGGATGACTATGTTAGCCAACTCAACACATGTTATGCCACCCAGTGGGGGCATTGATGAGATCCCATAGAGGGGTCAAATTTATGATGATGATTATGTTCAATGCATGCACAGGTTGAGTTTGGCGTATGATAGAATGTATGAAAGAAAAGTTTTAATTTTTAATGTATGTTGTTGATCATGTATGGGATTAAACAGGTTTACAGGTTGCATGTCAGGCTTGCTACGGGTCCCGGCGGCCTTAAGCCGATCTGGATCCTAGCGCCGGTAGCTGTCCGATTTTCAGGTCGTTACAGAATGGTATCAGAGCCTGGTTCATATGGTCGGACCTAGAGTGTCGGGCTCATAGATGTTGTAGAAGGTCAAGCACAATAGGAAGATCATGTCCACTAGGATAGGATGTGGAGTCCTGTCTTGCATGATGATGTGAAATGCCTTGATTATATGCATGTGCATTAATGATATGTGATATATGTGACGAGGGTTCATGTGTGCCCACATGAACCATATGATGCTAATGTTTGCTTGTTATGTGCTGCTTTTCAGAAAACAGGATGAGAGGAACTCGTCGATCTGCACGATTGACTGGAGTGCCACCTGAGGATGAGGGCATGAGCGCCCGTCCTCCTACATTGCCTAGGGCAATGTCTAGTAGGTCTAATAGAGAAAGAGCAGTAAGAGACCCTAGAAGGTCTCTGGATCTAGGTAGGAGTAGATCAGTGAGGGGAACAGTTCAGGGAGGAATGTCAGAAGACATGGGGGATGATATGGATGTAGAGCAGAGGAGGGATGGCAGTTTGGGAGTTAGTATGTCAGAAGAGGGAATGGGAGAGTCCCAAGGAGGCACTCAGGCCTCGGGATTTGTTCAGCCACCCCACTACCCACACTTCTCACAAAATCCTGGGTATTCGATGGGAGGTACATCGGATTACCCTAGCTTCACCCCTTATCCCACACAGATGCCATACCCACCCTACTACCCACTATATTCACAATACCCAATGTATCCACCCCCACCTTACTATCCAAATCCAGCAAACCCTACCTCAGAAAATGTTGCACCACCTCCACCACCTACAGAACCAGCAGCCCCAGTTACTCAACCTCCTAGACCTAGCTCAGCCAGTGGGAGTAAGGTCAAGATGACCGACTACATGAAATTGGGTGCTCCTCAGTATGAAAAAGGGGATGACCCATTTGTGTATCTTGAAAGGGTTAAGGTGATCACAGATGAGATTGGGGCTGATGACAGTAGAGCCATTCAGATGGCTGGGTTCACTCTTAAGTGCAAGAAGGCACGAGAGTGGTTCAAGAATTATGTGAACTCGAAAGTAGACAACATGTCATGGGAGGAGTTTGCAAATGAGTTTGCAGGATGGGCTTTCCCAGATAGTTCAAGGGAGCTGAAGATGATAGAGTTTGAGCAATTGAGACAGACTGATGAGATGGGTGTAGAGGAGTTCACAGACAGATTCTTGGAGCTGTTGCCATTTGCAGGGCAAAATCTTGACTCGGACCAGAAAAGGTCAAGGAGGTATATCATGAAACTCCACTCTAGATATTCCTCCTTGATCCAGTCAACAGATAGGGAGAGCTTCCATGCCATAGTGGATATGGCCCGGAAAATGGAGGCCAGTGCCATCGTTCAGGGGACAGTTAAGCAGTCAGTGGCATAGCCTTCTGGTTCCAAGACCCCAGGCTCTTCTTCTCTGAGTGCAGCAGCTTCAGGTAGCAAAAAGTGGAGTAATACCACTAGGAAGCCCAAGAAGAACAAGTTTTGGAACAAGGTCAAGTCTAGTCTGGGACTAGGGAGTGGCTCGAGCTCTGGTGCGGATAACGCAGTTTGTGCAAAGTGTGGTAGGCCACACAGGGGAGTTTGCCGGGCTGGGACAGCAGCCTGCTTCAGATGCGGGCAAGAGGGACACATGGCTCGGGAGTGTCCTAGGGCAGCTTTTGGAACACAGTCTCAGCAGACGGCTTCAGGTAGTGTAGCTCAGCCAGCAGCTCCAGCCATGACTCAGGCCAGTGGCAGTGGCAGAGGCAGAGGGAGAGGGGCAGCCTCTTCTTCAGCGGGTTTCAGAGGTGAAGGTCCATCAGCTCCAGCACGGATCTTCACAATGACACAGCAGGAGGCAGATGCATCTAACACCGTGGTGGCAGGTAACTTAGTCATTGGTTGTTCAGATGTGTATGCCTTGATGGACCCTGGTGCATCTCATTCCTTTATTGCTCCGAGAGCCGTTCAGAGGTTGGGGTTGATGATCTCTGAGTTAGAGTGTCCTCTCTGGGTCAGTGGACCCAAGTGTGATCCATCAGTGGCAGAGTCAGTCTGCCAGTGCAGTCCAGTCTTTGTTGAGGGGAGATGCCTTTCCGCCGACCTTGTGGTTCTAGACTTGACAGATTTTGACGTCATTCTAGGGATGGATTGGTTATCTACCCATGGTGCTACCTTAGACTGCAGGGACAAGGTAGTCAGGTTCAGAGGTCAGGATGGGTCAGAGGTTGTCTTCAGAGGAGATAGGAGGGGTACACCTAGAGGTCTGATATTAGCTCTTCAGACTCGTAGGTTGCTTAGGAAGGGATGTCAGGGGTATTTGGCTCATGTGAGAGAGCTTAGCAGTCAGGTTAGAGAGCCCGCCTCGGTGCCAGTGGTTAGAGAGTTTCTAGACGTCTTCCCAGACGAGCTGCCAGGTTTACCACCTGCTAGGGAGATAGAGTTCGAGATAGAACTGATGCCTGGAACCCGACCGATCTCTATCCCTCCCTACAGGATGGCTCCAGCCGAGTTGAAAGAATTGAAGGAGCAGTTGCAAGAGCTGGTAGAAAAGGGCTTCATCCGACCGAGCACCTCACCTTGGGGTGCACCAGTCTTGTTTGTCAAAAAGGATGGATCCCTTAGGCTTTGTATCGACTACAGGCAGTTGAACAAAGTCACTACCAAGAATAAGTACCCGTTGCCTAGGATCGACGATCTATTCGACCAGCTAGCCGGAGCAGGTTGTTTCTCCAAAATAGATATGAGATCGGGGTACCATCAGTTAAGGATAAGGGAGGAGGATGTGCCGAAGACAGCCTTCAGGACCAGATATGGGCATTTCGAGTTCCTTGTAATGCCGTTCGGGTTAACCAACGCCCCTGCAGCATTCATGGATCTCATGAACAAAGTGTTTAGTCAGTACCTGGATCACTTTGTTATTGTCTTCATAGATGATATCTTGGTGTATTCCAGGAATGCAGAGGAGCATGCCCATCATCTGAGGTTGGTTCTGCAGACCTTGAGGGAACATGGCTTGTATGCCATGTTCTCCAAGTGTGAGTTCTGGCTGAGGAGCATTTCGTTCTTGGGGCATGTAGTGTCAGAGAATGGGATAGAGGTGGACCCCAAGAAGGTAGAAGCTGTGGCTAACTGGCCTAGACCCACTTCAGTGACATAAATCAGGAGTTTCTTGGGTTTGGCAGGTTACTACAGGAGGTTCGTTCAGGACTTCTCAAAGATTGCAGCTCCTCTGACCAGATTAACCAGGAAGAATCAAAAGTTTGTGTGGACCGACCAGTGCGAAGAGAGTTTTGAAGAGCTTAAGAAGAGGTTGACTTCATGACTCGCGGTTGTCGAGGCCGGTCAAAAATAACCTTCTTGGTTATCAACAATTTACAACTGCAGACAGTGGTGAAGGATCGAATCCACAGAGAATTGATTACCTATTTATTTTTCTTAACAAGACCAATAAAATAAACTGAAACAATAATAAATTAAAAATGAGATAAAAGACTGAAAGTGAGATCAAATGAGATAAACTGGAAACAGAATAAAAATAAATTGCAATAAAAGTAAAATGGGGGGATTTGAGATTGATTGTAGTAACTAATAATGAGAGTAATAATAGAAAGCAAATAATTAAAATAAAAGAGTAAATCAATATGAGAAAAGCCTAGTTGAAGATATGGATCCACTTTGGTTGTTTGGGTTGATCATTGAAACTTAAATTATCTTGATTGGTTCAATAGATTAGTTATGGGGGTGGAAGACGCTTCTCACCACCATGTCTCTCCTTACGATTAAATTAATTAGGGAACGTCCTCTAATTAATTACTAATTAACAAATTGGCAAGGAACGTCCTTGGGCCATAGGCATCAAAACAATTGTCAATTGCATAAAGAAATAGAGAGATCCAATCCTAGCTACCCAAACGTATGGAGATAACGCTAGATCATGCAATTTTCTTGGGTTTTATCCCAAGTGTTCTAAGGTCAGAATATTTCCAGCAATTACGGACTAAAAATAATCCCAACTAACAATCAATTAACTTTGCAATTAAAATCAAGTGGCCAATTTGATCAAAACAACAAAGTAATCATATAATTAAAGCATCAATTGCATAAATATTGAACAAAACCAAAGACAATAATTTATGTTCAGATCTCACAACCCATTAAACAACCTTAGTTTCAACCAATTCTCAACTAGAATTAAGAAATTAGCCACTCATTGGCTAAATTAAAAACAGAAAATAAATAAAAGGGAAAAGAAAAATAAAACCGAAGAAATCCTTGCGCCGGGCTGCGGAAATCGCCGAACAGGAAATTGAATTGTGTCTTCTCTTCGGCCGCTTCAGAGTCTTTTTATAGGAGATTTAATGCTGTTTTAGGTCTTCAGTGCTGCCCACGCGGTCCTCGAGCGGATGTCCCACGTGCGTGTTCCATGTGTGCGAGTGGGCCGTCCTTGTGTGGTCCCCGTGAAGAATGGAGCGCGGAAGAATTTGCGGGCGGAGCAGGTCTTGATCCACTGGAGAATTGCAAGGTGCGCGGGCCCATGTGTGAGCTTCGTGAGTGGCGTGCTTGGGTTGTCCGCGTCCCTCGTGCGTGAGAGTGGGATTGTGCGGGCTGGTCCACGTGAAGTATTCGGTGGGTCCACAAGCGGGTGCTTGTCATGTACTGGAGCTTGGTCCACTGCGTTGGCGAAAATGGGCTGCCCGTGAAGTGCTTGAATATTTAAATGTCCAAATATTTTCCACATCCAGCTCGTTTTGAATCCAACTTAACGGGCTTGCTCTCTTTTACTCCAAATAAGGCGGTTTTAGGGGAATTTTCTCCAAATTGTCCTTTTACACTATTTTCTGCAAAATAATATTAAAAACAATAAATTAGGCAGAAATCATGTAAATAATTATCAATAATATTAATATAAAATGGACTAATTTATGCTCTATCACTTCAGCACCAGTGTTAGCTCTGCCATCTAGTAATGAGGACTTTACAGTCTTCTGTGATGCGTCCCGGGTGGGACTGGGTTGTGTACTAATGCAGAATGAGAGGGTGATTGCTTATGCTTCTAGGCAGCTGAAGAAGCACGAGTTGAATTACCCCACACATGACCTTGAAATGGCAGCAGTAATCTTTGCACTCAAGATGTGGAGGCACTACCTCTATGGGGTAAAATGTGAGATCTTTACAGATCATAAAAGCCTGCAGTACATCCTGAGTCAAAGAGATTTGAATTTGAGACAGAGGAGATGGGTAGAGCTGTTGAGTGACTATGATTGCAAGATTCAGTATCATCCGGGTAAGGCGAATGTCGTGGCAGACGCCCTAAGCCGGAAGTCACTAGGCAGTCTATCCCACATCACGGTAGAGAGGAGACCAGTGGTGAAGGAGTTTTACAAACTCATTGATGAAGGTCTACAGTTGGAGTTGTCTGGTACAGGTGCTTTAGTGGCCCAGATGAGAGTGACACCTGTGTTTCTAGAGCAAGTGGCTCAGAAACAGCATGAGGACCCAGAGTTAGTAAAGATTGCTAGGACTGTTCAGTCAGGCAAGGACAGTGAGTTCAGATTTGACAGTAAGGGGATCCTCCGCTATGGGAGCAGACTTTGTGTACCAGATGACATAGGGCTAAAAGGAGACATTATGAGGGAGGCTCATAATGCAAGATACAGCGTTCACCCCGGGGCCACCAAGATGTATCAAGATCTGAAGAAAGTTTATTGGTGGCCAGCGATGAAGAAAGAAGTGGCACAGTTTGTGTCAGCCTGCGAAGTGTGTCAGAGGGTGAAGCTGGAACATCAGAAGCCGGCTGGAATGCTTAACCCGCTACCTATTCCAGAGTGGAAATGGGAGAATATAGCTATGGACTTCGTAGTGGGGTTACCGGCGACGTCCAACAGATTGGACTCCATATGGGTGATTGTGGACAGACTCACCAAATCTGCTCACTTCATCCCTGTCAGGAGTGGCTACTCTGTGGACAAGTTGGCGCAGGTGTATGTTGATGAGATCGTCAGGCTGCATGGGGTTCCTGTTTCAATAGTGTCTGATAGAGGGCCCCAGTTCACCTCCAGGTTTTGGCGGAGTCTGCAGAATGCCATGGGTACTAGGTTGGATTTCAGTACTGCCTTCCACCCCCAGACTGATGGACAGTCAGAAAGGACCATCCAGACTATCGAGGATATGCTCAGAATGTGTGTGCTGGACTTTGGCGGTTCTTGGAGGCAGCATCTACCTTTGGTGGAGTTTGCCTACAATAACAGCCATCATGCTAGCATCGGGATGGCTCCATATGAAGCTTTATATGGAAGGAAGTGCAGGTCGCCTATTTGCTGGGAAGAAGTTGGAGAAAAGGTCTTGGCAGGGCCTGAGCTAGTAGAGATTACCAGCAGGGTGGTACCCATAATCAGAGAAAGAATCAAGACTGCTGCAAGCAGACAGAAGAGTTATGCAGACATCCGCAGACGGCAGGTAGAGTTTCAGGAGGGGGATCTGGTATTGCTCAAGGTGTCTCCAATGAAAGGAGTGGTTCGGTTCGGAAGGAAAGGTAAACTGGCACCACGGTACATCGGACCCTTTGAAGTCTTGCAAAAGATTGGGAATGTGTCGTACAAGCTAGATTTGCCTGCTTCAATGACAAGAATCCATCCGGTTTTCCATGTTTCAATGTTGAGGAAGTTTGTGTCAGATCCGGGCAACGTTCTTAGTGAGCCTGATGTGGAGATCTAAGAACATCTCACCTATGTTGAGCAGCCAATACGGATCCTAGACACCCAGATTAGGAAGCTGAGAAACAAGGAAATCCCGATGGTGAAAGTCCTTTGGAACCACCACAATATGGAAGAATGCACTTGGGAGACACGGGAGTCCATGCTCCAGTAATATCCTTATCTTTTCTGAGGTTTGTTCCTTGTGAGTTTTACGTGCTTTATATGTATGTTATGTGTATGCCATGCTATGTGCTAGTTGAGGAACATTCGAGGACGAATGTTCTTAAGGGGGGGAGAATGTAATACCCGGCTAGACAGTTTAAGTGTGTTTATGTATTTTGTAAAGAGTGTATGCGTGCGTTACATGGTTAGGTGTTTAAGTGTGTTTATGCATGAAAGCTTGAGTATGTGTTATAGTTGCTGTTTTGTTGGGGTTAATAGGTAGTTTTGGACCCCTTTGTGCATATACCAGAGAGTATATGGGAGTTGAGGAGTTAAGTATGCATGTGTGGAGTGGAGTTGGTGCTTGACCGGCTTGTTCATGCACGAAGCTGAGTTCTGGATGAACTCAGGTTCGGCCGCCGAAGGAAGGATTCGGCCGCCGAACCCCTTGTGGAGGCAGTTTCGGCTGCCTAAGGTTGCTTCCGAAAGAATGGACTTTCGGATCTGTCATGCACATTCGGCCGCCGAAGGTGCCGCCGAAGGTGCCCTGACCAGCTTTTCCTATGCATGCGTTATATGTTTATTCTCTGAGTTTTTAGAGGGGTTTTGGGGACTTGGTTTATCAGTGGCATAGAGTATGTGTGACACCTCATTCGAGTCCATTTGTGTAGGATTGGACCCGAGAGTTCGAGGAGGTCATCAGAGATAGAGATATCAGAGTCAGTACAGTATCTGCCAGAGAAGCAGAGGTGAGTGGAACTAAACTAACTATTTTATTTTGAGAAATGACACGATTCTAGCATGCTCCATGCATCATACATTGCCATGTTATATCTTAGGTTGTGTTGCATTAGAATTCACGAATATGATGCATTGCATATGTTGTTATTCCTGTGGATGAATGTTGGATGATCCTTAGCCCTTGACAGAGAGCAGATACAGATTTATGGCATGAGATAGCCATACCAGGTCGCCCCTGGATAGTCCAGGTCGCTCCTGGTACTATGAGTGAGACAGCTGGGCTGTCAGACAGCTGGGCTGTCAGATCAGAGTGAAGTGTAGACCAGGTGAGACCTCGTCTCCTTGGCACAGTTAGTCATGCTATGATATCAGAGAGATAAGTGGAAGACCAGGTGATGACATTGTCTCATTGGCACGGTTGGTATTCTAACATGTAGTTGAGGGCTACTGGTGACAAGTTCATCTTTGAGCTGATATGATTGTGATGTGATGCATTTCATGCGAACATGTAATTAATGAATTGTTTTATTGTTCCTCCTCACTGGGCTCTAGAGCTCATCCCACTCCCTTAACCCCAGTTTTGCAGGTTCTGAGATAGCTATGGGAAATCAAAGTCAGCAAGAGTACAGAGGACAATTATGCATGAATGTATGTTGGAATAGGATAGTGGACATGATGTAATTTGTAATAAAAGATTAATTGTCATGTACTGTATAGATATGTACTGTCATATACTGGATAGACTTATGCTTTCCCTAGTGTCACTGCTATAGTGTTCTGTATGATTCATCCCTTGTACACAATCCTGTTTTACGTTTCTTGATGAGAAATGTGTGAGTTAGGCTTAATGTATGGCTTCGATGAGATACCAGTGGGATGTGTTACAGATTGTGTTACTCCCTGGACCACAGCAGATAGTAGTCCCTGGTACAGGCCCTGAGGGCCATTTCAGATTGACATATCTGAGTAGCAGTGGTTAAGCCTACAGAGTTTTACAGGATTGTGAGTATTGTTTTGTATTATGAATGGGATTTATCAGGTACACAGAGAGTATAGTTGGCTGACTACGGGTCCCGGCGGCCTTAAGCCGATCTGGATCCTAGTGCCAGTGATGGTTCGGACCGTTACTGAGGGGTACCGGTTTCCGGGTCGTTACAGATTGGTATCAGAGCCTAGGGCCTCTAGAGTACGATGTGCTGAGTCAGTATACTCAGGGATCAGAGATATCTCACATCGGAAAGAGGTTAAGATGTCAGAGTTTTAGATCTTTCGAGTACGGTGTGTTGAGCGAAGATGCTCACGGATTAGATTCCCACATCGGAAAGAGGTGTAGTCTTGTATAGGAGGGAAAGCACAATAGGTCAAATCATGTCCACTAGGATAGGATGTGGAGTCCTGTCTTGCATGCTGATGTGAAATGCCATGATGAGCTGTATGTGCATTATTGTTATGGTGCTATGTGTTGTGGATTCATGTATTCTCACATGGATCATTTGCTGATATGTTTGTGTGATGTTGTGTTTTACAGAGGCAGGATGAGAGGAACTCGTCGATCTACGAGATTGATTGGAGCTCCGCCGGAGAATGAGGACATGGATGTCCATCTCCCTATTCTGCAAAGGGCAACATTCGATAGTTTAAGTAGAGAAGGTACATCAAGGGACCCTAGAAGGTCTGATGATGAGAGTAGAAGGGGAGTTGTCCAGAGTAGTATGTCAGGGTTTATGAGAGAAAGAGAGGAGGATGACCAGAGTAGAGAGGGCGGCTTTGGTATGAGCAGATTAGGAGGAGATATGGGTGAGTCCCAAGGAGGCACTCAGGCCTCGAGGTTTGTTCCACCTCAGTATCCACCCTACCAGTGGGGGGCTGAGTACCCGATGAAAGATACAGCAGAGTTTCCTAGGTATCACCCATATCCTACCTTTATGCCCTATCCTCCCTTTTATCCGCCATATCCACCATCATATCCACAGTATACCATGTTTCCACCCTTCTTTTGTTACCCAAGGTCAGTAAACCCTAACCTAGAGCATGTTGCACCTCCTCCAACATCAGTAGCCCCAGCTATCCAAACACCTAAGCTTAGTTCACCTGGCGAAAGTATGGTGCAGCTGACAGATTATTTACGGTTAGATAGTCCCAAGTTTGAGACTGGTGATGACCCTGGTGAGTATCTTAGAATGGTCAAGATGATAACAGATGAGTTGGGCGCCAGTGAGAGTAGAGCCATTCGGATGGCAGGGAGCACCTTGAAATGTGAAAAGGCAAGGGAATGGTTCAACCAGTATGTGAACCCGAGGGTAGAAAGCTTATCCTGGGAACAGTTTACTACAGAGTTTGCAGGATGGGCTTGTCCAAATAGGTCAAGGGAGTGTAAAGAGAGTGAATGTGAGCAGCCAGGGCAGACAGAAAATATGAGCGTAGAAACTGACCCAGAGAACAGTGATCGTTTCCCTTTGGGTGAGGCTGCTGCAAAGAATAAAAAGAAAGTGAGAGGCCTAAAAGGGTCAAAGAAAAGAGAGTTCTGGACTAGGGTAAAGTTTGGCATGGGTATTCGCGAGGGGTCGAGTTCTGGTTGGGATAGTTCTAGATGTGCGACGTGTGGTAGGAGGCACAAAGGAGTCTGTCGGGCTGGGACAACAGCATGTTTCAGGTGCGGACAAGAGGGGCACATATCACGTGAGTGTTCCACCGCGACTTTGAGACCACAGTCCCAACAGACAGCCTCAAACAGAGTGACTCAGCCAGGAGCTCTAGCTATGGCGCAGGGCAGAGGCAGAAGGAGCGGGATCACTCCTTCTTCCACAGGTTCCCCAGGTGAAGGTCCATCAGTGCCAGCACGGATCTTCGCTTTGATGCAGCAGGAGACTGACACATCGGACATGGCGGTGACAGGTACTTTTCACTTCCATATGTTTTGATGTGTTTGTTCATAGCGACTTTGATGTTTCGCTTTCCTTAGGGCCGTGAGAGCCGTCGAGAGTATGGGTTTGATAACTTCTGGGATTAGAATGTCCTCTTTGGGTCAATAGACTCAAGTGTGATCCGTCAGTGGCAGAGTTAGTCTGCCAATAGAGTTGAGTGTGCGTTTTGAGTAGGTGCCTTCCAGCTGACCTTGTGGTTCTAGAGTAACTGGTTGATGTCATTCTAGGGGTGGATGGACTAGCTACTCATCGTACTGCCTTAGATAGCAGAGGCAGAGTAGTCAGGCTTTGAGACCAGGATGGATGGATCACAGGTAATGTGTGAGGGGACAAAGTAGAGATGCCTAGAAGTTTGTTATCAGCCCTAGAGGCTCTTACGTTGTTTAGGAGAGGGTATCAAAGGTTTCTTGCTTGTGTTAGAGAACAGCGTAGTTAGTCAGATTAGAAGGGAACAGTTGTAGTGCCCATAGCCAGAGAAAAGTTGTCGATAGGACCCAGACAAGTCATTAGGTATACTACCCGCTAAACAAAGAGAGTGAAAACGACGAATGGTAAAGATTGCACTACCAGAGTGCGAGAGATAGGAAAAGCCAAATGAGTAATAGCGAGATAGTGAACCAGGAAAGATATTCGAGAGTGGTGCTATGAGATGCTTTTTATCCAGGTATAGGGAGAGTGATCTCTCATCTCCGAGTGCAGCCCTCAGAGATAAGAAATAAGTCAAAGAACAGAGTAAGAAAAGAATAAGAGTAAGAGAAAAGTAAGTGTCATAGATCAGAGTAACAAAACAAAAGAAAGAAAAAGAATACGCAAACTAGAATGAAATAGAGAAAGAAAGAGTAAGACTAAGGGTAAGTTCAGGAGGAGCTTTCAGATTACTCTGGGATTGGTGATAAATTGGAGGCAGAGGAAAGGGTTAGCCTTTTCATTAGTACGTTCCCGAGAGAAGGTCCGTTACCTATAGTTCGGATCTTCATTCTGACTCCGTAGGAAACTATCACATCGAACACAGTGACGTCAGGGATGTTCACTTGTGGATGTTCGGATGTGTATGCTTTGTTTTGACCCCGCGTGTTCCTATTTCCTTGTGACTTAGTGAGCTGTGACTCGAGTGGGTTGGATGCCTTCTAGGCTTTGTTTTCTCTGGGTTAGTGGACCCGAGTATGATCCATCTGTGGCAGAGTCAGTCAGTCAGAGCAGTTTAGCGGTTGGAGTGAGTAGAGACTATCCAGCTGACCTTATGGTTCTAGAGTTGACTAGTTGATGTCATTCTAGGGCGGATTGGCTACTTACTCATTGTACTACTTGTGTCTGTATCTGTATAGACAAGGCAAGAGAGTTCAGAGGCTAAGATGGATCAGAGATAGTCCTTGAAAGGGACAGAGTATAGGTGCCTAGAGGTTTGATGTCAGCCCAGTAGGCTCAACGGTACACAGGAAAGGGTATCAGAGGGTTCTAGCTCTTGTGAGCGAGTGTAGGAGTCAGATCAGGGAATCAGCCTCAACGCCCCTTGCTAGTGAGTTCTAGATGGTTGTCCCAGACGAGCTGTTAGGTTTACCATCTGTCAGGGAGTCAGCGTGTGGAATAGAAGTGGTGTCTGGACGCGGAACCATTTCTTTCCTTCTACCCTACAGAATGGCACCTGCAGAGAGAGCCTAGTCAGCATAGGATAGAGAGAAGCTTGGTAGAGAAAGGTTATATCCGATCTCGTACCTCATCCTGGAATGTTCCAGTGTCAGTATGAGAAACGAAGGATGAAACCTTGAACTTTTGTAACAACTGTGAGCAGTTGCACAAAAGTACTACCAGGACAGGTGTTTCCATGTAGAATGGATGCGCTATAGGACCAACTAGTGAAGCTAGTGGTTTTCTGAGATCTGAGAGTTGGGAACTATATGTCGAAAGTTAGAAAACTGACATCGTAATCATAGTGAAGAGTCTAAACCCGAGATAAGGGGTAAACCTGCTCAGCGACTCTGAGTATACCAGACAGTATCTACTGGGTGAGGCACAACTGCGATGTGAGCTGCCCTCAGTCAGAAGTCGCTTATCAGTTGAGCCTATAGAAACAGCTAAGCTAGAGAGCTAGCGAACTCTCGAGAGATAGTCCAGTGTAGTTAAAAAGGGATCAAAAGAGAAGAAGCCAGTATAGTAAAAGAAAGACGGGCAAGGATCAGAGTGCGCAGCAAAAGCGTATAATAGTTTAGAAAAACAGAGAAGCATGCCTAGTAGCTACTCAGTGTAGTAGTAGCTAGAGGACATGGCATGAAGGCCAAGATCAGGGCATGTCTATTCCCTTGTGTTGTGTCACAAGTAGAGTAAGTGAACGAAGCATATCCTGAGAGTCATTGCTCCTCTGACCGGAGTGAGTACAAGGAAACTAAGGGTAAAGATCTAGCGTAGTGAGAAAGCTAAGAAGAACCAAAGAGAAAAAGAAAGGTAGCAGTCCCTATAGAGTATGGACACAGCTGAAGCAGATACGAATCCACAGAATCAGACAATATGGCTACCCGGGAGTATGTACTCCAGCGGTATCTGTCTTAGAGGAAGGTGGTAGACTTTCCTTATTTATTTGTGTGTATATGTGTTTGTTGTGTGAACATTCGAGGACGAATGTTCTTAAGGGGGGAAGATTGTAATACCCGGCTAAATCCGACATCGGAATTCCTACCGTCAGGTGGAATTCAGGGATGTCAGAGGTTTAGAAGGGTAAGAGTGAAGGTTTTCTAAAAGGTTTTAAGTGTGTCAAAGGTGTGATTCAGAAAAGAGTTAAGTCATGAGGAGCATTAGCCAAAGGAGTTTCTGTCATGTTCGGCCCCCGAATGGTAAGTTCGGCCGCCGAAAGTGCCCAATGTTCGGCCCCCGAAGGTTATGTTCGGCCCCCGAACGTTGCATGGTTTTGCATGCAGTTTCGGCAGCCGAAGCTGAGGTGGTCGGTTAGTTGTGCACACTCCTCAGTCCGTGGTTTTGCCAGGTGTTTCACCTCCAGATCATGACCAGAGGTTTGGCCACGTCTCCCTTGACTCATCTGCACGCTTTTATCAGTTTAGGCAGAGGTTTGGTCGTGTTTTTCAGTGAGTTTGAGTGTGTTTCAAAGGTTTTGCAAGTTTGAGAGAAAAGTGAGGTTTTGGTGGTTGGAGCTTGTGAAGGGGATTTGCTGAGTTCAGATCATTCCTCTTCTGATTTCAGGAGGTAGTTTGTTGTAACCATTACCAGCTTTTGTAAAGAGTGTATGCGTGCGTTACATGGTTAGGTGTTTAAGTGTGTTTATGCATGAAAGCTTGAGTATGTGTTATAGTTGCTGTTTTGTTGGGGTTAATAGGTAGTTTTGGACCCCTTTGTGCATATACCAGAGAGTATATGGGAGTTGAGGAGTTAAGTATGCATGTGTGGAGTGGAGTTGGTGCTTGACCGGCTTGTTCATGCACGAAGCTGAGTTCTGGATGAACTCAGGTTCGGCCGCCGAAGGAAGGATTCGGCCGCCGAACCCCTTGTGGAGGCAGTTTCGGCTGCCTAAGGTTGCTTCCGAAAGAATGGACTTTCGGATCTGTCATGCACATTCGGCCGCCGAAGGTGCCGCCGAAGGTGCCCTGACCAGCTTTTCCTATGCATGCGTTATATGTTTATTCTCTGAGTTTTTAGAGGGGTTTTGGGGACTTGGTTTATCAGTGGCATAGAGTATGTGTGACACCTCATTCGAGTCCATTTGTGTAGGATTGGACCCGAGAGTTCGAGGAGGTCATCAGAGATAGAGATATCAGAGTCAGTACAGTATCTGCCAGAGAAGCAGATGTGAGTGGAACTAAACTAACTATTTTATTTTGAGAAATGACACGATTCTAGCATGCTCCATGCATCATACATTGCCATGTTATATCTTAGGTTGTGTTGCATTAGAATTCACGAATATGATGCATTGCATATGTTGTTATTCCTGTGGATGAATGTTGGATGATCCTTAGCCCTTGACAGAGAGCAGATACAGATTTATGGCATGAGATAGCCATACCAGGTCGCCCCTGGATAGTCCAGGTCGCTCCTGGTACTATGAGTGAGACAGCTGGGCTGTCAGACAGCTGGGCTGTCAGATCAGAGTGAAGTGTAGACCAGGTGAGACCTCGTCTCCTTGGCACAGTTAGTCATGCTATGATATCAGAGAGATAAGTGGAAGACCAGGTGATGACATTGTCTCCTTGGCACGGTTGGTATTCTAACATGTAGTTGAGGGCTACTGGTGACAAGTTCATCTTTGAGCTGATATGATTGTGATGTGATGCATTTCATGCGAACATGTAATTAATGAATTGTTTTATTGTTCCTCCTCACTGGGCTCTAGAGCTCATCCCACTCCCTTAACCCCAGTTTTGCAGGTTCTGAGATAGCTATGGGAAGTCAAAGTCAGCAAGAGTACAGAGGACAATTATGCATGAATGTATGTTGGAATAGGATAGTGGACATGATGTAATTTGTAATAAAAGATTAATTGTCATGTACTGTATAGATATGTACTGTCATATACTGGATAGACTTATGCTTTCCCTAGTGTCACTGCTATAGTGTTCTGTATGATTCATCCCTTGTACACAATCCTGTTTTACGTTTCTTGATGAGAAATGTGTGAGTTAGGCTTAATGTATGGCTTCGATGAGATACCAGTGGGATGTGTTACAGATTGTGTTACTCCCTGGACCACAGCAGATAGTAGTCCCTGGTACAGGCCCTGAGGGCCATTTCAGATTGACATATCTGAGTAGCAGTGGTTAAGCCTACAGAGTTTTACAGGATTGTGAGTATTGTTTTGTATTATGAATGGGATTTATCAGGTACACAGAGAGTATAGTTGGCTGACTACGGGTCCCGGCGGCCTTAAGCCGATCTGGATCCTAGTGCCAGTGATGGTTCGGACCGTTACTGAGGGGTACCGGTTTCCGGGTCGTTACATCCAGGTTCGGCTGCCGAACATGGCATGCATGCGGAGGCACGTTCGGCCCCCGAACGTGGCCTGGCCAGCCACTATAAAAGGGTCCTTTAGCCGAAAACGGGCGAGTTTTTCTCCCCATCGTCGGCCAAGGTGAGCTTTCCGCCGTTCCTCACCAATCCTTGAGTTTTTCCTTCAAATCTTTCAAGATTTTCACAAGTTTTTGCTTTGTTTTGAAGATTTTTGAGTTTAAAGCAAGTTTTGGAGCTTTGAGGTTCAAGAACTCAAAAATCTCCCACCTCCGAGTTTAGGACGTCTCTCTCTCGATCTTCAAGAGGTAAGAGCCGATCTTAAGCTCATTTCATGTTTAAAGTAAGTTTTATGCAAGATCTATGGGGTAGAATGCATGTTTAGCTCATAGTTAGGTTTTTGAGTTTATGTTGTGTTTATGAGCAATGTGTTGTTGTTGTGTGTTGTAGTTGGGGTTTAAGTTAGTTTGAAGCCCCTAGGAGCCAATGTATGTATCTTTGCATGATTTGAGTGAGTTATATGCATGTTGGAAGTTTTGGAGGCAAATATGCATAGAAGAGCTGAGTTTCTGCCATTCTGGGAGAAACCAGGTTCGGCAGCCGAAGGAACTTTCGGCCGCCGAACCCTCTTGTGGAGGCAGCATTCGGGTGCCGAAGCTTGCCCCCGAAAGAGGACTTTCGCCTCTGTCTGGGAGTTTCGGCCGCCGAAAGTGCCGCCGAACATGCATGAGTTTCGCCTCTGTCTGGGAGTTTCGGCCGCCGAAGGTGCCGCCGAACCTGCCTGACTTTTGGCTCTGGAGGGATTTTCGGCCGCCGAACCTGCCGCCGAAAGTGCCCTGTCCAGCCTTCCTTTGCATGTTTTTGCATGATTGTTTTGAGGTGTTTTAGGGGGTTTTTGGGGGATGTTTTTAGAGTTATGTTCTAGTTGTTTGGTCCCTCATTTGAGTCCACCTGTGTAGGTTCGGACCCGAGGAACCGAGGACCCCAGCAGTGAGTTCAGCTGCTTCTGAGTCAGTAGAGCTTCTGCCAGAGGTGAGTAGAATAAACCTTTATGTTTTAAAGCAAATGAATTATACAGTTGAGCATGTTCATGCATCATGAATGCCATGTGATGAATTAGGTTGTTTGCATTAGAACTCACGAATATGTTGCATTGCATTTATGATGTTGATGTGGATTGGTTATTGGATGACCCTTTAGTCCTCATATGATATGATGATGTTATGGCATGATACGGTATGGAAGTCCAGGTTGTACCCATTCTACGTCCCTGGCACTATGTAAGAGAAAGTCCAGGTTGTACCCATTCTACGTCCCTGGCACATTGGTATGCATGATATGTTATGTTAAGAGAAAGACCGGTTGTACCCATTCTACGTCCCGGCACTTTGGAATGTAGAGGACTATTGGTGACAATACCATCCGAGATGTGATTTGTTGTGATGTGTTGCATTACATGATGGCATGAGATTTAAATGTTGTTTTCTATTATTCTGCTCACTGGGCTCTAGTAGCTCACCCCTTTTCCCTAATCCCCCAGGATTGCAGGTACGGGCTAGACAGAGAAGTCAATAAGAGTAAAGTCTTATAATTGTAATAGTTAGAAAGTGGACATGATAAATTGTAAGATGATGTATAACTGAATAGTTATGTTATGTATAATGATATTGAGGATTAGAAGTTGTGCTTGACCCTATAGATGTTGTAATCCCTTTTTTTTTGTTACATGATCTTAATGTTTATGGATGACTATGTTAGCCAACTCAACACATGTTATGCCACCCAGTGGGGGCATTGATGAGATCCCATAGAGGGGTCAAATTTATGATGATGATTATGTTCAGTGCATGCACAGGTTGAGTTTGGCGTATGATAGAATGTATGAAAGAAAAGTTTTAAATTTTTATGTATGTTGTTGATCATGTATGGGATTAAACAGGTTTACAGGTTGCATATCAGGCTTGCTACGGGTCCCGGCGGCCTTAAGCCGATCTGGATCCTAGCGCCGGTAGCGGTCCGATTTTCGGGTCGTTACAACAGTATTTTGTGATGCATCCCGTGTGGGACTAGGTTGTGTGTTGATGCAAAATGAGAGGGTAATTGCTTATGCTTCTAGGCAGCTGAAAAAGCATGAGTTGAATTACCCTACACATGACCTAGAGATGGCAGCTGTGATCTTTGCACTCAAGATGTGGAGACATTACCTTTATGGGGTAAAGTGTGAGATCTTCACAGATCATAAGAGCTTGCAGTACATCTTGAGTCAGAGAGAGTTAAATCTGAGGCAGAGGAGATGGGTGGAACTGCTTAGTGACTATGATTGCAAAATTCAGTACCATCCAGGTAAGGCAAATGTTGTGGCAGATGCCCTAAGCCGAAAGTCACTTGGCAGTCTATCACATGTTACAGCAGAGAGAAGACCGATGGTGAGGGAGTTCTACAAGCTCATTGATGAAGGGCTGCAGTTGGAGTTGTCTGGTACAGGTGCATTGATAGCCCAGATGAGAGTGACACCCGTGTTTCTGGAGCAAGTGGCTCAGAAACAGCATGAGGACCCAGAGTTAGTGAAAATTGCTAGGACTGTTCAGTCAGGCAAGAATGAAGAGTTCAGATTTGACAGTAAGGGGATCCTCTGCTATGGGAACAGGTTATGTGTACCAGACGACGTGAGTCTGAAAGGAGACATTATGAGGGAAGCTCATAATGCCAGATACAGTGTTCACCCGGGAGCCACCAAGATGTATCAAGATCTAAAGAAAGTTTATTGGTGGCCAGCTATGAAAAGAGAAGTGGCACAGTTCGTGTCCGCCTGCGAAGTATGTCAGAGGGTGAAGCTGGAACATCAGAAGCCGGCTGGAATGCTTAACTCACTGCCGATTCCAGAGTGGAAATGGGAGAATATAGCTATGGATTTTGTGGTGGGGTTACCAGCAACGTCCAACAGATTGGACTCCATATGGGTGATTGTGGACAGACTAACCAAATCTGCTCTCTTCATCCCTGTTAGGAGTGTCTATTCTGTGGACAAATTGGCGCAGGTGTATGTTGATGAAGTGGTCAGGTTGCATGGAGCTCCCGTTTCAATATTGTCAGATAGGGGACCCCAGTTCACCTCCAGGTTTTAGCGGAGTCTGCAGAATGCTATGGGTACCAGGCTGGACCTACCTGCTTCAATGGAAAGAATCCATCCGGTTTTCCATGTTTCTATATTACAAAAATTCGTGTCAGATCCGGGCAAGGTTCTTAGTGAGCCTGATGTGGAGATCTTAGGAGATCTCACCTATGTTGAGCAGCCAGTGCAGATCCTAGACACGCAGATCAGAAAGTTGAGGAACAAGGAAATCCCGATTGTGAAAGTCCTTTGGAATTACCATAATATAGAAGAATATACCTGGGAGACACGGGAGTTTATGCTCCAACAATACCCTTATCTCTTTTAAGGTGAGAGTTGTTGTTTTATGTGCTTCCTTGTTGTTTTATGTGTTTATGTGTGTTATGCCAAGTTATGCTTGTTTGGTGAACATTCGGGGATGAATGTTCTTAAGGGGGGAGGATGTAATACCCGGCTAGACCCCGGCATCAGAATTTCAATTTTCCCGTGGAATCTCGGATGTCGAAAACCTCTAGAAGGGTAAAATATATTTTTCAAAAATGTTTTTACATGTTTTATAGTTTTATTGGAGAAAGAAAATTGAGTTTTGAAAGAATATGTTTTGGAGGAGAAACCCAGGTTCGGCCGCCGAACATGGTGGAGTTGCGGAGGCACTTTTGGCTTCCGAAGGTGGTCTAGCCAGCCACCTATAAAAGGCCCTCTGTCCGAAAATAGGCGAGTTTTCTCTCTCTCTTTTCGGGCAAGGTAAGTCTCCGCCACCCCTTTTGTCGATCTTGTGTTTTCTCCTCAAATCCTTCAAGTTTTGACGAGTTTTAACTTGGTTTTGAAGATTTTTGAGCTAAGAACGAAGTTTTGAAGCTTGGAGATCCCGGAGCTCAATTTCTCCCATCTCCGAGTTTGGATCGCCTTCCCTCTCGATTTTCAAGAGGTAAGAGTAGATCCTACCCTTCTTTTATGTTTTTAGTCAGTTTTGAGGGGTTTGAAGGGTGTTGGATGCATGATTTGAGTAGTTGCAAATGTTAGGGTTTAGGTGAGTTAAATGATGATATGCATGTTAAATGTGTTGCTTTGTGGATGTGGTTGGGGTATAGGCTAGTTTTATGCCCCTAAATGCTTAAGAATGTGTTTATGCATGTTTTTGCATGGTTTGGTTTGAGTTGGAGGGTTTAGGAGGCAAAATGTGCATGAGAGGCTTGAGTTCTCCCATTCTGGAAGAACTCAGATTCTGCTGCCGAAGCCATGTTCGGCCGCCGAACCTGCCTGGGGAGGCAGTTTTGGCTGCCGAACCCTGCCCCCGAAAGTTTGGACTTTCGGCTCTGGAGAGGGGTTTCGGCCGCCGAATCTGCCCCCGAAGGTTGGCGAGTTTCGGCTCTGGAGGGACTTTCGGCCGCTGAACCTGCCGCCGAAAGTGCCCTGTCCAGCCTTCCTTTGCATGTTTTCTATGATGGTTTTATGATGTTTTAGGGGGTTTTTGGGGAGATGTTTAGAGTCTTGTTAGTGTATGTTTGGTCCCTCATTTGAGTCCATCTGTGTAGGTTTGGACCCGAGGAACCGAGGATCCCAACAGTGAGATAGCTGCTTCAGAGTCTTTTCAGAGTCAGCCTGAGATGAGTAGAATGGATCTTTATGTTTTAAAGTAAATAAATTTTGAGCATGTTCATGCATCACGAATGCCATGATATATACTAGGTTGTTTGCATTAGAATTCACGAATATGTTGCATTGCATATTATGATGTTGATGTGGATGGATGTTGGATGACCCATTAGTTCTCGATATGATATGATGACGATGATACGGTACGGAAGTCCAGTGAGGCCCATTCTACGCCCCTAGCACGATGTAAGAGAAAGACCAGTGAGGCCCATTCTACGCCCCTGGCACCATTGGAATGTGTAGAGGGCTATTGGTGACAAGTCCATCCTTGATGTGAATTGTTTGTGATGTGATGCATTACATGAAAGCATGTGTTTTAATATATTGTTTTACTATTCTGCTCACTGGGCTCTAGTAGCTCACCCCTTTCCCTTAACCCCCAGGCTTGCAGGTTCGGGATAGACCAGGAAGTCAGCAAGTGTAAAAGTTGTATGTATGTAATAGTTAGTTGTGGACATGAAAGATAATGTAATGTAATGTAAGATATTGCATAGAATTATATTGAGGATTAGTATTGTGCTTGACCTTAGAGTTTATGGTTAATCCCTTTTGAGACATGATCTTTATGTAATGTTTTATTAATGTGATGTAAACCAAGCTTGATGTATGTAATGTTGACCCAGCTAGAGCATTTGATGAGGGCTCTAGTGTGGGGTTTTTATGTTTTCAGCTATAGTGCATGCACAGGTCAAGCTTGGTGTATGAAAAAAATGTAAGTTTTTATGAAAATGTATGATCATGTATGGGATTTATCAGGTATGACAGGTTGTATGCTAGGCTTGCTACGGGTCCCGGCAACCTTAAGTCGATCTGGATCCTAGCGCCGGTAGTTGTCCGATTTCGGGTCGTTACATTCCCACCTTGTGGCCTAGCATAAAATGCCTTGTATAGTGGGACTGACACTCGGATTATGGCCTAATAGATTCCCACCTTGTGGCCTTTAGTGAATGCTCTTTAATCTTTTTGGAGAAGGCAATTCCAACGTTCCTTATCACTGAAAAACACAACACATAAAAAATATATCGTTAACTGTTATTGATAAAATTTTCTTAGATTATAAAAATTTCAGGAGTAGGGAATGACTCGGCCATCTAATTTTGCCAGCCTATAAGACCTTGGGCAAATAACCTTTAAGACCCTAAGTGGTCCTTTCTAGTTTTCATCCAATTTACCAGACCCAACATTATCGCCTGTTACATTTTTTCTTGTAAGGGTTAAGTCTCCTATATCAGAGACACATGACCTGACTCTTCATTCGAGACATCTTTTGTAATTTGTTCATTTCCCCTTACCACCGCTGGGTCCTTATACAATTATATGGATAACCCCATCGATTCTCGGTCAGGGGTAGTTTCAAGAGTTGTTACCTCGGGTTCAAGACTTGTCTTTTCTCTATTCTTTTTAGAAAACTTTCAAAGTGTACCGTTCCTTATTAACCTCTCAATCTTGACTTTTAGCTGCCAGCACTCCTCCGTTATATGTCCGTAGTCTTTGTGAAAATGGTAGTACTTAGTCCTATCTCGCCTTTCAGCTCTCTCAGGGTTGAGCTTGGGAGGCCATCTGGCATCCTTATCATTTTTTCTGATCCACATTAGAGTATGTATTCGTGAGTTATTCAATGGAGTATAATTCTTATACTTATTATAGTCATCCCTTCCCTAGGAGACTAGGTAATTTATGTGGTCTCTTTCATTCCCTCGCCTCTCTAGCTTTTGGTTTTGCTTTTGGCTTGTCCTTTTATCCTCTCTCAATGTTTGGACTTCATCATCCAGCCTGATGTAGTTTTAGGCTTTGTCTATTAGCTGTTGATATGTAGCGGCTAGGTTTTTTATTAGGGAATCCATGAACTTGACATTGTGTGTTCCTTTCTTCAATGCTTCACATGCTATCTCATGATTCAACTCCTCCTTCTGTATTGCTTTTACATTAAACCGTGAGATAAAGCTCCTTAAAGACTCGCCCTCTCCTTGGTGGATCTTCTATAAGTCATATGAGAGCTTTTTAGGAGGTATACAAGTGATAAACCTGGACTTAAATAACATAGTGAATTGTGTAAAATTCTAAATTAAACCCGGGTTCAGATGTTGGTACCATTTCTAAGTCAACCTTTGAGTGTCTATGGAAACACTCAGCACAACACGAAGTAGTTGACATATTGAAACTACATGGTCGTCCTAAAGATCGCCAGATGACTTCTGAGATCTGCTGTTCTATCATATTTGTCCAACCTGGACAACTTAAACATGTTAGTAAAGTTTCTCCTAAAATCTCTTTTAATAGGACCGAGGTATCATCCAGGCTAAAGTCCTCCTGTTGCTCCTTCTGGTACCTTTTAATAGCTCGCACCAATTTCCAATCCATGTCCTTCGGAGTCTCATCTGATGACTCCTCTTCCCCAAACTTGGGCTTCCTTTCGGACTGCGTCTGAATCGCCTTAGTCTGAGTTCTAAGGGAACCAGTGGAGGCTTCTTCCCTTCCTCTGGGAACCATGGACGATGCCTCCTCTCAAGCTTTGAATTGCTCGAGAGTAGCCTGCAACCTTTTGATGTATTGGAGCATTTGCTTACTGCTCAAATTATTGAGTTCCACTTCATTGAC
This sequence comes from Manihot esculenta, assembly GCF_001659605.2. NCBI lineage: Eukaryota > Viridiplantae > Streptophyta > Magnoliopsida > Malpighiales > Euphorbiaceae > Manihot > Manihot esculenta. The sequence goes on from NC_035174.2 coordinate 25,737,101, forward strand.
CTTAGAGGGTGTGTTTTGTCCACTACCATGAGTGGAAGGAATGATAATGACCTCATTGGTAGTAATAACCTTAGTAGCAGCTCGTGAATTACTGGCCATTTTGAAAAAGAGAAAAGAGAGATTTATTTTTTAATAGAAAGGGAATAAGGGACTAGGTTTAATCCAAATAAATAGAGACAATTTAGTAGATTTCTTGATAACAGAATCAAATGATATGGCCGAAATAGAGATGTGTCGCGATCGATCAATCTTGCAAGAAAGAGAATATGAGGTGGTTGGTGCCTATAACAGCCACTCTGATGGTCAAGTCAGTAAACTGAAGAATGGGGCGAATGTAAGGAATTGCTTTTAGAATTCAAGAATAGTTGTGTACAAATTTTCTCCCTTTGTCTCTATGATCGTTAGATTTTATACTGTAAGAAGATAGAATTAATTATAATATTTTCTGAAAATCCGACAATAATGTGGCCAAGTAATTGATAAGAAATCTCACTGGCTAATTGGTCGAGAATCCCGCGATTGCAAGTGTAATAGGGATCTACTAGATTGTGTGTGCTAACTGTAACTTTATGTGAAGACTTGACCTCTTCAGGGGAGGACGAGTCTTGATGGAGAACCGGGCATTATGGTGTTTGATTCTTCCTATCCGTGGGTGGGACCACGTATTGGTTTTATCATACTCTTGCCACGTGGCCGTATCTTATGATGATAGCTCATGACTCTTTTGGGTGATTGTTGTGTTATATCAATGAGATTAGAGAGTAAGTAATGAGGTAAATAGATTAAAAATATATCTAAATTAATTAAAATTTTGGTTAATATTATATGTTAAAAATATTATTTAAATGTAAAACGAGTCCATATTTAATAATAAAAAAGCTAAATATAATGCCACATAATAAAAAATACATCCTCTTAAATGTGATTTCAAATTTGAATAAAATTTGTGCAAATTTTTTTATTTTGAAATAAATTATCAAAATCACAAAATTTAGATAAAATTTTCAAAATACTTAAATGTTTGGCTTTTTAATATCAATTATCTTTTATCTATGTGTCAAATAGAATCCAAGTTTGGTAATAAAAAATACATGTGGTGCTATATTGCTGATGTGGCAGAAATGAAGCTGTGTTGTGATTAATCGCTATGTAAGAAAGAGAACGTGATGTGTTTGACACCTATGGCAACCACTCCAACGCTAACTCAGTAAACTGAAGAAAAGGGCGAATGTAAGGAATTTCTTAGAACTCAAGAATAGTTGTGTAAGAATGTGTACCTTGGTCTTTGCGATTCTTAACGTTTATATTGTAAGAAGATGAAGTTAATTATTGAATCTCCTGAAAATCCAATTGGTATTGGCTAATTGATAGGGAATCTCGTGATTATAGGCGTAACGAAGATTTAATATATAATATCCTTTAACAATAACTTCCCATGGGGCCTTGCCCTATAGGTTGGGAGGGCGACTATTGATGAAGAGCTGAGACCTAAAGCGTCCAGGTCTTCTTTTCTCTCGGTGGAACCGAGCATCATCTAATCAGACCCTTGCCACATGGCTCTATCTTCGAATGCCAGCGCATGGCCTACTTTGGGAGATTATTGTGTTATATCAGAAGTCTCCCGTTGGTCTTTGATTCTTCATATTCGAAAGTGACAATTTTCTTCACGGTTTTGGGGCACGTGGCTTATTTAGATTGTGCTTCCATACTCACATTGCTTTACCTACTCCTGTCCATAATGATGATTGCCTTGTGGCTATGAAAATAATTTAGGGAAAAAAAATAAACTAGGCTTAATACTTAGTCACGATAACAACTTGAGGATTTAATCAGGACTGACACTCGATTGTAAATATGGCGTATACACTCCTGGTGGCTTGCTCATCAAATGTCCTACAGATTTTTTGCGAAATGGGACTAACGCCCAGTCACGTGGCCTGGCTAACACTCGCCTTATGACTTGGGTATAAAATGCCTTTAAAACTTTTTATGAAACGGGACTAACACCCTAGACTAACACCCGGTCATGTGGCCCGACGGATACTCACCTTGTGGCCTTGGCATAAAATGACTTTTAAATTTTTTGTGAAGTGGGACTAACACCCAATCATGTGGCCTGGCGGATACCCGCATTGTGGCCTTGGTATAAAATGCCTTAGAAACTTTTTGCAAAATGGGACCAACGCTCGGTTGCATGGCCTGGCTAACACTTGCCTTATGGCATGGGCATAAAATGCCTTAGGAACTGTTTGTGAAGTGGGACTAACACCCAGTCATATGGCCTGGCAGATGCCCGCCTTGTGGCCCTAGCATAAAATGCATTTTAAACATTTTATGAAGTGGGACTAAAACCCGGTTGCATGGCATGGTAGATACCTGCCTTGTGGCCTTAGATGAAATGCCTTGTTTAATTGGACTAACACTTGGATTATGGCCTGGCAGAACCCATCTTGTGGCCTAGCAGAATCCATCTTGTGGTCTGGCATAAGATGCTTTATTTAGCGAGACTAACACCAGGATTATGGCCTAGCAGAACCCACCTTGTGCTTGGCATAAGATGTCTTGTTTGGCAGGACTAGCACCCAGATTATGGCCTGGCAGAACACGCCTTGTGGCTTGTCATAGATGCCTTGTTTAGCGAGACTGACACCTAGATTATGGCCTGGTGAAACTTTCCTTATGGCCTTTTCTTATCTCCTTCCTATCCTTGCCTCTCTGGATTTTTGTTTTGCTTTTGACTCGTCCTTTTTTCCTGTCTCAATGCTCGGACTTCATCATCTAGTCTTATGTATTTCTAGGCTTTGCCCATTAGCTGTTGGTCCATAGTGCTTAGGCTCTTGATTAGAGAACCCATGAACTTGATGCTGTGCGTTCCTTTTCTTAATGCTTCATATGCTATCTCATGATTTGATTCTACCACCTGTATTGGTTATGCATTCAACTGTGAGATAAAACTCCTTAAAGACTCGCCCTCTTCTTGGTGAATCTTCCACAAGTCAGAGAAGAGTTTTTTAGGAGGTATACAAGTAATAAACCTAAATTTAAATAACATAGTAAATTGTGTAAAGTTCTGAATTGATCCTGAACTCAGATATAGGTATCATTTCTAAGCCAAACTTGCGAGTGTTGATAAAAACACTAGGCACAATAAACCTTTTCTCAATGCTTTCTCAATGCTTTATATGCTATCTCATAATTTAATTCTTCCACCTGTATTAAATCTGCATTAAACCATCAAATAAAGCTCCTTAAAGACTCGCTCTATTCTTGGCGAATCTCCATAAGTCAGAGGAGAGCTTTTTATGAGGTATACAAGTAATAAACCTGAATTTAAATAACATAGCAAATTGTGTAAAGTTCTGACTTGATCCTGAGCTCAGATGTTGGTACCATTTCTAAGCCAAAACTACAAATGTTGATAGAAACACTCAGCACGATACAAAGTCATTGACGTCCTGAAGCTGGATGGTTGTCTTAAAGATTGCCAAATGACTTTTGGGATCTATTATTCCGTTGTATTTGTCCAAACTTGGAAGTTTGAACTTAGCGAAAAATATCTCTGGCAAGATCTCTTCTGAAAGGGGCAAGGCATCGTTCAACACATAATCCTACTCTTGCTCCTTTTGATACCTTTGCACAACCCATATTAGCTTATAGTCGACATCCTTTGGAGTCTCGTCTGACAACTCCTCTTCCTCCAACTTTGCCTTCCCTTTGAACTGTGTTTGAATTACCTCTGTCTGAGTCCTTAGGTTATCAATGCAGGCGACCTCCCTTACACTAGGAGCCATAAATGAGGCATCCTCTCGAGCCTTATACTGCTCGAAAGTGGCCTGTAGCCTTTTAATGTATTAAAGCATTTGCTTGTTATTCAGATTATTGAGATCTGTCTCGTTAACCATAAAGGGTGTGTTTTTGTCCATTGCTAAGAGTGGAAGAAATAATAGCGTCCTTGTTGGCAATAGCCTTAGCAGCAGCTCGTGAATTGTCAGCCATTTCGAGAAAAGAAGAAAAGAAAGATCTCTTTTTAAGAAAAAGGGAATAAAAGAACGATTTTAATCCAAATGAAGATAATTCAATGGATCTCCCGGCAACCGAATCAAATGATGAGGCTGAAATAAAGTTGTGCCGCAATTAGTCATTCTGCAAGAAAGAGAACGTGAGGTGGTTGGCGTCTATGTCAGTCACTCCAACGCTCAAGTCAATAAGCTGAAAAAAGGGTAAATGTAAGAAATTGCTTAGAACTCAAGAGTATTTATGTAAGAATGCGTACATTGGTCTCTACGATTATTAGCTTTTATATTGTAAGAAGATGGAGCTAATGAACACAGAGATCAAGGTACGTATTTTTACACAACTATTCTTGAGTTCTAAATAATTCATTGCACTTGCCCTTTTATCCAATTTACTGACATGAGCATCGGAGTAGCTGCCATAGGCATTAACCACCTCAAGTTTTTCTTTCTTGCAGATTGATCAATCACATTTTAGCTTTATTTAAACCACATCATTTGGTTCTGTTGCTGAAAAGTTCCTTTAAATTCTCTCTATTCATTTGGATTAAAATCGGTCTCTTATTCACTTAAGTGTTTTTCTTCTTCATTTCTCTAAATGGCTGACAACTCACGAGTTGCTGCTAAGACTGCTGCCAACAAGGGTGCTAGCATTTCCTCTACTCCTGGCAGTGGACAAACCACATCCTCAATGGTCAATGAGGCGGATTTGAACAATTTTGAATAACGAGCAAATGCTCCAGTACATTAAAGAGCTGCAGGTGTAACGACCCCAAAATGGACCGTCACTGGCGCTAGGATTCAGGTCGGCTTAAGGCCGCCAGAACCCGTAGCAAGCCTGCTATAGTCTCTGTGTACCTGTAAAACTCATACATGATCATACATTTTCTGTGAAAATAAAAAAACTCTTTTCTGAACCAAGGGTTAACCTGTGCATGCACTATCTCTGTTCTCTGTACTCTGTACTCTGTACTCTGTACTCTGTACCCCTGACTAGAGCTTGCTCTAGATGGGTTAACTCATACCTGTTAAGCCTGGTTTGTCACATACAGTAAAACATATATACATATACAGATCATGTACATCACAAACATCACTAAGTCAAGCACATTGCTAACTTTAGACACAACTATTACATCTCTTGCATATTACATGTCCACTCTAAGCTATTACAAATCTCTTTACTCTTTCTGTACTCTGTGGATCTCCTCTGTATACTATATACTGAACCTGCAAAACTGGGGTTAAGGGAGTGGGATGAGCTCTATAGCCCAGTGAGTAGAACAGTAAAACATCTCATTAAAATATGATCTCATGGAATGCACCATATCACAGACAATCCACATCAAGGGTAAACCTGTCACCACATAGTCCCGGTAACTCTGTCGTGCCAGGGCATAGAATCGAGCACCTGGTCTTCTTGTCATATATGTATATGTGTATATAACACCTCTGTACTTACCATTGCCAGGGCGTAGTCAAAGGCTCCTGGACTTTACTATATACCTGCCAGGGCGTCGTCAAAGGCTCCTGGACTTCTCTGTACCCGCCAGGGCATAGTCAAAGGCTCCTGGACTTCTCTCAGAGACTATTGGATCATTCAGCATTCACCCACATCAACAAATAACTATGCAATGCAACAAATTCGTGAATTCTAATGCAAACAACCTGCTATATATTCATGATGCATGAACTATGTTGAAAGCAGTGTATATCTCAATTAAAAGTATTCAGTTTAGTTCCACTCACCTTTGGCTATCTGGACTGACTCTGCAGGCTCTGACAACTCTGGAGCAGTACTCACTGCTGCTCTCTCTGGTTCCTTTGGTCTGTACCTATACAGATGGACTCAAATGAGGGACCAAACTAGCTGATGAACAACTCTATGAAACTCCCCAAGACTCCCCTTAAACTCACTCTAACATCCAGGCAAAGTATGCAAAGGAAAGCTGGACAGGACATTTTCGGCGGCAGGTTCGGCGGCCGAAAGTCCTCTCCAGAGATGAAACTCAAGCACCTTCGGCGACCGAATCTCTACTTTCGGCAGCCGAACCCTTTCGGGGGCAAGTTTCGGAGGCCAAAAGGCACTCTAGAGACGAAAGTCTCTGATCTTCGGCGGCCGAACTTCCCTCCAGAACCGAAAGTCCAAAAGCTCGGGGGCAAGCTTGGGCAGCCGAAGCCACCTCCTCATGGGTTCGGCGGCCGAATGTACCTTCGGCGGCCGAACCTGAGTTCATCTGCAAGGTAGAAACTTGCTCTGCCTCTCGCCAAAAGCACCAAAACCCTCTCAATCTCAACCACCTCAATTCCTCAACTTGCATATACCCAAGTATATGCTCAAAGGGGTCAAAAACTACCTTACAACCCCAAACACACAACACATACAACACAAAAATAAGCTTTACTCACAAAATCATCAAAACTTCATAAATAACCCTATTTATGCAACTCTCCCCCAAAACCACATAAAACCTTCAGAAAACATAAAAACAAGCTCAGGATCTTCACTTACCTCTTGAAACCAAGAAGATGAACGATCCTAACGTGGAGTTTTGGAGCGACTCTCCTTCAACCTCTCCAAACTTCGCAACTTTGAGTTTTTAGCTTAAAACCTTCAAAATAACATAAAAATGAATCAAATCTTGACAAGATTGGATGAAAACATGAAGAACTACTCACAAAGGACAGGGTCTCACCTCAGAACGTGAAAGAAACGGTGATGTTTATCCTTTCAACCGACTAAGGGCCATTTATAGGTGGCTGGCCAGACCACCTTCGGCGGCCACACGTGAAACCGAAAGCCATGCATGTTCGGCGGCCGAACCTCAACTTCGGCGGCTGAACCTGGCTTTTCTGCCTTGGTTCATTTCATTCAAAAAACTCATTTCCTTATGCGGTAAAACTATGAAACATACCAAAACATGTTAGAAAAACATCACTCGAACCCTTCTAGAGACGTCCGACATCCGAAACTCTATCGGAAAGTAGAATTCCGATGCCGGACTCTAGCCGGGTATTACATTCTCCCCCCCTTAAGAACATTCGTCCTCAAATGTTCCTAAAACAAACAAGTAACACATAAAAAGGAGGAAACTAACCTCAAAACAAATATGGATACTGCTGGAGCATTGACTCCCGCGTCTCCCAGGTGCACTCTTCTAGATTATGGTGGTTCCACAGAACTTTCACCATTGGGATCTCTTTGTTCCTTAGCTGTCTGATCTGTGTGTCCAGAATCCGCATTGGCTGCTCTATATAGGTGAGATCTGTATGAATCTCCACCTCAGGCTCACTCAGAACCTGATTCAAATCTGACACAAACTGCCGTAGCATAGAAACATGAAATACCGGGTGAATTCTCTCCATAGAAGCAGGTAAGTCCAGCTTATACGACACATTTCCGATCCTCTGCAAAATCTCAAAGGGTCCAATGTATCGTGGGGCTAACTTACCCTTCTTTCCAAAACGAACTACTCCTTTCATTGGAGACACTTTTAGCAATACCCAATTACCCTCCTGGAACTCTAACTGCTTTCTGCGAACGTCTGCATAACTTTTCTGTCTGCTCTGCGCTGTTCTAATTCTCTCTCTGATCATGGGCACCACTCTACTGGTAATCTCTACTAACTCTGGCCCTGCAAGAGCCTTCTCTCCTATCTCTTCCCAGCAAACAGGTGATCTGCACTTCCTCCCATACAAAGCTTCATAAGGAGCCATCCCTATGCTAGCATGATGGCTGTTATTGTAGGCAAACTCCACCTACGGTAGATGCTGCCTCCAAGAACCGCCAAAGTCTAACACACACAGTCGAAGCATATCTTCTATGGTCTGGATGGTCCTCTCTGACTGTCCATCAGTCTGTGGGTGGAAAGCAATGCTAAAATCCAATCTCGTGCCCATCGCACTCTGCAGACTTCGCCAAAATCTGGAAGTAAACTGAGGTCCTCTGTCTGAGACTATAGACACTGGAACTCCATGTAATCTTACTATCTCATCCAGATAGACCTGTGCCAACTTATCCACAGAATAGTTACTCCGAACTGGAAGAAAATGAGCAGATTTCGTGAGTCTGTCCACAATCACCCATATCGAGTCTATCCTGTTGGACGTTGCTGGTAAACCCACTACAAAATCCATAGCTATGTTCTCCCATTTCCACTCTGGAATTGGTAATGGGTTAAGCATTCCGGCTGGTTTCTGATGTTCTAGTTTCACCCTCTGGCAAACCTCACAGGCTATCACAAACTGCGCCACTTCTTTTTTCATAGCTGGCCACCAATAAACCCTTTTCAGATCCTGGTACATCTTGGTGGCTCCTGGGTGAACACTATACCTCACATTATGAGCTTCCCTCATAATGTCTTCCTTCACACTGCTCCTATCTGGTACACAAAGTCGACTCCCATAACGGAGGATCCCTTTGCTGTCAAATCTGAACTCTGCACTATTGCCTGACTGAACAGTCCTGGCAATTTTCATCAACTCCGGGTCCTCGTGCTGTTTCTGAGCTATCTGCTCTAGAAACACAGGTGTCACTCTCATCTGTGCTATCAACGCACCCGTACCAGACAACTCTAGCTGTAACCCCTCTTCTAAGAGCTTGTAAAGCTCAATCACAACTGATCTCCGCTCTGCTGCTATATGGGATAAACTGCCTAGTGACTTCCGGCTTAGGGCGTCTGCCACAACATTCGCCTTACCCGGATGATACTGAATCTTACAATCATAATCACTGAGCAATTCTACCCATCTTCTCTGCCGCAAATTCAGCTCTCTCTGACTCAAGATGTACTGTAAACTCTTGTGATCAGTGAAGATCTTGCATTTAATCCCGTAGAGATAATGCCGCCACATCTTGAGTGCAAAAATAACTGCTGCCATCTCTAGGTCATAGGTAGGGTAATTCAACTCGTGCTTCTTCAACTGTCTAGAAGCATAAGCTATCACCCTATCACTCTGCATCAAAACACAGCCCAATCCCACTCGAGATGCATCACAGAATACTGTGAAATCCTCATTACTGACAGACAGAGCTAACACTGGTGTTGTTGTCAATCTCCTCTTGAGCTCCTCAAAGCTCTCTTCACACTGGTCTGACCAGACAAACTTCTGGTTCTTCTGAGTCAGTTTGGTTATAGGAGCTGCTATCTTTGAAAAGTTCTGAACGAACCTCCTGTAGTAACCTGCCAGTCCCAAAAAGCTTTTAATCTCAGTCACTGTAGTGGGTCTGGGCCAGTTAGCTACAGCCTCTATCTTCTTGGGGTCTACCTCAATCCCTTCTGCTGATACCACATGTCCCAAGAAGGAAATGCTCCTCAACCAAAACTTATACTTTGAGAACTTGGCATATAAACCATGCTCTCTCAGTGTCTGCAGAACTATCCGCAGATGTTGGGCATGCTCCTCTGCATCTCTGGAATACACTAAAATATCATCGATGAAAACAATGATAAAGTGATCCAGAAACTCACGGAAAACTCTGTTCATGAGATCCATGAATGCGGCAGGGGTGTTAGTCAACCCGAACGGCATCACTAAGAACTCATAATGCCCATATCTGGTCCTGAAAGCTGTCTTTGGTACATCTGCCTCTCTGACTCTCAACTGATGATACCCGGATCTCAGATCTATTTTCGAGAAACAACCTGCTCCAGCTAGCTGGTCAAATAGATCATCAATCCTAGGTAGAGGATACCTATTCTTGGTAGTGACCTTGTTCAACTGTCAGTAGTCGATACAAAGTCTGAGGGATCCATCCTTCTTTCTAACAAAGAGCACTGGAGCACCCCAAGGTGAGGTACTAGGGCGGATGAAACCCTTATCTACCAAATCCTGCAACTGCTCTTTTAACTCTTTTAACTCTGCTGGCGCCATCCTGTAGGGAGGAATAGAGATAGGTCTGGTATCAGGCAGCAATTCTATTTCAAACTCTATCTCCCTACCAGGTGGTAGGCCTGGAAGTTCGTCTGGGAAAACATCGTGAAACTCTCGGACTACTGGTACTGTGGCTGGTTCCCTAACCTGACTGTCTAGCTCTCTCACATGAGCTAGAAACCCCTGACAACCCCTCCTAAGCAAAAGACGAGCCTGAAGGGCTGAAATCAAACCTCTGGGTGTACCTCTCATGTCTCCTCTGAAGACACACTCTGACCCATCCTGATCTCTGCGACTAACTATCTTCTCTCTACAGTCCAAAGTAGCACTATATGCAGATAGCCAATCCATCCCTAGAATGACATCAAAATCTGTCAAGTCTAGAACCACAAGGTCAGCTGGAAGGCATCTACCCTCTATGAACACTGGACTGAAACGACAGACTGACGCTGCCACTAATGGGTCACACTTAGGTCCATTGACCCAGAGAGGATACTCTAACTCAGAACTGATCAAACCCAACCTCTCTATGGCTCTCGAAGCAATAAAGGAATGAGAAGCACCGGGGTCCATCAAAGCATACACATCGGAACACCCAATGATGAGATTACCTGACACCACTGTGTTCGACGTGTTCGCCTCCTCCTGTGTCACAGTGAAAATCCGTGCTGGGGCTACCGGATTTCCACCTCGGGAACCTGCTGCTGAAGTAGAGGCTGCCCCTCTCCCTCTACCTCTGCCACTACTCTGAGGCATGACTGGAGCTGCTGGCTGTACAACTGGCTGTACCACACTGCCTGAACTCATCTGCTGGGATGGTGCGAAAGTCACCTGAGGACAATCCCGAGCAATATGCCCTTCCTGTCCACATCTAAAACAAGCTGTAGATCCCAACCGACAAGCTCCTCCATGTGGTCTTCCACATCTTCTGCATACTGGAGCTGTGCCAGAGCTTGAGCCACTACCTATTCCCAGACCTGACTTAACTTTATTCCAGAACTTACTCTTTGTTCCTTTTGCTCTATCCCATCTCTTGCTGCCTGAAGTGCCTGAACTGGGGGCCTTAGACCCCGAAGCCTGTGCCTTTGACTGTTTCTGAATATTGGCACTAGCTTCCATTTTCCTGGCTGCGTCCACTATAATGTGGAAACTCTCCTATTCTGCTGGAAGAATCAAGGAAGAATACCTGGGATGCAGTCTCATAGTATATCTCCTTGCCTTCTTCTGATCAGTATCATAGGCTTGACCCACATACTGAAGCAAATCCAGGAACTTATCTGTGAATTCATCAACACTCATCTCATCTGTTTGTCTCAATTGTTCGAACTCTATTACTTTCATCTCCCTAGAACTGTCAGGAAAAGCCCACCCTGCAAATTCATTGGCGAACTCTCCCCATGACATACTGTTCAACCTGGGTTCCACATAATTCTTGAACCATTCTCTGGCCTTCTTGCATTTAAGTGTAAACCCTGCCATCTCAATGGCTCTACTATCATCAGCTCCCAATTCACTAGTTATCATCCTAACTGATCTGAGGTATTCAAATGGATCATCTCCCGTATTGTATTTAGGAGCATCCAATTTCAAGTACTCCGTCATTTGTACCTTACCTCCAGATGAGCTAGGTTGATGTCTGTCAACAACAGGGGCTACTAGTTCTGGTGGTGGTGGTACTGGGTCATTTGGCTCTGGGTGTGCTGCACTTGGCTGGGTAGGGGAAGGTGGATACATAGGATATGGTGGATAGTAAGGAGGATAAGGCATATATGGCATGTAAGTAGGATATGGGACAAAACTAGAGTACTCCGAAATACCTCCCATCGGATACTCTGGGTCCTGCGGAAAGGCTGGATAGCCAAAACCTGAGGCCTGAGCGCCTCCCTGTGACTCTCCCATACCTTCCTCAAATCTGTCTATACCCATGCTGTCATCTCTAGACTGGTCAATCTCCATAGCCTCCCTCATTTCCTCTGAGCTTTCTCCTCTCGCTGTACCTCTTCTGCTCTCGTCTACAGACCTTCTAGGGTCTATTGATGTACCTTCCCTGCTAGATCTCTGAGACCTTGCCCTCGGCAATGCAGGAGGACGAGCAGTTGGTCTCTCACTATCTGGTGGGACTCCAGTCAATCGAGCTAATCGACGAGTTCCTCTCATCTTTACTTTCTGAAAAACAACACATAACATAGCACTTTAGCACATAAACATCACCTATCAATAATGCACATGCAAAACTCATGGCATATCACAGCAGTAAACAGATAGGACTCAAGACCCTATCCTAGTGGACATGATTTCCTATTATGCTTGACCACGTCTAACCTCTATGAGCCCGACACTGTCTCTATAGGTCCGATCATGTGAAACCTAGGGCTCTGATACCAATCTGTAACGACCACAAAATGGACCGTCATCGGCGCTAGGATTCAGGTCGGCTTAAGGCCGCCAGAACCCATAGCAAGCCTGCTATAGTCTCTGTGTACCTGTAAAACTCATACATGATCATACATTTTCTGTGAAAATAAAAAAACTCTTTTCTGAACCAAGGCTTAACCTGTGCATGCACTATCTCTATTCTCTGTACTCTGTACTCTGTACTCTGTACCCCTGACTAGAGCTTGCTCTAGATGGGTTAACTCATACCTGTTAAGCCTGGTTTGTCACATACAGTAAAACAAATATACATATACAGATCATGTACATCACAAACATCACTAAGTCAAGCACATTGCTAACTTTAGACACAACTATTACATCTCTTGCATATTACATGTCCACTCTAAGCTATTACAAATCTCTTTACTCTTTCTGTACTCTGTGGATCTCCTCTGTATACTGTATACTGAACCTGCAAAACTGGGGTTAAGGGAGTGGGATGAGCTCTATAGCCCAGTGAGTAGAACAGTAAAACATCTCATTAAAATATGATCTCATGGAATGCACCATATCACAGACAATCCACATCAAGGGTAAACCTGTCACCACATAGTCCCAGTAACTCTGTCGTGCCAGGGCGTAGAATCGAGCACCTGGTCTTCCTGTTATATATGTATATGTGTATATAACACCTCTGTACTTACCATTGCCAGGGCGTAGTCAAAGGCTCCTGGACTTTACTATATACCTGCCAGGGCGTCGTCAAAGGCTCCTGGACTTCTCTGTACCCTCCAGGGCGTAGTCAAAGGCTCCTGGACTTCTCTCAGAGACTATTGGATCATTCAGCATTCACCCACATCAACAAATAACTATGCAATGCAACAAATTCGTGAATTCTAATGCAAACAACCTGCTGTATATTCATGATGCATGAACTATGCTGAAAGCAGTGTATATCTCAATTAAAAGTATTCAGTTTAGTTCCACTCACCTCTGGCTATCTGGACTGACTCTGCAGGCTCTGACAACTCTGGAGCAGTACTCACTGCTGCTCTCACTGGTTCCTCTTGTCTGTACCTATACAGATGGACTCAAATGAGGGACCAAACTAGCTGATGAACAACTCTATGAAACTCCCCAAGACTCCCCTTAAACTCACTCTAACATCCAGGCAAAGCATGCAAAGGAAAGCTGGACAGGACACTTTCGGCGGCAGGTTCGGCGGCTGAAAGTCCTCTTCAGAGACGAAACTCAAGCACCTTCAGCGGCCGAATCTCTACTTTCGGCAGCCGAACCCTTTCGGGGGCAAGTTTCGGAGGCCAAAAGGCACTACAGAGACGAAAGTCTCTGACCTTCGGCGGCACCTTCGGCGGCCGAACTTCCCTCCAGAGCCGAAAGTCCAAAAGCTCGGGGGCAAGCTTGGGCAGCCGAAGCCACCTCCTCATGGGTTCGGCGGCCGAATGTACCTTCGGCGGCCGAACCTGAGTTCATCTGCAAGGCAGAAACTTGCTCTGCCTCTCACCAAAAGCACCAAAACCCTCTCAATCTCAACCACCTCAATTCCTCAACTTGCATATACCCAAGTATATGCTCAAAGGGGTCAAAAACTACCTTACAACCCCAAACACACAACACATACAACACAAAAACAAGCTTTACTCACAAAATCATCAAAACTTCATAAATAACCCTATTCATGCAACTCTCCCCCAAAACCATATAAAACCTTCAGAAAACATAAAAACAAGCTCAGGATCTTCACTTACCTCTTGAAACCAAGAAGATGAACGATCCTAACGTGGAGTTTTGGAGCGACTCTCCTTCAACCTCTCCAAACTTCACAACTTTGAGTTTTTAGCTTAAAACCTTCAAAATAACATAAAAACGAATCAAATCTTGACAAGATTGGATGAAAACATGAAGAACTACTCACAAAGGACAGGGTCTCACCTCAGAACGTGAAAGAAACGGTGATGTTTATCCTTTCAACCGACTGAGGGCCATTTATAGGTGGCTGGCCAGACCACCTTCGGCGGCCACACGTGAAACCGAAAGCCATGCATGTTCGGCGGCCGAACCTCAACTTCGGCGGCCGAACCTGGCTTTTCTGCCTTGGTTCATTTCATTCAAAAAAATCATTTTCTTATGCGGTAAAACTACGAAACATACCAAAACATGTTAGAAAAACATCACTCGAACCCTTCTAGAGACGTCCGACATCCGAAACTCCATCGGAAAGTAGAATTCCGATGCTGGACTCTAGCCGGGTATTACAGCAGGCCACTCTCAAGCAATATAAAACTTAGGAGAAAGCCTCATTTATGGCTCCCATGATAAGGGAGGAGGCCTCCATTGAAACCCTAAGTACCCGGACAAAAGCGATCCAAATGCAGTCCAAAGGGAACACCAAGTTGGAAGAAGAGGAGTCATCGGATGAAGCCCCGAAGGAGGTCGACTGGAAGTTGATACAAGCTATACAAAGGTACTAGAAGGAGCAAGAAGAGAACTATGGCCTAGACTGTAATACCCGGCTAGATTCCGGCATCGAAATCCCTACCTTCCGGCGGAATCTCCGTTGGAATCTGGAATTTCTGAAGATGCCAGAGGCTTCTAGAGGGGTAAAATGTGTTTTCTAAAAGGTTTTTACTGATTTCATGGTTTTAAATGAAAAAGAATTGCGTTTTGAAAAGAAAAGACCAAGGAGGCATTTGCCAGGTTCGGCCGCCGAAAGTGAAGTTCGGCCGCCGAACATGGAAAGGCTTCGGGAGCGCCTTTGGCCTCCGAAAGTCTTGTTTGAACGAGCCAAGGTTCGGCCACCGAAAGTCAAGTTCGGCCGCCGAACATGCATGAGTTTAGGGGGCACGTTAGGCTGCCGAAGGTCTCTGACCAGGCCACCTATAAAGGGCCCTCAGATCGAAAATGGGCGAGTTTTCTCCCCATTCTCGAGCTCAGGTGAGCTTTTGTCCTCCCTTGGCCATTTTCATGTTTTTCTTCATCTCTTTCATGTTTTCATGAGTTAAAGCTTAGATCGAAGTTTTGGGAGCTTGGAGCTTTTGGAGCTTGGATTCTCCACACCTCCAAGTTAGAGATCACGCAACCCTCGATCTTCAAGAGGTAAGTATAGATCTTTGCTTTCCTAGTGTCTTTTGAAGTTTTATGAAGGTTTTAATGGTAGAGTATGGGTAGATATGCATGTTAGAATTTATGTGGGTTTTATGCCCAATGTATGCTATGTGATGCTCATGTATGTTTATATGATGCTATGTTGAATGTTTAGGCTAGGTTATGCATGTGGGAGTGAGTATGTATGATGGGGAGAGAGTATGTGAGGATTTGGTTGTTTTGATGGTTTTGGCTTATGTGGGTCATAAGCTATCTATGTATGTTTTGATGTTCTTTGTTGGAGTTTAAGCTTGTTTAAGCTCCTTTGTGTATGGTTAAAGGTTTAGGCATGTTTTGGTAAAGTTGGGTGCTTGTTTTGGGGTGTTTGGAAGGTTTGGGAGGCTTGAATGCATGAGAAGCTGAGTTCTGCCCTTCTGGGAAGAACTCAAGTTCGGCCGCCGAAAGTAGTTTCGGCCGCCGAACCTGCCTTTGGATGCATGGATTGGCCGCCTAACCTTGCCCTCGAAAGCTGAGTTTTGGCTTGAAAGCAGACTTTCGGCCGCCGAAGGAAGGATTCGGCCGCCGAAAGTGCCTGACTTTCGTCTCTGTAGTGGGACTTTCGGCCGCCGAAGGTGCCGCCGAAGGTGCTGCCGAAGGTGCCTGAGTTTCGTCTCTGGAGAGAGGGTTCGGCCGCCGAAGGTGCCGCCGAAAGTGCCCTGTCCAGCCTTTTCAAGGTTGTTTTCTATGCATGTTTAAGTGATGTTTTAGAGGGTTTTTGGGTAGTTGTTTATGAGTGGTTAGAATGTGTTTGGCACCTCATTCGAGTCCACCTGTGTAGGATCAGACCCGAGGGACCGAGGAGCCCATCAGTGTTAGCTGTTGCAGAGTCAGTCCAACGTCTGCCAGAGGTGAGTAGAACTAAACTTAATCTTTATTTTATGAAATCAAATGCCTAAAGCATGCTCATGCATCATGTTTATATGTAATAGGTTGATTGCACTAGTTACACGAATATGAAGCATTGCATTATTTACTGTTGATGGAGATTGGACCAAGGACGACCCCACTAGCCCTATGGATAAGACCTGGCTGGGCCAGGCATTACGAAGTCCTGTGGTGCCCTCTATGGTGGCCGGGCAAATAGCTTAGGGATGTTTTGGGGTTGGGTCCAATCCGTGATATGATTTGTTTGTGCTGTGACGCATTTCATGAAAGCATGTAATTAATGAACTGTTTTCTTTGTTTCTACTCACTGGGCTTTTTAGCTCACCCCTCTCCCCTAACCCCAGTGTTGCAGGTTTGAGGTTGATCGGGAAGTCTCAATAGTAAAGGTTTTGCTTATGTAATAGTATTAGCTTAGTACTTTTAGTGTGGACATGTATTATAAATTTGTAAGAGAATGTAATGTAAAGTTAAGTGGAGTTATGTTTATGGTTTAGTACTGTGCTTGGCCCTAAGACTTGGTTAGTCCCTGTTTAATACATGATGTATGTTATGCTAGATATTGAGTTATGTTTGAACTAATCTTGTGGCATGTGTTGTGTACCATGCTATGGTAATGGATGAGGACCCTAGTGGAGGTCTTGTGTTGTGGTTTGATGCATGCACAGGTTAGGTTTGGTTCTTTGGATGTGACTCCGACTTGATGTATGTTATGTAGACCCAGCTAGAGTTTTGATGAGGGCTCTAGTAGGGGGGTCCTTTTATGTTTTCAGTTATGTGGCATACAGGTCAGGTTCGGTTTGTACATCAGATGTTTGAGTTTTTATGTTAAAGTTTTGATCATGTATGGGATTTGACCAGGTGATAGGAGGTATGTTTGGCTTGCTACGGGTCCCGGCGGCCTTAAGCCGATCTGGATCCTAGCGCCGGTGGTGGTTCGGGCCGTTACAGAGGGGTATCGGTTCTGGGTCGTTACAGAGTTGTATCAGAGCTTTGGGCCTTGAGAGTACGGTGTGTTGCACATCGGAAAGAGGTTGGTTTAGAGGTCATAGAAGGGCAAGCACAATAGGAAGAATCATGTCCACTAGGATAGGATGTTGAGTCCTGTCTTGTATGAATGATGATGTGAAATGCCATGATTTTATGCATGTGCATGATGTTATGCTATGTATGTATGTATGATATGTATGTGGGTTCATGTGTTTTCATATGAACCGAATGATCCTAATGATTATTTGTATGCTTGTGTGTTGTTCTTCAGAGGAGCCAGAATGCGAGGTGCTCGTCAATCTGTGGAATCGACTGGAGTTCCATCGGAGAGGGAAGGTATGGACACCTTTCCCCCTGCTCTGCCAAGAGTGCAGTCGTGGGGAGTCAGCAGATGGGGAACATCAAGGGACACTGGAAGGTCTTTTGATGCAAGCAGAGAAGCGATGGCTCCAAGAAGGATGTCAGCTAGTATGAGAGAAGTAGAGTTGGATGTTCAGAGAAGATATGTCAGTATGGGAGATTTTCAGGAGGATGCTCAGACTCAGGATTCCAGAATCTCAGGTTCAGGAGGGATTGATCCCTCCACCTTGAGTACAGCCTCCACAAAAAGTAAGAAGTGGGGCAAAGGCCTTAGAAGGTCGAAGAAGAAGTTTTGGAAGAATTTAAAGGCTAGTCTGGGTTTTGGTGGTTCGAGCTCTGGCTCAGGTGGTTCGAGCTCTGGCTCAGGCAGTTCAAGATGCTTGAGGTGCGGAAGGCCGCACAAGGGAGTCTGTCTGATTGGGACTAATCTATGTTTTAGGTGTGGACAGGAAGGACACATAGCACGTGAGTGTCCTACTGTGCCCCGAGTAGCACAGTCTCAGCCAGCAGCTTCAGCCGTGGTTCAGGTTAGTGGTCGAGGCAGAGGAAGAGGGTCAGCCCCTCATTCCTCAGGTTTCCGTGGAGAAGGTCCGTCAGCTCCAGCTCGGATCTTCACCCAAGCTCAGCAGGAGGCAGACACATCGAACATGGTGGTGTCAGGTACGCTCACTTTTGAATGTTCTGATGTGTATGTTTTTGTGCACCCTAGTGTTTTTCTCTTTCTTTAGTTGCTCTAGGAGCCGTCGAGAGGTTGAGTTGATAGCTTCTGGGCTAGAGTGTTCTCTTTGGGTCAGTGGACTCGAGTGTGATCCATCTGGGGCAGAGTCAATCTGCCGGTCCAGTTCTGTGATAGTTGAGGGTAGATGCCTTCCACTCGATTTTGAGGTCCTAGACTTGACTGTCTGGACGTCAATCGAGGGATGGATTGGTTTCTGCTCGTGGTGCTATCTTGGTCTGTAGAGACAAGGTAGTCAAGTTCAGAGGACAGGATGGGTCAGAGATAGTCTTCTGAGGGAACACAGTAGGGATGCCTAGAGGTTTGATGTCGGCCTGTCAGGTTCGTAGAGTGCGTAGGAGGGGTTGTCAGAGGGTTCTAGCTCTTGTTTGAGAGTTTAGCAGTCAGGTCAGGGAACCAGCCTCAGTGCCAGTTGTTAGAGAGAGTTCTTAGATGTCTTCCCAGGCGAGTTGTCAGGTTTACCATATGTCAGGGAGTTAGAGTTTGGTATAGGAGTGGTGTCTAGATGCAGAACCATTTCTGTCCTTCCCTATAGGATGGCACCTGTAGTTGAGAGTTGTCAGAATAGAGGTGAGGCTTGGTAGATAAGGGTTTTATCCGACCTAGTACCTTACCCTGGAGTGTTCCAGTGTTGTTGTGGGAAACAAAGGGTAGATCCTTGAGACTTTGTAACGACTGTAAGCAGTCGACCAAGGTCACTACCAAGGGCAGGTATTTCCCATGCAGGATGGATGATCTATTGGGACAGCTAGTAGGAGCTGTTTGTTTTCCAAGATACACCTGAAATCCGGGTACTACCTGTGAGAGTTAGAGTTAGTTTTGGGTCAGAAGTGAGAAGAAGCCAGTTAGTGAAGATGGAGAGAAAGAGTAAGGATCAGAGTGGCGCTTTGGAAGCGTGTTGTGTTTCAGGAGAAGGTTGGGTATTGCTAAGGTGTCTCCATTGGTAAGGGTGATTTCCTATGGAGAACTCCATTCGGATTTCCGGATTCCTGTGTTATGGAAGCTCGTGTCAGATCCTAGTGAGGTTCTTAAAGAACAAGAGGTGGAGATCTTAAGGGATCTCACCTATGTTGAGCAGTTAGTGCGGATCATGGACACGCAAGTCAAGAAGTTGAGGAACAAGGAAATCCTGATGGTGAAAAGTTTTGGAAATCACCACTAGTTGATAGTGAGTGTTTGGGAGACCCGGGAGTTTATACTCCAGCAGTGCCTGTGTCTCTCTTTCAGGAGAGAGATTTTTAGGCTTTGCTTCCTAGTTTGCTTGCTTGTTTATGTATGATTGATGCTATGATTTGAGATGCCTGTTTGTTTGTGGAACATTCGGGGACGAATGTTCTTAAAGGGGGGAAGAATGTAATACCCGGCTAGATTCCGGCATCGGAATCCCTACCTTCCAGCGGAATCTCCGTTGGAATCTGGAATTTCTGAAGATGCAAGAGGCTTCTAGAGGGGTAAAATGTGTTTTCTAAAAGGTTTTTACTGATTTCATGGTTTTAAATGAAAAAGAATTGCGTTTTGAAAAGAAAAGACCAAGGAGGCATTTGCCAGGTTCGGCCGCCGAACATGCATGAGTTTAGGGGGCACGTTAGGCTGCCGAAGGTCTCTGACCAGGCCACCTATAAAGGGCCCTCAGATCGGAAATGGGCGAGTTTTCTCCCCATTCTCGAGCTCAGGTGAGTTTTTGTCCTCCCTTGGCCATTTTCATGTTTTTCTTCATCTCTTTCATGTTTTCATGAGTTAAAGCTTAGATCGAAGTTTTGGGAGCTTGGAGCTTTTGGAGCTTGGATTCTCCACACCTCCGAGTTAGAGATCACGCAACCCTCGATCTTCAAGAGGTAAGTGTAGATCTTTGCTTTCCTAGTGTCTTTTGAAGTTTTATGAAGGTTTTAATCGTAGAGTATGGGTAGATATGCATGTTAGGATTTATGTGGGTTTTATGCCCAATGTATGTTATGTGATGCTCATGTATGTTTATATGATGCTATGTTGAATGTTTAGGCTAGGTTATGCATGTGGGAGTGAGTATGTATGATGGGGAGAGAGTATGTGAGGATTTGGTTGTTTTGATGGTTTTGGCTTATGTGGGTCATAAGCTATCTATGTATGTTTTGATGTTCTTTGTTGGAGTTTAAGCTTGTTTAAGCTCCTTTGTGTATGGTTAAAGGTTTAGGCATGTTTTGGTAAAGTTGGGTGCTTGTTTTGGGGTGTTTGGAAGGTTTGGGAGGCTTGAATGCATGAGAAGCTGAGTTCTGCCCTTCTGGGAAGAACTCAGGTTCGGCCGCCGAACCTGCCTTTGGATGCATGGATTGGTCGCCTAACCTTGCCCCCGAAAGCTGAGTTTTGCCTTGAAAGCAGACTTTCGGCCGCCGAAGGAAGGATTCGGCTGCCGAAAGTGCCTGACTTTCGTCTCTGGAGTGGGACTTTCGGCTGCCGAAGGTGCCGCCGAAGGTGCCCGAGTTTCGTCTCTGGAGAGAGGGTTCGGCCGCCGAAGGTGCCGCCGAAAGTGCCCTGTCCAGCCTTTTCAAGGTTGTTTTCTATGCATGTTTAAGTGATGTTTTAGAGGGTTTTTGGGTAGTTGTTTATGAGTGGTTAGAATGTGTTTGGCACCTCATTCGAGTCCACCTGTGTAGGATCGGACCCGAGGGACTAAGGAGGCCATTAGTGTTAGCTGTTGCAGAGTCAGTCCAGCGTCTGCCAGAGGTGAGTAGAACTAAACTTAATCTTTATTTTATGAAATCAAATGCCTAAAGCATGCTCATGCATCATGTTTATATGTAATAGGTTGATTGCACTAGTTACACGAATATGAAGCATTGCATTATTTACTGTTGATGGAGATTAGACCAAGGACGACCCCACTAGCCCTATGGATAAGACCTGGCTGGGCCAGGCATTACGAAGTCCTGTGGTGCCCTCTATGGTGGCCGGGCAAATAGCTTAGGGATGTTTTGGGGTTGGGTCCAATCCGTGATATGATTTGTTTGTGCTGTGACGCATTTCATGAAAGCATGTAATTAATGAACTATTTTCTTTGTTTCTACTCACTGGGCTTTTTAGCTCACCCCTCTCCCCTAATCCCAGTGTTGCAGGTTTGAGGTTGATCGGAAAGTCTCAAAAGTAAAGGTTTTGCTTATGTAATAGTATTAGCTTAGTACTTTTAGTGTGGACATGTATTATAAATTTGTAAGAGAATGTAATGTAAAGTTAAGTGGAGTTATGTTTATAGTTTAGTACTGTGCTTGGCCCTAAGACTTGGTTAGTCCCTGTTTAATACATGATGTATGTTATGCTAGATATTGAGTTATGTTTGAACTAATCTTGTGGCATGTGTTGTGTACCACGCTATGGTAATGGATGAGGACCCTAGTGGAGGTCTTGTGTTGTGGTTTGATGCATGCACAGGTTAGGTTTGGTTCTTTGGATGTGACTCCGGCTTGATGTATGTTATGTAGACCCAGCTAGAGTTTTGATGAGGGCTCTAGTAGGGGGGTCCTTTTATGTTTTCAGTTATGTCGCATACAGGTCAGGTTCGGTTTGTACATCAGATGTTTGAGTTTTTATGTTAAAGTTTTGATCATGTATGGGATTTGACTAGGTGATAGGAGGTATGTTTGGCTTGCTACGGGTCCCGGCGGCCTTAAGCCGATCTGGATCCTAGCGTTGGTGGCGGTTCGGGCCGTTACAGAGGGGTATCTGTTCCGGGTCGTTACATAGACGATGCCTCACCCTTGTCAAAATGAATCCTAGCAGAGACTTTTCCTACCAAGTTTAAACTCCTAAGTTTGGACAAATATGACGGAAGAACCGATCCCAAGAGTCACTTGGCGATCTTTAGAATAACAATGTAGTTTTAAGACGCCAATGATTTTGTTTTGTGCTGAGTGTTTTTGTTCACACTCATAGGTTTGGCTTAGAAATGGTACCAATATCTGAGCCCAGATTCTATTCAAAGCTTTACTCAGTTTTCCATATTGTTTAAGTCTAGACTTATCACTTGCACACCTCCTAAAAATCTCTCCTCTAACTTGCAAAAAATTTGCTAGGGAGAGGGTAAGTCTTTAAGGAGTTTTATCTCACGATTCAATGCTGAAGCAATACAAGTTGAAGAACTAAATCACAAAATAGTGTGCGAAGCATTGAAAAAAAAAGGCGCAACATCAAATTCATGGACTTTCTAATGAAGAACCCCGCTGCTACTTATCAGCAGCTAATGGACAAGACCCAGAAGTACATAAGGTTGGATGACAAAGTCTAGGCATTGAGAGAAGATAAGAGGATGAGTCAAAAGTCAAATCCAAAAGCCAAAGAGGCAAGGGTATAAAAGAGACTGCAGGAATTATCCAGTGTTCTAGGGAAGGGACGATTGAGGTAAGTATAAGAATTATACTCCACTAGATGACTCACAGACACACATTTTAATATGGATTAGGAAAAATAATAAAGAAGTCAAATGGCCTCCCAAGCTCAACCTTGAGAAAGTTGGAAGGCGAGAGACCAAGTACTACGGTTTTAATGGAGACCAAGGGCATACAATGCAGGAGTGCCAGCAGCTAAAAGATGAAATCGAGAGATTAATAAGGGACGACAGTCTTCAAAAGCTTGATAGGAAGAATAGAGAAAAAAAAGGAGGCTCGAACCCAATGTAACAACTCTTGAAACTACCCTTGATAGTGACCTGTAGGGGCTATACATGTGATTGCAGAAGGACCCAACGATTGCAAGGGAAAGAACAAACGCGTTTCAGAAGACGTCCTATCCATTGAGCATGAACCATGGGCAAAATAGGGGGTAAGGTTCGGACCTGCAAACAAGGCGATAAGATTTTTCCAAAATGACCCACTGGTCATCAGCATCCAATTGAACTGGTATGAAGTGAGACGAGTATTTGTTGATATAGGGTGTTCGGTCAATCTCCTAACCCTATATGTCTTTAGTAAGCTAGGTTTAGATAAAAATAACCTTACTAAAGTCTCCTACACATTAGTGGGATTAGGAGATAAAACTATGGCAGTACTGGGCACCCTCAACCTCTCCCTTGTGCTGGGTGATGAGAAGCACAAGCGAGAGTTGTACGCAGAGTTTGCAGTGGTAGACATCCCATTTGGGTACAACGTAATACTCGGTCGCCCAGTCTTAAACTGTCACAGTGTAGTTATTAACATGAGTGCTATGTGCTAATACTCTATGAGGATTAGCCATTGTCTAAGGCAACCAAAATTCAGCCCAAGAATGCTACAGAAACTCCACAAAAAGCCTCAAAAAAGCAACAATGCTGATATAGCATATTTTAGTCCACTTTATCATGATATTTTTTATGATTATTTACATATTTTCTGCCTAATTTTGTGGTTGTAATCATGTTTTGCAGATATTAGGTGTAAAGAGACAATCTGGGGAAAATGCTCTTAAAACTGCCAAAAAGTGCCAAATATGGAAAGTGCCAAATAAGGAAAGTTTTCAAGTAAGGAAAGTTTTCAGAAAAGGAAAGTTTTCAAATAAGGAAAGTGCAGAAGCAAAAGCAAATAAGGAAAGCACAGTCAGAAGATTATTTGAAATTCAAAATGCAGAACTTTCTTTCCTTGTTCAAAGATGTGCACACACTGCAGTAGTCATATCTTCCTATTTAGGCAGCAAGATTTCATGAAGACGCACTTGCCTCTTCTGCATTCAGCATTCAAAATTCAAACGAAGGCTCCACCTAAAAAGGAAATACAAGACATATATCTTTTCACTTCTGCACAATCAATGACCGTGCGCTCCACTTCCTCTTCTGCAGTGCATGCGCACGCCACCTACCTTTTAAAGACCAAGGCGCGCATCCTTCCTCTTCTGAAAGTCTTGGTGCACGCCTCTTTCCTTTTCAAGCTCAAGCCACGTCTCCTGCCTCTTCTGAAAGCATGATCCGTGCCACCTTCCCTTTCTGAGACCAATCCGCACGCGCCTCTCCTTCTTTCCTCGCACCTTCCTCTTCTGAACACACTTGGGCAGCACCTTGGGCAGCCTCTTCACTAATCAGGAAGCAAGTATGACCTAGGGCAACACTTTTCAACTATAAAAAGACACATAAGGAGCCTCCCCATGCTTTTTCAACTCCCCCTTAGAGACACCTACGGGATTGCAAGTGGCCACATCTCTTCTTCTACCTTTCTTCTTTTCTTTTATTTTTGGTTTTTGTTTCAGCCATGAGAGGCTGAAATCTTTTATTCTAGTTGAAGATTAGGTGATACTTTAGTTGTTTTATGGATTGGGAGACTTGATCAAACATTGTTTAACTTTTACTTGTTCAATATTTATGCAATTTCATGCTTGATTTCAATATTGCTTTGTTATTTAGATCTACGTTGATTCTTGATTGCAAAGTAATAATATGTTAGTTTGGATGATTTAAGTCTGTAATTGCTTGAGTTATTCAAACATAAGAACACTTGGTGTAAAAAATAAGGAAGTTGCATGATCTAGTGTTGTCACCATACGTTTGGGTAACTAGGATTAGATCTCTCTCTTTCTTAATGCAATTAACAATTATTTTGATGCTTAAGGTCTAAGGACATTCCTTGGCAATTTGTTAATTAGTAATTAATTAGAGGACGTTCCCTAATTGATTTAATCATAAGGAGAGACATGGTGGTGAGAAGCGTCTTCCATCTCCATAACTAATCTATTGAATCAATCAAAAGAAACTAAGTGTCAATGATCAATCCCAACAACTGAAGTGGATCCAATTTGTAACGACCCCAAAAAGGACCGTCACCGGCGCTAGGATTCAGGTCGGCTTAAGGCCGCCAGAACCCGTAGCAAGCCTGCTATACTTTCTGAGTACCTGTAAACCTCATACATGATCATACATTTTCAGTGAAAATAAAACTCTTTTCTGAATCAAGGCTTAACCTGTGCATGCACTATCTCTGTACTCTGTACTCATGTACTCTGTACTCTGTATCCCTGACTAGAGCTTGCTCTAGATGGGTTATCTCATACCT
This sequence comes from Manihot esculenta, assembly GCF_001659605.2. NCBI lineage: Eukaryota > Viridiplantae > Streptophyta > Magnoliopsida > Malpighiales > Euphorbiaceae > Manihot > Manihot esculenta. The sequence continues at coordinate 25,762,474 of NC_035174.2, forward strand.
GTTAAGCCTGGTTATAAACCATACAGAAAAACATATGGACATATACAGATCATGTACAATACATACATCACTAGGTCTAGGTCAAGCAACAACTAATACATCTCTTTAATATTACATGTCCACTCTAAGCTATTACAGATCTCTTTACTCTTTCTCTTTCTGTACTCTGCTGGACTGTCCCTGTACACTGTACACTGAACCTGCAAAACTGGGGTTAAGGGAGTGGGATGAGCTCTATAGCCCAGTGAGTAGAACAGTAAAACATCTTAGTAAAATATGATCTCATGGAATGCGCCATAACACAGACAAGCCACATCAAGAGTAAACCTGTCACCACATAGTCCCAGTAACTCTGTGCCAGGGCGTAGAATCGAGCACCTGGTCTTCCTGTCATATATGTATATGTGTATATAACACCTGTGAACTTACCATTGCCAGGGCGTAGTCAAAGGCTCCTGGACTTTGCTATATACCTGCCAGGGCGTAGTCAAAGGCTCCTGGTCTTTGCTATACGTGCCAGGGCGTAGTCAAAGGCTCCTGGACTTCCTGTCTGAGACTATTGGATCATTCAGCATTCACTCACATTACCAAATATCAATGCAATGCAACATATTCGTGAATACTAATGCAATCAACCTATGGCATAAACATGATGCATGAGATATGCTAAAAACAGGTTGTGAACCGTTCAATTAAAAATCATAAGTTTAATTCCACTCACCTCTGGCTATCTGGACTGACTGACTCTGCAGGTTTACCTCTGGAGCAGTACTCACTGCTGCTCTCTCTGGTTCCTCTGGTCTGTAAACATAAAGATTCAAATGAGGGACCAAACTATCGTACCAAGAAAACCCCTTCATCTCACTCTAAAACTCATGTAAAGCAAGCAAAGGAAAGCTGGACAGAACACTTCCGGCGGAAGGTTCGGCGGCCGAATGTCCTCTCCAGAGACGAAACTCAAGCACCTTCGGCGGCCGAATCTCAAGCTTCGGCGGCCGAACCCTTTCGGGGCAAGTTTCGGGGGCCAAAACATACTCCAGAGACGAAAGTCTCTAACCTTCGGCGGCACCTTCGGCGGCCGAAGTCCTCAAACAGAGCCGAACATGCAAAACTTACGGGGGCAAGCTGTGGCAGCCTAAGCTACCATGCAAGAGGTTCGGCGGCCGAATGAACCTTCGGCTGCCGAACCTGAGTTCATCCAGAACTCAGCCCGACAGCAAACCAAGCTCCTCCTTCTCTTCAACATCTCCAAACAGGCATAATCAACTTCTCAACACTCATATACATATACGTATATGGTCACAGGGGTCCAAAACTATCTAAGAACCCCAAATAACAAATCAAACATAACACATAAACATGTATACATACATAAATCATCAAAAACTACCATGAATAACCTAAGCATGCTTCTCCTTCCTTAATCCCCATAAAACCTTCAGAAAACATATAAACAGGTTCTAGCTCTTCCCTTACCTCTGTAAACAGGAAGATGAACACTCTGAACAAGGTAAAACGGATCAACTCTCCTCAACCTCTCACACTCTCAACCTCTCACAAGCTTAGCTTTTTGCTTCACAACACTCAAATCCTTGTGAACGATCAAAACATTCTGCCATGAGCTGCTCAAACTCAGCAAATAAAATATGGGATATGTGGCCAATCCTCTGGACAGGGTTTGGAGCCAACACCTGTCCAAAATGCTGACTAAGGATCGCACAAGAGCTGGCTGAGCAACTCAGCTTCGGCGGCCGATGCGCATGCAACATCATGCAACGGCAGCCGAACATTGAGCACTTTCGGCGGCCGAACTTATCTTCGGCGGCCGAACTTGGCTCCTCTGCCTTGGTTCATTTCAACTTAATACTCATTTCCCTTAACCTTAAAACATCTCATAAAACACATAATAGCCCGTAAGAACATCTAACATACTTCGACATCCTGGATTCCACCGGTAAACAGGAATGCCGACGCCGGACTCAAGCCGGGTATTACATTCTCCCCTCCTTAAGAACATTCGTCCTCGGATGTTCCTAAAACACACAATTAACACACGAAACAGAGAAAACTCACCTCAAAACAAATGTGGATACTGCTGGAGCATAGACTCCCGCGTCTCCCATGTGCACTCTTCTAGATTATGGTGGTTCCATAAAACTTTCACCATCGGAATCTCCTTGTTCCTTAGCTGCCTGATCTGCGTGTCCAGAATCCGCACTGGCTGCTCTATATAGGTGAGATCTGTATGAATCTCCACCTCAGGCTCACTCAGAACCTGATTCGGATCTGACACAAACTGTCGTAGCATAGAAACATGAAATACCGGGTGAATTCTCTCCATAGAAGCAGGTAAATCCAGCTTATACGACACATTTCCGATCCTCTGTAACACCTCAAAGGGTCCAATGTATCGTGGAGCTAATTTACCTTTCTTCCCAAAATGAACCACTCCTTTCATTGGAGACACTTTCAGCAATACCCAATTACCCTCTTGAAACTCCAACTGCTTTCTGCGAACGTCTGCATAACTTTTCTGTCTACTCTGAGCTGTTCTGATTCTCTCTCTGATTATGGGCACCATTCGACTGGTAATGTCTACTAACTCTGGCCCTGCAAGAGCCTTCTCTCCTACCTCTTCCCAGCAAACAGGGGATCTGCACTTTCTCCCATATAATGCTTCATAAGGAGCCATCCCAATGCTAGCATGATGACTGTTATTGTAGGCAAACTCCACCAAAGGTAGATGCTGCCTCCAAGAACCGCCAAAGTCTAACACACAAAGGCGAAGCATATCCTCTATGGTCTGGATGGTCCTTTCTGACTGTCCATCAGTCTGTGGGTGGAAAGCAGTACTAAAATCCAATCTCGTGCCCATCGCACTTTGCAGACTCCGCCAAAAGCCGGAGGTAAACTGAGGTCCTCTGTCTGAAACTATAGATACTGGAACTCCATGTAATCTCACTATCTCATCCAGATAGACCTGTGCCAACCTATCCACAGAATAGTTACTCCGTACTGGAAGAAAATGAGCAGATTTCGTGAGTCTGTCCACAATCACCCATATCGAGTCTATCCTGTTGGACGCTACTGGTAAACCCACTACAAAATCCATGGCTATGTTCTCCCATTTCCACTCTGGAATCGGTAATGGGTTAAGCATTCCGGCTGGTTTCTGATGCTCTAATTTCACCCTCTGACAAACCTCACAGGCTGTCACAAACTGCGCCACTTCTTTCTTCATGGCTGGCCACCAATAAACCCTTTTCAGATCCTGATACATCTTGGTAGCTCCTGGGTGAACACTATACCTCGCATTATGAGCTTCCCTCATAATGTCTTCCTTCACACTGCCCCTATCTGGTACACAAAGTCGACTCCCATAGCGAAGGATCCCTTTGCTGTCAAATCTGAACTCTACCCTATTGCCTGACTGAACAGTCCTGGCAATTTTCATCAACGCAGGGTCCTCATGCTGTCTCTGAGCTATCTGCTCCAGAAACACAGGTGTCACCCTCATCTGTGCTATCAACGCACTTGTACCAGACAACTCTAGCTGTAATCCCTCGTCAAAGAGCTTATAAAGCTCCATCACAACTGGTCTCCGCTCTACTGCTATATGGGATAAACTGCCTAGTGACTTCCGGCTTAGGGCGTCTGCAACAACATTCGCCTTACCCGGATGATACTGGATCTTACAATCATAATCACTGAGCAATTCGACCCACCTTCTCTGCCGCAAATTCAGCTCTCTCTGACTTAAGATGTACTGTAAACTCTTGTGATCAGTGAAGATCTCGCATTTAACCCCATAGAGGTAATGCCGCCACATCTTAAGTGCAAAGATAACTGCTGCCATCTCGAGGTCATGGGTAGGGTAATTCAACTCGTGCTTCTTCAACCGTCTCGAAGCATAAGCGATTACTCTATCACTCTGCATCAAGACACAACCCAATCCCACTCGAGATGCATCACAGAACACTGTGAAATCCTCATGACTGACAGGCAGAGCTAACACTGGTGCTGTTGTCAATCTCCTCTTGAGCTCCTCAAAGCTCTCTTCACACTGGTCTGACCAGATAAACTTCTGGTTCTTCTGAGTCAATTTGGTCATAGGAGCTGCTATCTTTGAGAAGTTCTGAACGAACCTCCTGTAGTAACCTGCCAGTCCCAGAAAGCTTTTAATCTCAGTCACTGTCGTGGGTCTGGGCCAGTTAGCTACAGCCTCTATCTTCTTGGGGTCTACCTCAATACCCTCTGCTGATACCACATGTCCCAAGAAGGCAATGCTCCGTAACCAAAACTCACACTTTGAGAACTTGGCATATAAACCATGCTCTCTCAGTGTCTGCAAAACTATCCTCAGATGCTGGGCATGCTCCTCTGCATCTCTGGAGTACACTAAGATATCATCGATAAACACAATGACAAAGTGATCCAGAAACTCACTAAATACCCTGTTCATGAGATCCATAAATGCTGCAGGGGCGTTAGTCAACCCGAACAGCATCACTAAGAACTCATAATGCCCATATCTGGTCCGAAAAGCTATCTTAGGCACATCTGCCTCTCTGACTCTCAACTGATGATACCCAGATCTCAGATCTATTTTCGAAAAACAACCTGCTCCAGCTAGCTGGTCAAATAGATCATCAATCCTAGGTAGAGGATACCTATTCTTGATAGTGACCTTGTTCAACTGTCTGTAGTCGATACAAAGTCTAAGGGATCCATCCTTCTTTCTGACAAAAAGCACTGGAGCACCCCAAGGTGAGGTACTAGGGCGGATGAAACCCTTATCTACCAAATCCTGCAACTGGTCTTTCAACTCTGTTAACTCAGCTGGCGCCATCCTGTAGGGAGGAATAGAGATAGGTCTGGTACCTGGCAATAATTCAATTTCAAACCCTATCTCCCTATCAGGTGGTAGTCCTGGCAAATCGTCTGGGAACACATCGAAAAACTCGCGGACTACTGGTACTGTGGCTGGTTCCCTCACCTGACTGTCTAGCTCTCTCACATGAGCTAGAAACCCCTGACAACCCCTCCTAAGCAAACGACGAGCCTGAAGGGCTGAAATCATACCTCTGGGTGTACCTCTCCTGTCTCCTCTGAAGACACACTCTGACCCATCCTGGTCTCTGAGACTCACTAACTTCTCTCGACAGTCCAACGTAGCACCATATGCAGATAGCCAATCCATCCCTAGAATGACATCAAAATCTGTCAAGTCTAGAACCACAAGGTCAGCTGGAAGGCATCTACCCTCTATGAATACTGGACTGAAACGACAGACTGACACTGCCACTGATGGGTCACATCTAGGTCCACTGACCCAGAGAGGATACTCTAACTCAGAACTGATCAAACCCAATCGCTCTATGGCTCTCGAAGCAATAAAGGAATGAGAAGCACCGGGGTCCATCAAAGCATACACATCTGAACACCCAATGATGAGATTACCTGACACCACTGTGTTCGACGTGTTAGCCTCCTCCTGTGTCACTGTGAAAATCCGTGCTGGGGCTATCGGATTTCCACCTCGGGAACCTGCTGCTGAAGTAGAGGCTACCCCTCTCCCTCTACCTCTGCCACTAGTCTGAGGCATGACTGGAGCTGCTGGCCGTACAACTGGCTGTACCACACTGCCAGAACTCATCTGCTGGGATGGTGCAAAAGTCGTCTGCGGACAATCCCGAGCAATATGCCCTTCCTGTCCACAGCGAAAACAAGCTGAAGATCCCAACCGACAAACTCCTCCATGTGGTTTTCCGCATCGTCTGCAGACTGGAGCTGTGCCAGAGCTTGAGCCACTACCTATTCCCAGACCTGACTTGACTTTACTCCAGAACTTACTCTTTGTTCCTCTCGCTCTATCCCATCTCTTACTGCCTGTCGAACCTGAACTGGGGGCCTTAGAACCCGAAGCCTGTGCCTGTTTCTGACTCTTAGCACTAGCTTCCATCTTCCTAGCTGCATCTATAATAGAGTGAAAACTCTTCTTTTCTGCTGGAAGGATCAAAGAAGAATACCTGGGATGAAGTCTCATGGTATATCTCCTTGCTTTCTTCTGATCAGTATCATAGGCCTGACCCACGTACTGAAGCAGATCTAGGAACTTATCTGTAAACTCATCAACAGTCATCTCATCTGTTTGTCTCAACTGTTCAAACTCAATTATCTTCATCTCTCTGGAACTGTCAGGAAAAGCCCACCCTGCAAACTCATTGGCGAACTCTCCCCATGACATGCTGTCCATTCTAGGCTCCACATAATTCTTAAACCATTCTCTGGCCTTCCTGCATTTTAATGTGAAACCTGCCATCTCAATGGCTCTCCTATCATCTGCTCCCAATTCGCTAGTGATCATCCTAACTGCTCTGAGGTAATCAAATGGATCATCTCCTGTGTTATATTTCGGAGCATCCAATTTCAAGTATTCCGTCATTTGGACTTTACCTCCAGATGAGCTAGGTTCATGTCTGTCAACAACAGGGGCTACTGGTTCTGGTGGTAGTACTGGGTCATTTGGCTCTAGGTGTACTGCACTTGGATGGGTAGGGGAAGATGGATACATAGGATATGGTGGATATGATGGGTAATAGTGAGGATATGGCATATATGGCATGTATGTAGGATATGGGTCAAATTGAGAGTACTCCGACATCCCCTCCATCGGATACTCTGGCTCCTGAAACAAGGATGGATAACCAAAACCTGAGGCCTGAGCACCTCCCTGCGACTCTCCCATACCTTCCTCAAAACTGCCTATACCCATGCTGTCATCTCTAGACTGATCAATCTCCATAGCTTCCCTCCTTTCCTCTGATCTTCCTCCCCTCACTGTACCTCTTCTGCTCTCGTCAACAGACCTTCTAGGGTCTATTGACATACCTTCCCTGCTAGATCTCTGAGACCTTGCCCTTGGCAATGCAGGAGGACGAGCAGCTGGTCTCTCATTCTCTGGTGGGACTCCAGTCAATCGAGCTGATCGACGAGTTCCTCGCATCTTTACTCTGGAAACACAACATATAACATACCACTTTAGCACATAACCATCACATATCAATCATACACAAACAATACTCATGGCATAGCATAACAGATAGGACTCAAGACCCTATCCTAGTGGACATGATTTCCTATTGTGCTTGACCACTGCTAACCTGTCTGAGCCCAACACTGTCTCTATAGGTCCGATCATGTGAACCTAGGGCTCTGATACCAAATGTGTAACGACCCCAAAAAGGACCGTCACCGGCGCTAGGATTCAGGTCGGCTTAAGGCCGCCAGAACCCGTAGCAAGCCTGCTATACTTTCTGAGTACCTGTAAACCTCATACATGATCATACATTTTCAGTGAAAATAAAACTCTTTTCTGAATCAAGGCTTAACCTGTGCATGCACTATCTCTGTACTCTGTACTCATGTACTCTGTACTCTGTATCCCTGACTAGAGCTTGCTCTAGATGGGTTATCTCATACCTGTTAAGCCTGGTTATAAACCATACAGAAAAACATATGGACATATACAGATCATGTACAATACATACATCACTAGGTCTAGGTCAAGCAACAACTAATACATCTCTTTAATATTACATGTCCACTCTAAGCTATTACAGATCTCTTTACTCTTTCTCTTTCTGTACTCTGCTGGACTGTCCCTGTACACTGTACACTGAACCTGCAAAACTGGGGTTAAGGGAGTGGGATGAGCTCTATAGCCCAGTGAGTAGAACAGTAAAACATCTTAGTAAAATATGATCTCATGGAATGCGCCATAACACAGACAAGCCACATCAAGAGTAAACCTGTCACCACATAGTCCCAGTAACTCTGTGCCAGGGCGTAGAATCGAGCACCTGGTCTTCCTGTCATATATGTATATGTGTATATAACACCTGTGAACTTACCATTGCCAGGGCGTAGTCAAAGGCTCCTGGACTTTGCTATATACCTGCCAGGGCGTAGTCAAAGGCTCCTGGTCTTTGCTATACGTGCCAGGGCGTAGTCAAAGGCTCCTGGACTTCCTGTCTGAGACTATTGGATCATTCAGCATTCACTCACATTACCAAATATCAATGCAATGCAACATATTCGTGAATACTAATGCAATCAACCTATGGCATAAACATGATGCATGAGATATGCTAAAAACAGGTTGTGAACCGTTCAATTAAAAATCATAAGTTTAATTCCACTCACCTCTGGCTATCTGGACTGACTGACTCTGCAGGTTTACCTCTGGAGCAGTACTCACTGCTGCTCTCTCTGGTTCCTCTGGTCTGTAAACATAAAGATTCAAATGAGGGACCAAACTATCGTACCAAGAAAACCCCTTCATCTCACTCTAAAACTCATGTAAAGCAAGCAAAGGAAAGCTGGACAGAACACTTCCGGCGGAAGGTTCGGCGGCCGAATGTCCTCTCCAGAGACGAAACTCAAGCACCTTCGGCGGCCGAATCTCAAGCTTCGGCGGCCGAACCCTTTCGGGGCAAGTTTCGGGGGCCAAAACATACTCCAGAGACGAAAGTCTCTAACCTTCGGCGGCACCTTCGGCGGCCGAAGTCCTCAAACAGAGCCGAACATGCAAAACTTACGGGGGCAAGCTGTGGCAGCCTAAGCTACCATGCAAGAGGTTCGGCGGCCGAATGAACCTTCGGCTGCCGAACCTGAGTTCATCCAGAACTCAGCCCGACGGCAAACCAAGCTCCTCCTTCTCTTCAACATCTCCAAACAGGCATAATCAACTTCTCAACACTCATATACATATACGTATATGGTCACAGGGGTCCAAAACTATCTAAGAACCCCAAATAACAAATCAAACATAACACATAAACATGTATACATACATAAATCATCAAAAACTACCATGAATAACCTAAGCATGCTTCTCCTTCCTTAATCCCCATAAAACCTTCAGAAAACATATAAACAGGTTCTAGCTCTTCCCTTACCTCTGTAAACAGGAAGATGAACACTCTGAACAAGGTAAAACGGATCAACTCTCCTCAACCTCTCACACTCTCAACCTCTCACAAGCTTAGCTTTTTGCTTCACAACACTCAAATCCTTGTGAACGATCAAAACATTCTGCCATGAGCTGCTCAAACTCAGCAAATAAAATATGGGATATGTGGCCAATCCTCTGGACAGGGTTTTGAGCCAACACCTGTCCAAAATGCTGACTAAGGATCGCACAAGAGCTGGCTGAGCAACTCAGCTTCGGCGGCCGATGCGCATGCAACATCATGCAACGGCAGCCGAACATTGAGCACTTTCGGCGGCCGAACTTATCTTCGGCGGCCGAACTTGGCTCCTCTGCCTTGGTTCATTTCAACTTAATACTCATTTCCCTTAACCTTAAAACATCTCATAAAACACATAATAGCCCGTAAGAACATCTAACATACTTCGACATCCTGGATTCCACCGGTAAACAGGAATGCCGACGCCGGACTCAAGCCGGGTATTACACAATTCTTCAACTAGATCTTTCTATTTATTGACTTCTCTTTATTTTTATTATTTGCTTTGCTTTTATTGCTTTCAGTTTTAAATCAATTAAATCAATCTCAAAACTCCCCCATTTTATTTTCAGTTTAGTTGGTTTCAGTTTTATCTCGTTTCAATTTATTTCGCTTTCGGTTTATTTTGCTTTCAGTTTGTTTCGCTTTCAGTTTATTTCGCTTTCAGTTTATTTTGCTTTCCGTTTATTTCACTTTCAGATTACTTCTCCTTCAATTTGTTTTTGTTTCAGTTAATTCTCTTAGTCTTGATAAGGAAAATAGATAAGTTTTCAATTCTCTGTGGATTCGATCCTTTACCACTATCTGCAGTAGTAATATTGTTGATAACCGAAAAGGTTATTTTTGACCGGCTTCAACAACCGCGAGTCAAAAATTGGCTCCATTGCCGGGGAATTGATTTAACTAATCTATTTTTCTTTCATGACCAGATCTGCACTCAAGGACATTCTGACTTAAGATTCAAAAAAAAATATTTTGAGCGCACAATGAAAAAGTCTGCCATCGCAGAATTGAATCATGGATGAGGTAAGTACATCTGATCTTTGTTTTCAACTTTCTGAACTAACTTTTGCCATGACAAATTTCTTCACAGGTCGAGCTCAACAATTTCAGCCACCAAGGCTATATGGGATCTGTGCATATGTGGGACACCCAACTGATCAATGTCCTACACTTTATGAGTATGACCAACCAGTGCAAGCATTTGGAGGATTCAATAGCCAGCCTAGACATGATCCATACTATAACACATACAATCCAGGCTGGAGAGACTATCCAGACTTCAGTTATGCATGGGATAACGACTACAAGAATTATCAAGGATATCAAGCCCAACCAAAACCTCCAAATTCCATCCAGCACCTTGAAAAGATGATGGAAACAATGGTAAGTTCCATGCAAAGCATGCGACAGGACATAGGACAATTGGCCACCTCAATGAAAGCAAACATGTTATGAAGAGAGCAAGAGCTTCAAGATGTCGAGGATGATGATGAAAGATGGCAAGTACATGAACAAGCTGCTGAAGAAACACAACCAGAAAACTGTTTGTCCAAACAAACTGATCAAACAGAACCTGTTGATAGTTTAGATATCATTGATTGTTCGAGTAAAGATGTTTTTTATGTAAATCAAGATGATATACTAAATGATGATCTTTGCAGGAAAGAGAGCCAGAAAGAGCCAAAATTGAAAGAAACTGACTATTGCATCCAACAGGTAGACTGCAGCCATGCGTGTAATACCCGGCTAGAGTCCGGCATCAAAATTCTACTTTCTGGTGGAATCCAGGATGTCGGAATCCTCTAGAAGGGTAAGATTTATGTTTTTCTAACGTCTTTTTGTATGTTTTCAAGTTGGTTTTGAAAGAAAAGAGCCAAGGAAGAAATGCAAGGTTCGGCCGCCGAAGGTGAAAGTTCGGCCGCCGAACATGCATGAGTTTGGATTCACGTTAGGCCGCCGAAGGTGGTCTGGCCAGCCACCTATAAAAGGCCCTAGGTCGGTGAAATAGATAAGTTTCTTCCATTTTCACAGACCTAGGTGAGATCATGCTCTTCCTTGGGTGATCTTCATGCTTTTTACAAATCTTTCAAAGGTTTGATGAGTTTGTATGTTGTTTTGAAGGTTTTGAGCAAAAGACTAAAAGTTTTGAAGTTTGGAGACTTGAGAGCTTGATTCTCCATATCTCCACGTTAGGATCACATATCATCTAGATCTTCAAGAGGTAAGTGTAGATCCTTAGCTTCTTTGATGTTTGATGAAGGTTTTATGGAGGTTTATGGGTAGAGATGCATGTGTAGGGTAAGTTGAGTTTTTGGTTGATTTGTGGTCAAAGCTTGCTTATGTGTTTAGTTGAGATGTTTGTTGGGGTTTTGAGGTAGTTTTGGACCCCTTTGTGCATCTGTTTGAGTATATGTGTGTTGTAGAGTTAAGGTTTGCATGTTTGAGAAGTTTGGAGGAAGATTGCATGAAGTTGAGCAGGGTTCTGTCTTACTGAGGAACCCAGTTTCGACTGCCGAAAGATGGTTCGGCCGCCGAACATGCTAAAGAGGTGGTTTTGGCTGCCTAAGCTTGCCCAAGCTTGCCCCCGAAAGTTTGGACTTTCGGCTCTGGAGGGGGATTTCGGCCGCCGAAGGTGCCGCTGAAGGTTAGGGACTTTCGTCTCTGGAGAGGACTTTCGGTAGCCGAAGTGCCGCCGAAAGTGCTTGAGTTTTGGCTCTGGAAGGCACTTTCGGCCGCCGAACCTGCTGCCGAAAGTGCCCTGTCCAGCCTTCTTTTGCTTGTTTTTCTTGATGCTTTGAGGCTGTATTAAGGGGGTTTTGGGGAGTTTTATAGAGTTGTTCTTGAGCTAGTTTGGTCCCTCATTTGAGTCCACCTGTGTAGGAACGGACCAGAGGCACCAAAGAGAGCAGCAGTGAGCACTGCTTTAGAGCTTTCAGAGTCAGCCATAGGTGAGTAGAACTAAACTACAGTCCATCTTTAATAAGAGAATTTCAAAGCTTTGAGCATGTTTCATGCATCATGAGTATGCCATAGGTTGATTGCATTAGACATCACGAATAAGTTGCATTGCATCTATATTATTGTTGGTATGGGTGATAGTGGATGATCCATTAGTCCTTGAGTAAGACTAGGACCCCATTCTACGGCCTGGCACGGTAGATAAGGAAGTCCAGGACCCCATTCTACGGCCTGGCACGGTATATGGTAAGTAATGTTGTGATATGAGATAACAGGAAGTCCAGGACCCCATTCTACGGCCTGGCACGAGTTTAGGATGTCGGGACTATTGGTGACATGTTCACCCTGAGATGATGTGAATTGTCTGTGATGTGATGCATTCTATGAGAGCATGTTTTATTAACATGTTTTATCTGTTCTACTCACTGGGCTAGTATAGCTCACCCCTCTCCCTTAACCCAAGTCTTGCAGGATCAGAGTGCAGGGGAAGTCAGAAGAGTACAGAAAGAGTAAACAGTTTTGTAATAGCATAGTGTGGACATGTACTATGTACTGATATTGTATAGAGTTGAGTATTGTGCTAGACCTAGATGGGTTGTAAATCCTTTTGGTATACATGATCTGTTTATTGTATGTAAATGTTTTTATGAGTATGGAAACCAGGCTTACCATAGTATGAGTTTAACCCGTCTAGAGCAAGCTCTAGTAAGGGGTTCTGTAAGTACAAAGATAGTGCATGCACAGGTAGAGCCGTGGTTCAGAGCAAAGTTTTATACTTTTACAGAAAATGTATGATCATGTATGGAAATTTACAGGTACACAGACAGTATAGCAGGCTTGCTACGGGTCCCGGCGACCTTAAGTCGACCAGGATCCTAGCGCCGGTAGCGGTCTGATTTTCGAGTCGTTACAGATTGGTATCAGAGCAAAGTTTTATACTTTTACAGAAAATGTATGATCATGTATGGAAATTTACAGGTACACAGACAGTATAGCAGGCTTGCTACGGGTCCCGGCGACCTTAAGTCGACCTGGATCCTAGCGCCGGTAGCGGTCCGATTTTCGGGTCATTACAGATTGGTATCAGAGCCCTAGGGTCATATGGTCGGACCTATAGAAAGAGTGTTAGGCTCATAGAGTGTAGGTCAAGCACAATAGGAATCATGTCCACTAGGATAGGAGTCCTGTCTTTATGATGATGTGTAATGCCATGATTTATGCATGTGCATTGTTATTATGTCAGGTTTATTTGCTGATATGTGTTGTTATGTGTTGTTTTCCAGTAAGCTGCGATGCGAGGAACTCGTCGATCTGCACGATTGACTGGAGTCCCACCAGAAAGTGAGGGTACAACTGCTCATCCTCCTGCGTTGCCAAGGGCGAGATCTCAGAGATCAAGCAGGGAGGGTACGTCAAGGGACCCTAGAAGGTCTGTTGACGAGAGCAGAAGAGGAACAGATAGAGGAGGAAGGTCAGAGGAAGTGAGGGAAGCTATGGATGTGGATCAGCCAAGAGAGGAAAGCATGGGTATGGACAGGTCGGAAGAGGGTATGGGAGAATCTCAGGGAGGCGCTCAGGCCTCGGGGTTTGGTTATCCACCCCAATATCCACCCTTTTCGCAGGGCCCGAGGTATCCGATGGGGGGTACGTCGGATTACTCTGGTTTTACCCCATATCCTACCTACATGCCTTACATGCCTTATCCTCCTTTTTACCCACCAGATCCCATGTATCCACCCACACCTTTCCATCCCAGTTCAGCATACCCAGAGTCAAGTGCAGCACCTCCTCCACCCCCAGAACCAAAACCAGTAGCCCCTGTTGTCCAAGTACCTCAACCTAGCTCAGCTGAGGGAAGCAAAGTGAAAATGACAGAGTATTTGAAGTTGGATGCTCCCAAATTTAATACGGGAGATGATCCATTTGAGTACCTTAGAACGGTTAAGATGATAACCGATGAGTTAGGGGCTGATGATAGCAGAGCTATTGAGATGGCAGGGCTCACACTCAAATGTAAGAAAGCTCGAGAGTGGTTCAAGAATTATGTGGACCCCAGGTTGGACAGCATGTCATGGGGAGAGTTCGCCAATGAGTTTGCAGGGTGGGCTTTTCCTAACAGTTCCAAGGAGCTAAAAGTGATCGAATTTGAGCAGTTGAGGTAGACTCAAGAGATGAGTGTAGATGAATACACAGATAAGTTTCTGGATCTGCTTCAGTATGTGGGTCAGGCTTATGACACGGACCAGAAGAAGGCAAGGAGATATACCATGAGACTGCATCCCAGGTATTCCTCTTTGATTCTTCCAGCAGAGAAGGAGAGTTTCCACTCTATAGTGGATGCCGCCAGGAAGATGGAGGCGAGTGCCATTATTCAGGGAACAGTAAAACAGCAAGTGGCATAGCCTTCGGGTTCTAAGACCCCCAGTGCAGCAGCTTCAGGCAGCAAGAAGTGGGGAAAGGCAAAAGGTACAAAGAATAAGTTCTGGAGCAAGATCAAGTCTGGTCTGGGAATGGGTAGTGGCTCAAGCTCTGGCGCAAGCAGTCCAGTATGTGGGAGATGTGGGAGACCGCATCAAGGAGTTTGTCGGTTGGGATCTACAGCCTGTTATAAGTGTGGGCAGGAGGGACATTTTTCACGGGAATGTCCTCAGGCGACCTTTATGGCACCATCCCAGCAGATGAGCTCAGGCAGTGTAGCACAGCCAGCAGCTCCAGCCATGCCTCAGAGTAGAGGGAGAGGGAGAGGGTCAGCCTCTTCTTCAGCAGCAGGTTCCCGAGGTGGAGGTCCTGTAGCCCCAGCACGGATCTTCACTGTGACTCAGGAGGAGGCAAACACGTCGAACACAGTGGTGTCAGGTAATCTCATCATTGGGTGTTCTGATGTGTATGCTTTGATGGACCCCGGTGCTTCTCACTCTTTTATTGCTTCTGGAGCCGTGGAGAGATTGGGTCTAATGATCTCTGAGTTAGAGTGTCCTCTCTAGGTCAGTGGACCCAAATGTGACCCATCAGTGGCAGAGTCAATCTGTCGCTTCAGTCCAGTGTTCATAGAGGGTAGATGCCTTCCAACTGACCTTGTGGTTCTAGATTTGACGGATTTTGATGTCATTCTAGGGATGGATTGGCTATCTACATATGGAGCTACCTTGGACTGTAGAGATAAGGTAGTTAGTCTCAGAGACCAAGATGGGTCAGAGTGTGTCTTCAGAGGAGACAGGAGAGGTCCTCCTAGTGGTTTGATCTCAGCCCTTCAGGCTCGTAGGTTGCTTAGGAGGGGTTATCAGGGGTTTCTAGCTCATGTGAGAGAGCTAGATAGTCAGGTGAGGGAACTAGCCTCAGTACCAGTAGTCCGAGAATTTCTAGATGTCTTCCCAGACGAGCTTCCAGGACTACCACCTGATAGGGAGATGGAGTTTGAAATAGAATTGCTGCCTGATACTAGACCTATCTCTATGCCTCCCTACAGGATGGCGCCAGCAAAGTTAAAAGAGCTGAAAGAGCAGTTGCAGGACTTGGTAGATAAGGGTTTCATCCGCCCTAGTACCTCACCTTGGGGTGCTCCAGTGTTATTTGTCAGAAAAAAGGATGGATCCCTCAGACTTTGTATCGACTACAGGCAGTTGAACAAGGTCACTACCAAGAATAAGTATCCCCTGCCTAGGATCGATGATCTATTTGACCAGCTAGCTGGAGCAGGTTGTTTCTCTAAAATAGATCTGAGATCCGGGTATCATCAGTTGAGAGTCAGAGAGGCAGATGTGCCAAAGACAGCTTTCAGGACCAGATATGGGCATTATGAGTTCTTGGTAATGCCGTTCGGGTTAACTAACGCCCCTGCAACATTCATGGATCTCATGAATAGAGTTTTCAGCGAGTATCTGGATCACTTTGTTATTGTCTTTATCGATGATATCTTAGTGTACTCCAGAGATGCAGAGGAGCATGCCCAGCATCTGAGGACAGTTTTGCAGACACTGAGAGAGCATGGCTTGTATGCCAAGTTCTCTAAGTGTGAATTTTGGTTGAGGAGCATTTCCTTCTTGGGGCATGTAGTATCAGCAGAAGGTATTGAGGTAGACCCCAAGAAGACAGAGACTGTAGCTAACTGGCCCAGACCCACATCAGTGACAGAGACCAAAAGCTTTCTGGGTTTGGCAGGTTACTATAGGAGGTTCGTACAGGACTTCTCCAAGATAGCTGCTCCTATGACCAAACTGACTAAGAAGAACCAGCGGTTCGTGCGGACGGACCAATGTGAAGAGAGCTTTGAGGAGCTAAAGAAAAGATTAACATCAGCACCGGTGTTAGCTCTGCCCGTCAGTAATGAGGACTTCACAGTGTTCTGTGATGCGTCCCGAGTGGGATTGGGTTGTGTTTTAATGCAGAACGACAGGGTTGTAACGACCCCAAAATGGACCGTCACCGGCGCTAGGATTCAGGTCGGCTTAAGGCCGCCAGAACCCGTAGCAAGCCTGCTATACTCTCTGTGTACCTGTAAACCTCATACATGATCATACATTTTCTGTGAAAATAAAACTCTTTTCTGAACCAAGGCTTAACCTGTGCATGCACTATCTCTGTACTCTGTACTCATGTACTCTGTACTCTGTATCCCTGACTAGAGCTTGCTCTAGATGGGTTAACTCATACCTGTTAAGCCTGGTTTTCACATACAGGAAAACATATATACATATACAGATCATGTACAAACATACATCACTAGGTCAAGCAACAACTATTACATCTCTTTAATATTACATGTCCACTCTAAGCTATTACAGATCTCTTTACTTTTCCTGTACTCTGCTGGACTGTCCCTGTACACTGTACACTGAACCTGCAAAACTGGGGTTAAGGGAGTGGGATGAGCTCTATAGCCCAGTGAGTAGAACAGTAAAACATCGCAGTAAAATATGATCTCATGGAATGCACCATATCACAGACAAGCCACATCAAGAGTAAACCTGTCACCACATAGTCCCAGTAACTCTGTGCCAGGGCGTAGAATCGAGCACCTGGTCTTCCTGTCATATATGTATATGTGTATATAACACCTCTGTACTTACCATTGCCAGGGCGTAGTCAAAGGCTCCTGGACTTTGCTATACCTGCCAGGGCGTAGTCAAAGGCTCCTGGACTTCGCTATACCTGCCAGGGCGTAGTCAAAGGCTCCTGGACTTCCTGTCTGAGACTATTGGATCATTCAGCACTCACTCACATCATCAATTAACGATGCAATGCAACATATTCGTGAATACTAATGCAAGCAACCTATGGCATAAACATGATGCATGAGATATGCTAAAAGCAGTTTGTGGTTCATTTAAAAGTCATAAGTTTAGTTCCACTCACCTCTGGCTATCTGGACTGACTGACTCTGCAGGCTCTGAACCTCTGGAGCAGTACTCACTGCTGCTCTCTCTGGTTCCTCTGGTCTGTACCTATACAGATGGACTCAAATGAGGGACCAAACAAGCGTAGAAATAACTCTCTTACACGTCCCCAAGAATCCCCTTAAACTCACTCAACTATCCATGCAAAGCATGCAAAAGAAAGCTGGACAGGACACTTTCGGCGGCAGGTTCGGCGGCCGAAAGTCCTCTCCAGAGACGAAACTCAAGCACCTTCGGCGGCACCTTCGGCGGCCGAATCCCCCAAACAGAGCCGAACATGCAAAAACACTCGGGGGCAAGCTGTGGCAACCAAGCCACCATGCAGGAGGTTCGGCGGCCGAATGAACCTTCGGCTGCCGAACCTGAGTTCATCCAGAACTCAGCTTCAACGGCAAACCATCTCCTTCTTCCCTTCAACTTCTCCAAACATGCAGACTTCAACTAGTCAATACACATATACTCAAGTATATGTTCACAGGGGTCCAAAACTATCTAATAACCCCAAACAACAAAACAACATAACACATAAACATGTATACATGCATAACTCATCAAAATCACTACTTCTCACTTAAATATACATCTCTCTCCCTTAACTTCCATAAAACCGTCAGAAAACACATAAACAGGTTCAAGAGCATTACTTACCTCCTGGAACAAGAAGCTGAACACTCTGAACTAAGAAAAACGGACCAACGCTCCTCAAACTCTCAAACTCGCACAAACGGAGCTTTTTCAAAACATTCACGTCTACACTTTCCACACCCGTGAAACCCTTAGCCTGAGCAACTAAAAGCGTGCAGATAAAGCATGGGAGATGTGACCAACTTCTGGACATGATCTGGTGATAACACCTATCCCAACGGCTGACTAAGGGTACAAAACTGCTGGCTCAGCAACTCAGCTTCGGCTGCCGAATCGCATGCAAAACCATGCAACATTCGGGGGCCGAACCTGAATTCGGAAGCCGAATATTGGGCACTTTCGGCGGCCGAACTTATCTTCGGCGTCCGAACTTGGCTCCTCTGCCTTGGTCCATTTCAACTCAAAACTTGGTTCCATTTACCTGTAACACAATAAACCACACAACATTTCTTGAGAAACTCATATCTCCTACCCTCTAAGGGATTCCGACATCCCGGAGTCCACCGGACGACACGACTTCCGGTGCTGGACTCTAGCCGGGTATTACATTCTCCCCCCCTTTAGAACATTCGTCCTCGAAGGTTCCTAAAACATATAATTAACACATAAAACGGAGAAAACTAACCTCAAAATAAATATGGATACTGCTGGAGCATAGACTCCCGCGTCTCCCAGGTGCACTCTTCTAGATTATGGTGGTTCCATAGAACTTTCACCATCGGAATCTCCTTGTTCCTTAGCTGTCTGATCTGCGTGTCTAGAATCCGCACTGGCTGCTCTATATAGGTGAGATCCGTATGAATCTCCACCTCAGGCTCACTCAGAACCTGATTCGGATCTGACACAAACTGTCGTAGCATAGAAACATGAAATACCGGGTGAATTCTCTCCATAGAAGCAGGTAAATCCAGCTTATACGACACATTTCCGATCCTCTGCACCACCTCAAAGGGTCCAATGTACCGTGGAGCCAATTTACCTTTCTTTCCAAAACGAACCACTCCTTTCATTGGAGACACTTTTAGCAATACCCAATTACCCTCTTGAAACTCTAACTGCTTCCTGCGAACGTCGGCATAACTTTTCTGTCTACTCTGAGCTGTTCTGATTCTCTCTCTGATCATGGGCACCATTCTACTGGTAATGTCTACTATCTCTGGCCCTGCAAGAGCCTTCTCTCCTATCTCTTCCCAGCAAACAGGGGATCTGCACTTCCTCCCATACAAAGCTTCATAAGGAGCCATCCCGATGCTCGCATGATGGCTGTTATTGTAGGCAAACTCCACCAAAGGGAGATGCTGCCTCCAAGAACCGCCAAAGTCTAACACACATAGTCGAAGCATATCCTCTATGGTCTGGATGGTCCTTTCTGACTGTCCATCAGTCTGTGGGTGGAAAGCAGTACTAAAATCCAATCTCGTGCCCATCGCACTTTGCAGACTCCGCCAAAAGCGGGAGGTAAACTGAGGTCCTCTGTCTGAAACTATAGACACTGGAACTCCATGTAATCTCACTATCTCATCCAGATAGACCTGTGCCAACTTATCCACAGAATAGTTACTCCGTACTGGAAGAAAATGAGCAGATTTCGTGAGTCTGTCCACAATCACCCATATCGAGTCTATCCTGTTGGACGCTACTGGTAAACCCACTACAAAATCCATGGCTATGTTCTCCCATTTCCACTCTGGAATCGGTAATGGGTTAAGCATTCCGGCTGGTTTCTGATGCTCTAATTTCACCCTCTGACACACCTCACAGGCTGTCACGAACTGCGCCACTTCTTTCTTCATGGCTGGCCACCAATAGACCCTTTTCAGATCCTGATACATCTTGGTGGCTCCTGGGTGAACACTATACCTCGCATTATGAGCTTCCCTCATAATGTCTTCCTTCACACTACCCCTATCTGGTACACAAAGTCGACTCCCATAGCGAAGGATCCCTTTGCTGTCAAATCTGAACTCTACCCTATTACCTGACTGAACAGTCCTGGCAATTTTCATCAACTCAGGGTCCTCATGCTGTCTCTGAGCTATCTGCTCCAGAAACACAGGTGTCACTCTCATCTGTGCTATCAACGCACCTGTACCAGACAACTCTAGCTGTAATCCCTCGTCAAAGAGCTTATAAAGCTCCATCACAACTGGTCTCCGCTCTGCTGCTATATGGGATAAACTGCCTAGTGACTTCCGGCTTAGGGCATCTGCGACAACATTCGCCTTACCCGGATGATACTGGATTTGACAATCATAATCACTGAGCAATTCGACCCACCTTCTCTGCCGCAAATTCAGCTCTCTCTGACTTAAGATGTACTGTAAACTCTTGTGATCGGTGAAGATCTCGCATTTAACCCCGTAGAGGTAATGCCGCCACATCTTAAGTGCAAAGATAACTGCTGCCATCTCTAGGTCATGGGTAGGGTAATTCAACTCGTGCTTCTTCAACTGTCTAGAAGCATAAGCTATTACTTTATCACTCTGCATCAATACACAACCCAATCCCACTCGAGATGCATCACAGAACACTGTGAACTCTTCATTACTGACAGGCAGAGCTAACACTGGTGCTGTTGTCAATCTCCTCTTGAGCTCCTCAAAGCTCTCTTCACACTGGTCTGACCAGATAAACTTCTGGTTCTTCTGAGTCAATTTGGTCATAGGAGCTGCTATCTTTGAGAAGTTCTGAACGAACCTCCTGTAGTAACCTGCCAGTCCCAGAAAGCTTTTAATCTCAGTCACTGTCGTGGGTCTGGGCCAGTTAGCTACAGCCTCTATCTTCTTGGGGTCTACCTCAATACCCTCTGCTGATACCACATGTCCCAAGAAGGCAATGCTCCGTAACCAAAACTCACACTTTGAGAACTTGGCATATAACCCATGCTCTCTCAGTGTCTGCAGAATGATCCTCAGATGCTGGGCATGCTCCTCTGCATCTCTGGAATACACTAAGATATCATCGATAAACACAATGACAAAGTGATCCAGAAACTCACTGAATACTCTATTCATGAGATCCATAAATGCTGCAGGGGCGTTAGTCAACCCGAACGGCATCACTAAGAACTCATAATGCCCATATCTGGTCCGGAAAGCTGTCTTAGGCACATCTGCCTCTCTGACTCTCAATTGATGATACCCAGATCTCAAATCTATTTTCGAGAAACAACCTGCTCCAGCTAGCTGGTCAAATAGATCATCAATCCGAGGTAAGGGATACCTATTCTTGATAGTGACCTTGTTCAACTGTCTGTAGTCGATACAAAGTCTGAGGGATCCATCCTTCTTTCTGACAAAAAGCACTGGAGCACCCCAAGGTGAGGTACTAGGGCGGATGAAACCCTTGTCTACCAAGTCCTGCAACTGTTCTTTCAACTCTGTTAACTCAGCTGGCGCCATCCTGTAGGGAGGAATAGAGATAGGTCTGGTACCTGGCAGTAATTCAATTTCAAACCCTATCTCCCTATCAGGTGGTAGTCCTGGCAAATCGTCTGGGAACACATCGAGAAACTCTCGGACTACTGGTACTGTGGCTGGTTCCCTCACCTGACTGTCTAGCTCTCTCACATGAGCTAGAAACCCCTGACAACCCCTCCTAAGCAAACGACGAGCCTGAAGGGCTGAAATCATACCTCTGGGTGTACCTCTCCTGTCTCCTCTGAAGACACACTCTGACCCATCCTGGTCTCTGAGACTCACTAGCTTCTCTCGACAGTCCAACGTAGCACTATATGTAGATAACCAATCCATCCCTAGAATGACATCAAAATCTGTCAAATCTAGAACCACAAGGTTAGCTGGAAGGTATCTACCCTCGATAAACACTGGACTGAAACGACAGACTGACACTGCCACTGATGGGTCACATCTAGGTCCACTGACCCAGAGAGGATACTCTAACTCAGAACTGATCAAACCCAATCGCTCTATGGCTCTCGAAGCAATAAAGGAATGAGAAGCACCGGGGTCCATCAAAGCATACACATCTGAACACCCAATGATGAGATTACCTGACACCACTGTGTTCGACGTGTTAGCCTCCTCCTGTGTCACTGTGAAAATCCGTGCTGGGGCTATCGGATTTCCACCTCGGGAACCTGCTGCTGAAGTAGAGGCTACCCCTCTCCCTCTACCTCTGCCACTAGTCTGAGGCATGACTGGAGCTACTGGCCGTACAACTGGTTGTATCACACTGCCTGAACTCATCTGCTGGGATGGTGCAAAAGTCATCTGCGGACAATCCCGAGCAATATGCCCTTCCTGTCCACATCGAAAACAAGCTGTAGATCCCAACCGACAAACTCCTCCATGTGGTTTTCCGCATCGTCTGCAGACTGGAGCTGTGCCAGAGCTGGAGCCACTACCTATTCCCAGACCTGACTTGACTTTATTCCAGAACTTACTCTTTGTTCCTTTTGCTCTATCCCATCTTTTACTGCTTGGTGTGGGGGCTTTAGAACCCGAAGCCTGTGCCTTTGACTGTTTCTGAATATTGGCACTAGCTTCCATTTTCCTGGCTGCGTCTACTATGGAATGGAAACTCTCCTTTTCTGCTGGAAGAATCAAGGAAGCATACCTAGGATGCAGTCTCATAGTATATCTCCTTGCTTTCTTCTGATCAGTATCATAGGCTTGACCCACGTACTGAAGCAGATCCAGGAACTTATCTGTGAATTCATCAACACTCATCTCATCTGTCTGTCTCAGCTGTTCGAATTCAATTACTTTCATCTCCCTCGAACTGTCAGGAAAAGCCCACCCTGCAAACTCATTGGCGAACTCTCCCCATGACATGCTGTCCATTCTAGGCTCCACGTAATGCTTAAACCATTCTCTGGCTTTCTTGCATTTTAATGTGAAACCTGCCATCTCAATGGCTCTCCAATCATCTGCTCCCAATTCACTGGTTATCATCCTAACTGCTCTGAGGTACTCAAATGGATCATCTCCCGTGTTGTATTTCGGAGCATCCAATTTCAAGTACTCCGTCATTTGGACTTTACCTCCAGATGAGCTAGGTTCATGTCTGTCAATAACAGGAGCTACTGGTTCTGGTGGTAGTACTGGTTCATTTGGCTCTAGGTGTGCTGCACTTGGATGGATAGGGGAAGAGGGATACATAGGATATGGTGGATAGTACGGATAAGGCATATAAGGCATGTAAGGAGGATATGGCACAAAACTCGAGTACTCCGACATACCTCCCATCGGATACTCTGGATAGCCAAAACCTGAGGTCTGAGCACCTCCCTGCGACTCTCCCATACCTTCCTCAAAACTGCCTATACCCATGCTGTCATCTCTAGACTGATCAATCTCCATAGCTTCCCTCCTTTCCTCTGATCCTCCCTTAGCTGTTCCTCTTCTGCTCTCGTCGACAGACCTTCTAGGGTCTATGGACGTACCTTCCCTGCTAGATCTCTGACACCTTGCCCTTGGCAATGCAGGAGGACGAGCAGCTGGCTCATTCTCTGGTGGGACTCCAGTCAATCGAGCTGATCGACGAGTTCCTCGCATCTTTACTCTCTGGAAACACAACATATAACATACCACTTTAGCACATAAACATCACATAGCAATCATACACATGCAATACTCATGGCATATCATAACAGATAGGACTCAAGACCCTATCCTAGTGGACATGAGTTCCTATTGTGCTTGACCACTTCTAACCTGTCTGAGCCCAACACTGTCTCTATAGGTCCGATCATGTGAACCTAGGGCTCTGATACCAATCTGTAACGACCCCAAAATGGACCGTCACCGGCGCTAGGATTCAGGTCGGCTTAAGGCCGCCAGAACCCGTAGCAAGCCTGCTATACTCTCTGTGTACCTGTAAACCTCATACATGATCATACATTTTCTGTGAAAATAAAACTCTTTTCTGAACCAAGGCTTAACCTGTGCATGCACTATCTCTGTACTATGTACTCATGTACTCTGTACTCTGTATCCCTGACTAGAGCTTGCTCTAGATGGGTTAACTCATACCTGTTAAGCCTGGTTTTCACATACAGGAAAACATATATACATATACAGATCATGTACAAACATACATCACTAGGTCAAGCAACAACTATTACATCTCTTTAATATTACATGTCCACTCTAAGCTATTACAGATCTCTTTACTTTTCCTGTACTCTGCTGGACTGTCCCTGTACACTGTACACTGAACCTGCAAAACTGGGGTTAAGGGAGTGGGATGAGCTCTATAGCCCAGTGAGTAGAACAGTAAAACATCGCAGTAAAATATGATCTCATGGAATGCACCATATCACAGACAAGCCACATCAAGAGTAAACTTGTCACCACATAGTCCCAGTAACTCTGTGCCAGGGCGTAGAATCGAGCACCTGGTCTTCCTGTCATATATGTATATGTGTATATAACACCTCTGTACTTACCATTGCCAGGGCGTAGTCAAAGGCTCCTGGACTTTGCTATACCTGCCAGGGCGTAGTCAAAGGCTCCTGGACTTCGCTATACCTGCCAGGGCGTAGTCAAAGGCTCCTGGACTTCCTGTCTGAGACTATTGGATCATTCAGCACTCACTCACATCATCAATTAACGATGCAATGCAACATATTCGTGAATACTAATGCAAGCAACCTATGGCATAAACATGATGCATGAGATATGCTAAAAGCAGTTTGTGGTTCATTTAAAAGTCATAAGTTTAGTTCCACTCACCTCTGGCTATCTGGACTGACTGACTCTGCAGGCTCTGAACCTCTGGAGCAGTACTCACTGCTGCTCTCTCTGGTTCCTCTGGTCTGTACCTATACAGATGGACTCAAATGAGGGACCAAACAAGCGTAGAAATAACTCTCTTACACGTCCCCAAGAATCCCCTTAAACTCACTCAACTATCCATGCAAAGCATGCAAAAGAAAGCTGGACAGGACACTTTCGGCGGCAGGTTCGGCGGCCGAAAGTCCTCTCCAGAGACGAAACTCAAGCACCTTCGGCGGCACCTTCGGCGGCCGAATCCCCCAAACAGAGCCGAACATGCAAAAACACTCGGGGGCAAGCTGTGGCAACCAAGCCACCATGCAGGAGGTTCGGCGGCCGAATGAACCTTCGGCTGCCGAACCTGAGTTCATCCAGAACTCAGCTTCAACGGCAAACCATCTCCTTCTTCCCTTCAACTTCTCCAAACATGCAGACTTCAACTAGTCAATACACATATACTCAAGTATATGTTCACAGGGGTCCAAAACTATCTAATAACCCCAAACAACAAAACAACATAACACATAAACATGTATACATGCATAACTCATCAAAATCACTACTTCTCACTTAAATATACATCTCTCTCCCTTAACTTCCATAAAACCGTCAGAAAACACATAAACAGGTTCAAGAGCATTACTTACCTCCTGGAACAAGAAGCTGAACACTCTGAACTAAGGAAAACGGACCAACGCTCCTCAAACTCTCAAACTCGCACAAACGGAGCTTTTTCAAAACATTCACGTCTACACTTTCCACACCCGTGAAACCCTTAGCCTGAGCAACTAAAAGCGTGCAGATAAAGCATGGGAGATGTGACCAACTTCTGGACATGATCTGGTGATAACACCTGTCCCAACGGCTGACTAAGGGTACAAAACTGCTGGCTCAGCAACTCAGCTTCGGCTGCCGAATCGCATGCAAAACCATGCAACATTCGGGGGCCGAACCTGAATTCGGAAGCCGAATATTGGGCACTTTTGGCGGCCGAACTTATCTTCGGCGGCCGAACTTGGCTCCTCTGCCTTGGTCCATTTCAACTCAAAACTTGGTTCCATTTACCTGTAACACAATAAACCACACAACATTTCTTGAGAAACTCATATCTCCTACCCTCTAAGGGATTCCGACATCCCGGAGTCCACCGGACGACACGACTTCCGGTGCCGGACTCTAGCCGGGTATTACAAGGGTGATTGCTTATGCTTCGAGACAGCTGAAGAAACACGAGTTGAATTACCCCACCCATGACCTAGAGATGGCGGCAGTCATCTTTGCACTCAAGATGTGGAGGCATTTCCTTTATGGGGTTAAATGCGAGATCTTCACCGATCACAAGAGTTTACAGTATATCTTGAGTCAGAAAGAGCTGAATGTGAGGCAGAGAAGATGGGTAGAACTGCTCAGTGACTATGATTGTAGGATTCAGTATCATCCGGGTAAGGCGAATGTTGTGGCAGACGCCCTAAGCCGGAAATCACTAGGCAGTTTGTCCCATATAGCAGCAGAGAGAAGACCAGTGGTGATGGAGTTTTACAAGCTCATCGACGAAGGGCTACAGCTAGCGTTGTCTGGTACGGGTGCGTTGATAGCTCAGATGCGAGTGACACCAGTGTTTCTGGAGCAGGTGGCTCAGAAACAGCATGAGGACCCTGAGTTAGTTCAAATTGCCAGGACTGTTCAGTCAGGCAACAGTGCAGAGTTCCGATTTGACAGCAAAGGGATCCTTCGCTATGGAAATCGATTATGTGTACCAGATGACATCGGTCTGAAGGGAGACATTATGAAGGAAGCTCATAATGCAAGGTACAGTGTTCACCCAGGAGCCACCAAGATGTATCAGAACCTTAAAAGAGTGTATTGGTGGCCAGCCATGAAGAAAGAAGTGGCATGGTTTGTGTCCGCCTGTGAGGTTTGCCAGAGAGTGAAACTGGAACATCAGAAGCCGGCTGGAATGCTTAACCCACTGCCGATTCTAGAGTGGAAATGGGAGAATATAGCTATGGATTTTGTAGTGGGCTTACCGGCAGCGTCCAACAGGATAGACTCCATATGGGTGATTGTTGACAGACTCACGAAATCTGCTCATTTCATCCCTGTTAAGAGTAACTACTCTGTGGACAAGTTAGCACAGGTTTATATGGAAGAGATAGTAAGGTTGCATAGGGTTCCAGTGTCTATAGTATCAGACAGAGGACCTCAGTTCACCTCCAGATTTTGGCGGAGTCTGCAGAGTGCTATGGGTACAAGGTTGGATTTTAGCACTGCTTTCCATCCACAGACTGACAGTCAGTCAGAGAGGACCATTCAGACCATAGAGGATATGCTTAGAATGCGTGTGTTAGATTTTGGCGGTTCTTGGAGGCAGCATCTACCTTTGGTGGAGTTTGCCTACAATAATAGCCATCATGCTAGCATCGGGATGGCTCCTTATGAAGCCTTGTATGGAAGGAAGTGCAGATCACCTGTTTGCTGGGAAGAAGTAGGAGAGGCGGCTCTTGCAGGGCCGGAGCTAGTAGAGATCACCAGCAGAATGGTGCCCATGATCAGAGAGAGAATCAGAACTGCTCAGAGTAGACAGAAAAGCTATGCAGATATCCGCAGAAAGCAGATAGAGTTTCAGGAAGGTGATATGGTGTTGTTGAAGGTGTCTCCAATGAAAGGAGTGGTTCGGTTTGGGAAAAAGGGTAAGCTAGCTCCACGATACATCGGACCCTTTGAGATCGTGCAGAAGATCGGGAATGTGTCGTATAAGCTGGATTTACCTGCTTCTATGGAGAGAATTCACCAAGTTTTCCATGTTTCTATGCTCCGAAAGTTCGTGTCAGATCCGAGTAAGGTTCTTAGTGAGCCTGATGTGGAGATCCTTGGAGATCTCACCTATGTAGAGCAGCCAGTACGGATCCTTGACACACAGATCAGAAAGCTAAGGAACAAGAAAATTCCAATGGTGAAAGTCCTGTGGAAACACCATAATCTAGAAGAGTGCACCTGGGAGACACGGGAGTCTATGCTCCAGCAATATCCATATTTGTTTTAAGGTTAGTTTTCCTCCTTGTTATGTGTTTATTTATTTGTTTGAGTAACATTCGGGGATGAATGTTCTTAAGGGGGGGAGAATGTAATACCCGGCTAGAATCCGGCATCGGAATTCTATTTTCTGGTGGAATCCAGGATGTCGGAATCCTCTAGAAGGGTAAGATTTATGTTTTTCTAATGTCTTTTTGTATGTTTTCAAGTTGGTTTTGAAAGAAAAGAGCCAAGGAAGAAATGCAAGGTTCGGCCGCCGAAGGTGAAAGTTCGGCCGCCGAACATGCATGAGTTTGGATTCACGTTAGGCCGCCGAAGGTGGTCTGGCCAGCCACCTATAAAAGGCCCTAGGTCGGTGAAATAGATAAGTTTCTTCCATTTTCATAGACCTAGGTGAGATCATGCTCTTCCTTGGGTGATCTTCATGCTTTTTACAAATCTTTCAAAGGTTTGATGAGTTTGTATGTTGTTTTGAAGGTTTTGAGCAAAAGACCAAAAGTTTTGAAGTTTGGAGACTTGAGAGCTTGATTCTCCATATCTCCACGTTAGGATCACATATCCTCTAGATCTTCAAGAGGTAAGTGTAGATCCTTAGCTTCTTTGATGTTTGATGAAGGTTTTATGGAGGTTTATGGGTAGAGATGCATGTGTAGGGTAAGTTGAGTTTTTGGTTGATTTGTGGTCAAAGCTTGCTTATGTGTTTAGTTGAGATGTTTGTTGGGGTTTTGAGGTAGTTTTGGACCCCTTTGTGCATCTGTTTGAGTATATGTGTGTTGTAGAGTTAAGGTTTGCATGTTTGAGAAGTTTGGAGGAAGATTGCATGAAGTTGAGCAGGGTTCTGTCTTACTGGGGAACCCAGTTTCGACCGCCGAAAGATGGTTCGGCCGCCGAACATGCTAAGGAGGTGGTTTCGGCTGCCTAAGCTTGCCCAAGCTTGCCCCCGAAAGTTTGAACTTTCGGCTCTCGAGGGGGGTGTCGACCGCCGAAGGTGCCACCGAAGGTTAGGGACTTTCGTCTCTGGAGAGGACTTTCGGCAGCCGAAGTGCCGCCGAAAGTGCTTGAGTTTCGGCTCTGGAAGGCACTTTCGGCCGCCGAAAGTGCCCTGTCCAGCCTTCTTTTGCTTGTTTTTCTTGATGCTTTGAGGCTGTATTAAGGGGGTTTTGGGGAGTTTTATAGAGTTGTTCTTGAGCTAGTTTGGTCCCTCATTTGAGTCCACCTGTGTAGGAACGGACCGAGGCACCAAAGAGAGCAGCAGTGAGCACTGCTTCAGAGCTTTCAGAGTCAGCCAGAGGTGAGTGGAACTAAACTACAGTCCATCTTTAATAGGAGAATTTCAAAGCTTTGAGCATGTTTCATGCATCATGAGTATGCCATAGGTTGATTGCATTAGACATCACGAATATGTTGCATTGCATCTATATTGTTGTTGGTATGGGTGATAGTGGATGATCCATTAGTCCTTGAGTAAGACCAGGACTCCATTCTACAGCCTGGCACGGTAGATAAGGAAGTCCAGGACGCCATTCTACGGCCTGGCACAGTATATGGTAAGTAATGTTGTGATATGAGATAATAGGAAGTCCAGGACCCCATTCTACGGCCTGGCACGAGTTTAGGATGTCGGGACTATTGGTGACATGTTCACCCTGAGATGATGTGAATTGTCTGTGATGTGATGCATTCCATGAGAGCATGTTTTATTAACATGTTTTATCTATTCTACTCACTGGGCTAGTATAGCTCACCCCTCTCCCTTAACCCCAGTCTTGCAGGATCAGAGTGCAGGGGAAGTCAGAAGAGTACAAAAAGAGTAAAGAGTTTTGTAATAGCATAGTGTGGACATGTACTATGTACTGATATTGTATAGAGTTGAGTATTGTGCTAGACTTAGATGGGTTGTAAATCCTTTTGGTATACATGATCTGTTTATTGTATGTAAATGTTTTTATGAGTATGGGAACCAGGCTTACCATAGTATGAGTTTAACCCGTCTAGAGCAAGCTCTAGTAAGGGGTTCTGTAAGTACAAAGATAGTGCATGCACAGGTAGAGCCGTGGTTCAGAGCAAAGTTTTATACTTTTACAGAAAATGTATGATCATGTATGGAAATTTACAGGTACATAGACAGTATAGCAAGCTTGCTACGGGTCCCGGCGACCTTAAGTCGACCTGGATCCTAGCGCCGGTAGCGGTCCGATTTTCGGATCGTTATAGATTGGTATCAGAGCAAAGATTTATACTTTTACAGAAAATGTATGATCATGTATGGAAATTTACAGGTACACAGACAGTATAGCAAGCTTGCTACGGGTTCCGGCGACCTTAAGTCGACCTGGATCCTAGCGCCGGTAGTGGTCCGATTTTTGGGTCGTTACAGATTGGTATCAGAGCCCTAGGTTCATATGGTCGGACCTATAGAGAGAGTGTTGGGCTCATGGAGTGTAGGTCAAGCACAATAGGAATCATGTCCACTAGGATAGGAGTCCTGTCTTTATGATGATGTGTAATGCCATGATTTATGCATGTGCATTGTTGTTATGTGAGGTTTATTTGCTGATATGTGTTGTTATGTGTTGTTTTCCAGTAAGCTGCGATGCGAGGAACTCGTCGATCTGCACGATTGACTGGAGTCCCACCAGAAAGTGAGGGTACAGCTGCTCATCCTCCTGCATTGCCAAGGGCGAGATCTCAGAGATCAAGCAGGGAGGGTACGTCAAGAGACCCTAGAAGGTCTGTTGACGAGAGCAGAAGAGGAACAGATAGAGGAGGAAGGTCAGAGGAAGTGAGGGAAGCTATGGATGTGGATCAGCCAAGAGAGGAAAGCACGGGTATGGACAGGTCGGAAGAGGGTATGGGAGAATCTCAGGGAGGCGCTCAGACCTCGGGGTTTGGTTATCCACCCCAATATCCACCCTTTTCGCAGGGCTCGAGGTATCCGATGGGGGTACGTCGGATTACTCTGGTTTTACCCCATATCCTACCTACATGCCTTACATGCCTTATCCTCCTTTTTACCCACCAGATCCCATGTATCCACCCACACCTTTCCATCCCAGTTCAGCATACCCAGAGTCAAGTGCAGCACCTCCTCCACCCCCAGAACCAGAACCAGTAGCCCCTATTGTCCAGTGCAGCCCCTTCTTTCCATCTCAGTTTGGGTTATTTAAGTCTGTAATTGCTTGAGTTATTCAAATATAAGAACACTTGGTGTAAAAACTAAGGAAGTTGCATGATCTAGTGTTGTCACCATACGTTTGGGTAACTAGGATTAGATGTCTCTCTTTCTTAATGCAATTAACAATTATTTTGATGCCTAAGGCCCAAGGACGTTCCTTGGCAATTTGTTAATTAGTAATTAATTAGAGGACGTTCCCTAATTGGTTTAATCATAAGGAGAGACATGGTGGTGAGAAGCGTCTTCTATCTCCATAACTAATCTATTGAATCAATAAAAAGAAACTAAGTGTCAATGATCAATCCCAACAACTGAAGTGGATCCAATTCTTCAACTAAATCTTTCTATTTATTGATTTCTCTTTATTTTTATTATTTGCTTTACTTTTATTGCTTTCAGTTTTAGATCAATTAAATCAATCTCAAAACCCCCATTTTACTTTCAGTTTAGTTGGTTTCAGTTTTATCTCGTTTCAATTTATTTCGCTTTCAGTTTATTTTGCTTTTAGTTTGTTTCGCTTTCAGTTTATTTCGCTTTCAGTTTATTTTGCTTTCCGTTTATTTCACTTTCAGATTACTTTTCTTTCAGTTTATTTTTGTTTCAGTTAATTCTCTTGGTCTTGATAAGGAAAATAGATAAGTTTTCAATTCTCTGTGGATTCGATCCTTTACCACTATCTGCAATAGTAATATTGTTGATAATCGGAAAGGTTATTTTTTACCGGCTTCGACAACTGCGAGTCAAATGCCCATCGACCTATTGAAAAAACCAGACTCTCATAGAAAACCAGAACCAGCAGACCTGGTGGAAGAGGTCCAATTAGTATAGATAAAAATGTACGATTCAGAATTGTGTTAAATGGTGAAGTAAAGAATCAATTAACAGAATTACTAAAAAACAGAGTGATCACTTTTGCTTGGTCTCCAAAAGATGCAACAGGTGTGGACGTGACTCTTATCACCCATAAGTTGTCTATCGATGAGACAATAAAGCCGGTACAATAGAAGAAAAGAAAATTTACACAAGAGGCATTAGGTGATTAAGGAATAGGCTAATAAATTATTAAATGCAAGATTAATAAAAGAGGTCTAATATCCTACATGGCTTGCCAATATAGTACTGGTTAAGAAGGCAAACGGGAAGTGGAGGATGTGCGTGGACTTTACTGAGTTGAACAAAGCATGTCCAAAGGATCATTATCCACTCCCATTTATCGATAGGTTAGTAGAATCTACCTCGGTTCATGCAATGGTTTCCTTTCTTGATGCTATTTCAGGTTACCACATGATCATGATGGACATCGAAGATGCAGAAATGACCGTGTTTATCACCTATGTAGGAGCCTTCTGTTACAAGGTGATGTAATTTGGGCTAAAGAATGTAGTGGCAACTTACCACATGGTAATGTTGGGCATCTTTAAAGACATGGTGGGGTCAATAATTGAGGTGTACGTGGATGATATGGCGGTAAAGAGTTGATCATTAGAAGATCATCCATACGATATCCAAAAGGTTTTTAATGTACTGGATAAGACAAATATGAAAGTTAACCCTAAAAAATACACCTTTGGGGTAAAATCTGGGAAGTTTTTAGGGTACATAGTCTCAAAAAAAGGTATAGAGACAAATCCATAAAAAATTAATGTCATCCAAAATATGGAGGTACATAAAACCATAAATGGTGTATAGAAGTTGAATGGACGGGTCACAGTTCTTGGCTAGTTTATATCATGCTCGGCCAGGAGGTGTCTACCATTCTTTAAAGTCTTAAAAGGAAAAATTAAATTTGTTTGAGGGGAAGAGTAATTAGGGCAATAATATTGTCAGCCTTTGATATCAAGTATGTCTCAAGAAAAGCGATGAATGCCCAAGCAGTAGCCGACTTCATTGTAGAGATGACTCCGACTCTGGAGACTTTGGAATCACCTATAGAGGAATGGAGGGTTTGGGGGAATGGTGCTTGTAGAGCTGAGGGTTTCAGAATTGGAAAACTCCTGCAGAGTCAAACTGGGATAAAGTTGCACTACACAGAAAAATTTGCTTTCAATGCTACCAATAACATAGTCGAGTATGAGGCTATAATTATAGCACTAAAAATCATCACAGAAATAGGTATACAAAAATCTATTATTTTTAGTGACTCACAGTTAGTTTTTAATCAGTGCTAAGGATAATTTAAAATCTGAGAATCAAATCTTATCAAATATGAAGAGAAGGTCCGCTCATTAATGACGAGGATCAAAGACAAGTAGGGTAGTTATGAGCTTCACCAGGTGGCTAGAGGTGATAACGAAGAAAATGATTTTTTGATTAAAATGGTGGTGGCAGGTGAATAACACTTGATCCAATGATTTCAATTCGAAGAGCTACACACTCCTGTAACTGACGAGGAAGGGTCTTTTCCCATAGAGGAAGGAGAATCATAGATGATACTTGTGTACAAGTTTTTGACAGAGGATGAACTATCGGCTGATGAATTATCGGCTAAACAAGTAATAAGAAAGTCCTCTAAATATGTACTAATTAATGATTGGTTGTATAAGAGATCCTTAACTCAACCATAGCTATGATGAATAATGGAAAATGAGGGCCAGGAAAACCTTAGAGATATCCATGAGGGTGATTGTGGAAGTCATGAAGGGGCTCAGACGATCGCCCAAAAATCATTCCGATAAGGATACTACTGGCCAATGATAATGTAAGATGTAAAAGAGCTTATGTAGAAGTATAGATGATGTTAAGCATGCAAGCATTCCAAAGACCCCAGGAGAGATGCAAGCAGTAACTGGAAGCTAGACATCGTTGGCCCTTTCCTAAAAACAATTGGGTCAAGGAAATTTGTAATAGTGACGGTAGATCATTTCTGTAAGTAGGTTGAGACTGAGGTAGTTCAGTCCATTACCACCGAGCAGGCGATTTCTTTTGTCAACAAGAACATCTTGACTCGGTTTAGAGTCCCAAAGGTAGTAATCATTGAAAATGGGACTCAATTTATGAGTTCTGAGTTTAAAAATTTATGCAGGAAATGGGGGATTGACTTAAGATTCAGCTTGGCCTATCACGCTCAGACCAATGAATGATTGAGGTTACAAACAGGACTATCCTACAAAGGATAAAGACAAGACTCGATAAAGCTAAAGACAATTGGCCTGACGAATTGCCCTACATACTCTAGGCATATAGAACGACCTCGAGAACAATAATAGGAGAAATCCCTTTCTCTCTTGTATATGGGGACAAGGCAGTAATCCCCGTGAAAGTCCAAGTAAGCAGTTTCAGGACACAACACTCTAAAATTTTAGGAAACCCTAAAGAAATACAATTTAACCTAGATCAAACCGAATTTTTATGAGAACAAGCTACAATTAGAATGATGGTTTACGAAAACAAGATGTCCAAAATGTTCAACAGTATAGTCAAGACATGTTCCTCTAATCTAAGAGATTTAGTCCTTAAAAGATATGATGTAACAGGCGGTAGTGCCAAGCCTGATAAGTTGAGTGAAAATTGGAAAGGACCATTTGGGGTCTCGAAGATTATTCATCCAGAGTCTTATAAGTTGGCCAAATTAGATGGTTGAGTCATTCCCCATTCCTATAATATTTATAATCTAAGGAAATTTTATCAATAAGATTTATTGAGGTATTCTTTTATATATTGTATTATTCAGTTACGAGGAATCGTGGGTTGCCTTCTCCAAAAGTAAAAGATTTTTCGTTAATATATTTTTGCTAAAAGGCTACAAGGTGGGTATCCGCCAGACTCACGACCAGATGTTAGTCTCATTTTTATAAAAATTTCTAAGACATTTTATGCCCGGACTACAAGGCGAGAATCTGCCATGCTCACGACCAGTGTTAGTCCAAATTAATAGAAAATTCTAAGCCATTTTATGTCCAGGCCACAAGATGGATATTCGCCAAGCTCACGACTGGGTGTTAGTCCTATTTTTATAAAAATTTCTAAGGCATTTTATGCTCAGGCCATAAGGTTGGTATCTACTAGGCTAATGACCAAGTGTTAGTATCCCTTTTTATAAATAATTTTTTCGAGATTTATTTCATAGCCACGAAACAGGCATCCACTAGGTCAATGTCCGAGTGTTAATTCCTATTAATAAGTCTGTTTAAGTCATTTTATGGCAAAAGGTAGAGACTGCCAGATATTTATTTAGGTGTTAATCTCACTTAGCAATTTTTTTAGAAATTGTTTAAGTCTTTAGCGATGGTTGGACGAGGGTTATAGTCGAGTACCGATGTAATACCCGGCTAGACTCCAGCGTCGGAATTCCAATCTTCCGACGGAATCTCCGTTGAGATCCGGAATCTCGGATACCGGAACCTCTGGAAGGGTAAAATATGTTTTTACAAAATAATTTTTATGGTTTTATTGTTTGGATTTGAGTTAAAGTTTTAAAGAAGAAAAGAAAAGAGATTGAGGGGAGGGCCCAGGTTCGGCCACCGAACATGGGGCGGATACGGAGGCTCTTTTGGCCCCCGAAGGTGGTCTGGCCGGCCACCTATAAAAGACTCCTTGTCTGAAAATGGGGGAGTTTTCTCTCTCTATTTCCGGGCAAGGTGAGTCTCCGCCACCCTTTGATGATCTTGTGTTTTTTCTTCAAATCTCTCCAGATATTTATGAGTTTTTACCTTGTTTTTGAAGATTTTAAGCTTAATCCAAGATTTTGAAGTTTGGAGACCTCTGGGGACTCTTCCTCCTCATCTCCAAGTTTGGGTCGCATCTACCCTTGATCTTCAAGAGGTAAGTGTAGATCCTTGCTTTTCCCTAAGTTTTAAGTAAGTTTTAATAAGGGGTAAGGGTTGAATATGCATGTTTTGGTTAGATCTAAAAGTGTTAGGGTTTATGTTAGTTTTATGATAAATGTATGCTATGTGTTGTTTTTTTGTTGTTGTTGTTGGGGTTTAGGCTAGTTTTGTGCCCCTTATACTTGTGGGTGTGAGAATGCATGTTGTAGGAAGTTGGGTGTGAGGATTGGAGAGTTTTGGGGCAGAAATGCTTGAGGCAGAATCGGGTTCCGCCATCCTGGCGAACCCAGGTTTGGCCGCCGAAGCAAGGTTCGACTGCCGAACCTGCCTGTGGAAGTAGCCTTTGGCCGCCTAAACTGCCCCCGAAAGCAAGGAATTTCGGATCTGGAAGGGAGTTTTGGCCACCGAACCTGCCCCCGAAGGTTGGTGACTGTAATACCCGGCTAAATCAGGCATCGGAATTTCTACCGTCCGGTGGAATTCGGGGATGTCAGAGTTTTCTAGAAGGGTATAGAAAGGTTTTCTACATGTTTTTACGTATTTTAAAGAGTTGGGTTAGAAAAGAGTTAAGTTTTGTGGAGAATTGGCCTAAGGAGGTTCTGCCAGGATTCGGCCCCCGAATGTGAAGTTCGGCCGCCGAAAGTGCCCAATGTTCGGCCCCCGAAGGTTATGTTCGGCCCCCGAAGGTTATGTTCGGCCCCCGAAGGTTATGCTCGGCCCCCGAAAGTTGCATGGTTTTGCATGCAGTTTCGGCAGCCGAAGCTGAGGAGGTCGGTTCGTTGTGTACACGCCTCAGTCCGTGGTTTGGCCAGGTGTTCACCTCCAGATCATGACCAGAGGTTAGGCCACGTATCCCTTTGACTCATCTGCAAGCTTTAATCAGCTCATGCAGAGGGTTTGGTCATTTGCAAAGGGGTTGAACGTTTTTGAGAGAAAAGAGAGAAAAGTGAGGTTTTGGTAATAGTTGAAGAGGAGTTGCTGAGTTGGCTGTTCCTCTTCTGTTTTCAAGAGGTAAGGGAAGTCTTTAAACTTGTTTTAATGATTTCTACCAGTTTTGAACGAGGTTAAGGGTAGAGTTGCATGTTTAGGTTTTAACGTTGAGTTTTGGATGTTTTCATGGTGTAAGCTTGTATATATGGTATAGTTGCTGTTTTGTTGGGGTTGATAGGTAGTTTTGGACCCCTTGGAGCATATACTTGAGTATATGTGAGTGAAGGAGGAGTTATGCATGTATGGAGTGGTGTTGGTGCTTGGCAGGAGATGGTTGTGCACGAAGCTGAGTTCTGGATGAACTCAGGTTCGGCCGCCGAAGGGAGGATTCGGCCGCCGAACCCCTTGTGAAGGTAGTTTCGGCTGCCTAAGGTTGCCTCCGAAAGAATGGACTTTCGGATCTGTCCTGCACGTTCGGCCGCCGAAGGTGCCGCCGAAGGTGTCCTGCCTAGCTTTTCCTTTGCATGCTTTATGTGTTTGTGTTATGAGCTTTTAGAGGGGTTTTGGGAAGTTGTTTAAGAGTTAGTAAGAGTATGTTTGGCACCTCAATCGAGTCCGTTTGTGTAGGTTTGGACCCGACAGTTCAGGGAGGTTGTCAGGATTAGCAGTTTCAGAGTCAGTACAGGTTCTGCTTGAGGAGCAGAGGTGAGTAGAACTAAACTTAATCTTTTATTAAAGAAACATAATGCTTTAGCATAGTTCATGCATCATGAATGCTATGATATGTATTAGGGTGATTGCATTAGAATCACGAATATGAAGCATTGCATATTATGTGATCAGAGATTAGGTGGACCCAGGCGACTCCAATAGCCTAAGCTTCGGCTCCTGTCATCGTGTCAGGTCAGTTGGGCAAATACATGTTGGTATGCCCTGTGTAGCTCCTTTGGGGGGCCCAGTATTGACAGAGGGTATTTTTGGGGTCATGTCTACCTTTGTGGAGATTAGACCAAGGCGACTTCAGTAGCCCGTCGAGGGAGTTCTGGGGTCATGTCTAATCCACGATATATTGAGATGTTTGTTTGGTGATGCATTTTCATATATAGTGCGTATGAATGAACTGTTTTCAGTGTTTCTACTCACTGGGCTTTA
The DNA here is from genome assembly GCF_001659605.2 of Manihot esculenta. Lineage (NCBI taxonomy): Eukaryota > Viridiplantae > Streptophyta > Magnoliopsida > Malpighiales > Euphorbiaceae > Manihot > Manihot esculenta. The sequence continues at coordinate 25,800,301 of NC_035174.2, forward strand.
GAAGCTCATCCCTTTCCCTTAATCCCAGTTTTGCAGGTTCAGAGTAGCTGGGAAGGGCAGAAACATCAGAGGTGCTAAAGGATTGCATGTGTAATAGTTTAGTGTGGACATGATGTAAATTAAAGAGATATATGTTACAGAGGTAAAGTGATGTAATAGATAGTTAGTAAGTCAGTATGTTAATGAGATAGACTGTGCTTTTGCCTATAGTGTATGTTAATCCCTAGTTTATGCATGTATCCTGTTTTCAGTTATTTGATGAGAAATGAGTCAGACCAGGCTTAATACATGTTGTGTTTCGAAAACCCAGTGAATCATAACTGTGAGGGAAGACAGGGTTTAATTCCTTTGACCCAAGACCAGTGCAGAGGAAAGACCAGGTTTGATTCCTGTGATCCATAGAGAAGCCAATAGAGAAGACCAGGTTTGATTCCTGTGACTCTATGGTAGCCAAGTTAACTTATGATATGCTGACCCTACAGAGTGGGTTCTATGCTGCAGAGCGCATAGGGCATGGAGGTTACTTGGTAAAGTGTCACTGGTGTATTCTAGTTAGCCCGAGGGCTAGTTCAGATTTGTATATCTGAGCATTTTGGTTCATATGCTTGGACCTACAGAAAGTGTTTTAAAGGTTAAGTCTGGTAATTTTAAAGTAAAGTTTTATCAGTTAAGAGTCCAGTCGGATCATGTATGGGATTTTAACAGATACACAGAGTTCAGGAGAGGCTTACTATGGGTCTAGGCGGCCTTAAGCCGATCTGGATCCTAGTGCCGAGCAGTTTGGGCCGTTACACAGAGGGTACCGGTTTTCGGGCTGTTACAGATGGTATCAGAGCATAGGGCCTCCTTAGTACGGTGTGTTGAACAATTTTGTTCAAGGATTAGAGATATCCCACATCGGAAAGAGGTTGGTTTAGATGTTCTAGTGAGGCAAAGCACAATAAGTATAATCATGTCCACTAAGATAGGAAGTTGTTTTGCATGCTAATGTGCCCATGAGTATATGCATGTGCATTACTGTTATGCTATGTATGCATGTATATGTTGTTAGTTCATGTGTTTTCATGTGAACATGTGTGCTAATGTTTGTTTCTTGTGTTGTTCTTCAGGATAGCTAAGATGAGTGGTGTTAGTCCACAGATTGAATCAGATCCATCTGAGGGATCTTTTGCTGATAATCGCGTAGGAATAAAGCGAGAATCAGAAAACAAGAGAGAGATAGAAGTAGATGTGCAAAGAAAGGAGGTAGGTGTACAAGTAAATATGGATGAGTCTGTAACAGGTGATCAGACCAAGGATTCTAGGATAGGAGAGAATGAACCCTCCACCTGGAGTACAGCTACCTGGAAAGGAGCAACGTGGGGGAAAGGTAAAAAGAAAAAGGTTAGGGGCTTAAAAGGGTCAACAAAGCGAGAGGTAGGAAATAGCGGTGCTGGTCCAAGTTCTGGTATAGGCAAGCCACAGTGTTTGAGGTGTGGTAGATTGCATAAGGGAATCTGTCTGGCAGGAACAATAGGATGTTATAGATGTGGTCAGAAGGGGCATGTGATTCGTGAGTGTCGTATGATGCCTTGGATGGTTCGGTCCCAGCGGCCTTTTTCTGGTAGAAAGGCTCAGCAGGGAATAGCCCCAGTGCTGCCAGGTATGCTCTTTTTGAGAGTTTTGATATCTGTCTTGTTTTATGGATCCTAGTAGGATTGAACATAACAGAATGTAATAGAGTTACATGGTCAGAATAACAGTTAAAGAGATAGAATTTCAGAAAAGAGGTACAAAGCGAGATCACCAGGTATAGTGAGAATGGTTTTCTTACGAAAGAGTAAAAAGAGTAAAGTAAACAAGAGAAAGCAGAAAACAGAACAAGAGACAGAAAACTAAGGGCAAGTAATAGGTCAGAGTAAGATAAGAGTAAAGTCAAAAAGAAAGGTTAGAGTTAGTCTGGGAATGGGTGGTAGTTGAGGCAGAGAAAAAGGGTTAGCTTTTTCTGAAGGTTCCCGAGGAAGTTCCATTCATCCTGACTCAGTAAAAGGTTGCCACATCAAACACGGTGACGTCAGGTACGTTCACTTGAAAGTGTTTGGATGTGTATGCTAGTTGTTTTGAACCCCAGTGTTTCGCTTTCCTTGTTGTTGTGAGCCGTTGATAGGATTGGGTTTGATGTGATGACTTCTGAGCTTAGCGTGTTTTCCTTGGGTCAGTGGACCTGAGAGTGTGATCCATCTGATGCAAAGTCAGTTAGTTCAGTTCAGAGTTAGTGGTGAGTAGATGCGATCCAGCTGACCTTATGGTTCTAGAGTTGACTGTGTGATGTCATTCTAGGGCGGATTGATGCATTACTCCTGGTACTACCTGTGTCCGCAGAGACAAGGTAGGAGAGTTTATAGTGGAAGATGGATCAGAGTAGTCCTTTTAGGGGGACAGAGTATAGCTGCCTAGAAGTTGATGTCAGCCCTGCAGGCTCACAGGTTCTCAGGAAAGGTTCTCAGAGGGTTGTTTTAGCTCTTGGGAGCAAGTTTGTCAGGACAGGGAATCAGCCTCAGTGCCTTTGCTAGTGAATACTAGATGTTTCCCAGGTAGGCTGTCAGGTTTACCATCTGTCAGGGAGGTAGAGTTGGAATGAGAATGGTATCTGGACGCAGAACCATTGTTTCCTTTCTTTCCTCTACAGAATGGCACCTGCAGAGAGAGAGCTAAGAGTTATCAGAATAGTGAAACAGAGGCTTGGTAGTTAAGGTTTTATCTGCCTTAGTACTTCACCCTGGTATATGCCCAATTGGTGTGGGAAACGAAAGATGAATCCTTAAGGTTTTACTCTGATAGAACAGTAAACCAGTGAGTTTAAGCTGGTAAGCAAGTACCAAGTTATCCTTAGTTAGGATTGATGATCTTTTAGCTGTTCTGATAAGAGTGATGCTGGTTTTAGTGTAATCCGAGTTTGGAGTATCCTTTTTGCGAGTTAGGAAAAGATAGAGAGAAAAAGGAATAAGGATCAGAGTAGCACAGCGAAAGCTGTGGAGTTTAGATCTTGTTTGTTTGTTTGTTTGTGTTTTTAACATTCGAGGACGAATGTTTTATAAGGGGGGAAGATTGTAATACCCGGCTAAATCAGGCATCGGAATTTCTACCGTCCGGTGGAATTCGGGGATGTCAGAGTTTTCTAGAAGGGTATAGAAAGGTTTTCTACATGTTTTTACGTATTTTAAAGAGTTGGGTTAGAAAAGAGTTAAGTTTTGTGGAGAATTGGCCTAAGGAGGTTCTGCCAGGATTCGGCCCCCGAATGTAAGTTCGGCCGCCGAAAGTGCCCAATGTTCGGCCCCCGAAGGTTATGTTCGGCCCCCGAAAGTTGCATGGTTTTGCATGCAGTTTCGGCAGCCGAAGCTGAGGAGGTCGGTTCGTTGTGTACACGCCTCAGTCCGTGGTTTGGCCAGGTGTTCACCTCCAGATCATGACCAGAGGTTAGGCCACGTATCCCTTTGACTCATCTGCAAGCTTTAATCAGCTCATGCAGAGGGTTTGGTCATTTGCAAAGGAGTTGAACGTTTTTGAGAGAAAAGAGAGAAAAGTGAGGTTTTGGTAATAGTTGAAGAGGAGTTGCTGAGTTGGCTGTTCCTCTTCTGTTTTCAAGAGGTAAGGGAAGTCTTTAAACTTGTTTTAATGATTTCTACCAGTTTTGAACGAGGTTAAGGGTAGAGTTGCATGTTTAGGTTTTAACGTTGAGTTTTGGATGTTTTCATGGTGTAAGCTTGTATATATGGTATAGTTGCTGTTTTGTTGGGGTTGATAGGTAGTTTTGGACCCCTTGGAGCATATACTTGAGTATATGTGAGTGAAGGAGGAGTTATGCATGTATGGAGTGGTGTTGGTGCTTGGCAGGAGATGGTTGTGCACGAAGCTGAGTTCTGGATGAACTCAGGTTCGGCCGCCGAAGGGAGGATTCGGCCGCCGAACCCCTTGTGAAGGTAGTTTCGGCTGCCTAAGGTTGCCTCCGAAAGAATGGACTTTCGGATCTGTCCTGCACGTTCGGCCGCCGAAGGTGCCGCCGAAGGTGTCCTGCCTAGCTTTTCCTTTGCATGCTTTATGTGTTTGTGTTATGAGCTTTTAGAGGGGTTTTGGGAAGTTGTTTAAGAGTTAGTAAGAGTATGTTTGACACCTCAATCGAGTCCTTTTGTGTAGGTTTGGACCCGACAGTTCAGGGAGGTTGTCAGGATTAGCAGTTGCAGAGTCAGTACAGGTTCTGCTTGAGGAGCAGAGGTGAGTAGAACTAAACTTAATCTTTTATTAAAGAAACATAATGCTTTAGCATAGTTCATGCATCATGAATGCTATGATATGTATTAGGGTGATTGCATTAGAATCACGAATATGAAGCATTGCATATTATGTGATCAGAGATTAGGTGGACCCAGGCGACTCCAATAGCCTAAGCTTCGGCTCCTGTCATCGTGTCAGGTCAGTTGGGCAAATACATGTTGGTATGCCCTGTGTAGCTCCTTTGGGGGGCCCAGTATTGACAGAGGGTATTTTTGGGGTCATGTCTACCTTTGTGGAGATTAGACCAAGGCGACTTCAGTAGCCCGTCGAGGGAGTTCTGGGGTCATGTCTAATCCACGATATATTGAGATGTTTGTTTGGTGATGCATTTTCATATATAGTGCGTATGAATGAACTGTTTTCAGTGTTTCTACTCACTGGGCTTTAGAAGCTCATCCCTTTCCCTTAATCCCAGTTTTGCAGGTTCAGAGTAGCTGGGAAGGGCAGAAACATCAGAGGTGCTAAAGGATTGCATGTGTAATAGTTTAGTGTGGACATGATGTAAATTAAAGAGATATATGTTACAGAGGTAAAGTGATGTAATAGATAGTTAGTAAGTCAGTATGTTAATGAGATAGACTGTGCTTTTGCCTATAGTGTATGTTAATCCCTAGTTTATGCATGTATCCTGTTTTCAGTTATTTGATGAGAAATGAGTCAGACCAGGCTTAATACATGTTGTGTTTCGAAAACCCAGTGAATCATAACTGTGAGGGAAGACAGGGTTTAATTCCTTTGACCCAAGACCAGTGCAGAGGAAAGACCAGGTTTGATTCCTGTGATCCATAGAGAAGCCAATAGAGAAGACCAGGTTTGATTCCTGTGACTCTATGGTAGCCAAGTTAACTTATGATATGCTGACCCTACAGAGTGGGTTCTATGCTGCAGAGCGCATAGGGCATGGAGGTTACTTGGTAAAGTGTCACTGGTGTATTCTAGTTAGCCCGAGGGCTAGTTCAGATTTGTATATCTGAGCATTTTGGTTCATATGCTTGGACCTACAGAAAGTGTTTTAAAGGTTAAGTCTGGTAATTTTAAAGTAAAGTTTTATCAGTTAAGAGTCCAGTCGGATCATGTATGGGATTTTAACAGATACACAGAGTTCAGGAGAGGCTTACTACGGGTCTAGGCGGCCTTAAGCCGATCTGGATCCTAGTGCCGAGCAGTTTGGGCCGTTACACAGAGGGTACCAGTTTTCGGGCTGTTACAGTGACTTTCGGATCTGTGGAGACTTTCGACCGCCGAACCTTGGCCTCGAAAGTGCCTGACTTTCGGATCTGTAGGCACCTTCGGTCGCCGAACCTGCCTCCGAAAGTCCCCTGCCCAGCCTTCCTTTGCTTGTTTTGTGTGTATATTTTATGATGTTTTAGGGGGTTTTTGGGGAGTTGTTTAGAGTCTTGCTAGAGTATGTTTGGTCCCTCACTTGTGTCCATCAATGTAGGATCCGACCTGAGAGACTGTAGAGGCCAGCAGTGAGTCAGCTGCTTCAGTTGTAGTCGAGCATCAGCCACATGTGAGTAAAACTAAACTTATTTATTGTTTTATAGAAATCAAATTTTAAACATGCTCATGCATCATGAATAACATGTTATATAATAGGTTGCTTGCATTAGAATTCACGAATATGATGCATTGCATAATTTGCTGTTGTTGTGGATGGACATTGGATGACACATTAGCCCTCGATATGTTATGCTATGATATGATGATATGATATGGAAGTCCAGGTATGGCTTGCACTACGCCTCTGGCAATATATAAGAGAAAGACCAGGTGTGGCCTGCACTACGCCCCTGGCACAGTTGGATATGTTATGATATGTTATATGTAAGAGAAAGACCAGATGTGGCCTGCACTACGCCCCTAGCACAGTTGGATTATGTAGAGGGTTATTGGTGATATGTCCGTCCTTGATGTGGTTTGGTTGTGTTGTGATGCATTTCATGAAAGTATATGTTTATTGAACTATTTTTATGGTTCTGCTCACTAGGCTCTAGTAGCTTACCCCTTTCCCCTAGACCCAGGTTTGCAGGTCAGAGATAGCACAGGAAGTCAGCAAGGGTGATGTTTATGTTGATGTAATAGAATGGTAGTGGACATGTAATATGTAATGGATTAGATCTGTACTTTGCCCTAGTTTATGTTTTATAAATCCCTGTTGTACATGACCTTTATGTAAAAAGTTTTAATGATAAGTTATATTGGAACCAAACTTGAGGCATGTGATGTTTACCATGCTAGAGTATTTGATGAGGACTCTAGTGTGGGTTTTATGTATACAGTTGATGCATGCACAGGTCAGGTTTTGGTTCGTGAAATGTTCAAAATTTTATGTAAATGTATGTTCATGTATGGGATTTTATCAGGTACACAGGATGCATAGTAGGCTTGCTATGGGTTCCGGCGACCTTAAGTCGATCTGAATCCTAGCGCCGGTAACGGTCCAGTTTCTGGGTCGTTACAGAGTGGTATCAGAGCCTGGTTCATATGGTCGGACCTAGAAAGTGTCGGGCTCATAGATGTTATAGAAGGGCAAGCACAATAGGAAAAATCATGTCCACTAGGATAGGATGTAGAGTCCTGTCTTGATGATGATGTGTAATGCCATGACTATATGCATGTGCATTAATGATATGTGATGTATGTGATGTGGGTTCATTTGTTTGCACATGAACCATATGATGCTAATGCTATGTGATGTGTGTTGTTTTTTCAGAAAACAGAATGCGAGGCACTCGTCGATCTGCACAATTGACTAGAGTTCCACCAGAGAGCGAGGGCATGGATGCCCTTCCCCCTGCTCTGCCAAGGGCAAGGTCTAGTAGATCAAGCAGAGAAGGAACGTCAAGGGACATAAGAAGGTCTTTTGATGTGAATAGGAGGAGAATCGATCCGGGAAGGATGTCGGCAGATGTGAGGGAATCTGTGGATGATGACCAGAGAAGGGATGGGAGTTTAGGTGTAAGCATGTCAGAAGAGGGTGTGGGAGAGTCATAAGGAGGTGCTCAGGCCTCGAGTTTTGCCCACCCACCACAGTACCAACCCTACCCACAGGGGCCAGGGTATCCGATGGGAGGCACATCGGATTTCTCCAGCTATAACCCATATCATTCTTTCATGCCTTATCCTCCCTACTACCCACCATATCCACCTTATCCCATGTTTCCACCCTTACCTTTTTACCAAAATCCAGCAAACCCTAACCCAGGGAATGCTGCACCTCCTCCTCCACCAGCAGAACCAATAGTCCATGAAGCCCAAACATCCAAACCTAGCTCATCAGTTGGGAGTAAAGTGAAGATGACCGATTATCTGAAGTTGGATGCTCCCAAGTTTAAAACAGGTGATGATCCGTTTGAGTATCTCAAGACGGTGAAGATGATAACAGATGAGCTAGGAGCAAGTGACAGTAGAGCCATTCAAATGGCGGGGTTCACATTAAAATGTAAGAAAGTAAAGAAGTGGTTTAAAAATTATGTGGACCCAAGGCTGGATAGCCTATCCTGGGAGGAGTTTGCCAATGAGTTTGCTGGATGGGCTTTTCCAGACAGTTCAAGGGAGCTGAAAGTGATTGAGTTCGAGCAGCTGCGACAAACCGAGGATATGAGTGTAGATGAGTACACGGATAAATTTCTGGAGTTGTTGCAGTTTGTGGGACAGGCCTATGATACGGATCAGAAGAAAGCCAGGAGGTATACCATGAGGCTCCACCCAAGGTATTCCTCCCTGATCCTAGCAGCAGAGAGGGAGAGCTTCCCCACCATAGTGGATGCAGCTAGAAAGATGGAGGCTAGTGCCATCATCCAAGGAACAGTAAAACAGCAGGTGGCACAGTCCTCGGGTTCCAAAACCTCGGGTTCAGGAAATATTGATCTCTCCTCTCTGAGTACAGCTGCTGCAAGGGGTAAAAATTGGGACAGAGGCCCTAGAAAACCAAAGAAGACCAAGTTCTGGAACCGGTTAAAATCTGGTCTGGGAATAGGCGGTGGTTCGAGCTCTGGTTCGGATAGTTCTGGGTGTATGAGGTGTGATAAGCCACACAAAGGGGTCTGTCGATTTGGGACTACAGCATGTTTTAGATGCGGACAGGAGGGGTACATGGCACATGAGTGTCCCAATGCAGCTATGATAGCACAGTCCCAGCAGACGGCTTCAGGCAGTGTGGCTCAACCAGCAGCTCCAGCCATGACATAGGGCAGTGATCGAGGTAGAGGGAGAGGGACAGCCTCTTCTTCAGCAGGTTCCCGCGGGGAAGGTCCATCAGCTCCTGCACAGATCTACACTATGACTCAGCAGGAGGCTAACATATCAAACACCGTGGTGTTAAGTAATCTTATCATTGGATGTTCTGATGTGTATACTCTTATGAACCCTGGTACTTCTCATTCTTTTATTGCTCCGAGAGCCGAAGAGAGGTTGGGTTTGATAGCTTCTGGGCTAGAGTGTCCTCTTTGGGTCAGTGGGTCCAAGTGTGATCCATCCATGGCATAGTCAGTCTGCCGGTTCAGTCCAGTGTTTGTAGAGGGTAGATGCCTTCCAGCTGACCTTGTGGTTCTAGATTTGACTGATTTTGACGTTATTCTAGGGATGGATTGGCTTTCTACTCATGGTGCTACCTTGGATTAAAGAGACAAGGTAGTCAGGTTCAGAGATCAGAATGGGTCAGAGATAGTCTTCAGAGGGGACAGAGTAGTGATGCCTAGAGGTTTGATATCAGCCCTTCAGACTCGTAGGTTGCTTAGGAGGGGTTGTAATAGCCCGAAAACCGATACCCCTCTGTAACGGCCCGAACCGCCACCGGCGCTAGGATCCAGATCGGCTTAAGGCCGCCGGGACCCGTAGCAAGCCAAACATACCTCCTATCACCTGGTCAAATCCCATACATGACCGAGCTTGACCTGTATGCAACATAACTGGAAACATAAAGAACCCCTCTACTAGAGCCCTCATCAAAACTCTAGCTGGGTTAACATAACATACATCAAGCCGGAGTGACATCCAATGAACCAAACCTAACCTGTGCATGCATCCAAACCAATAACATAAAACCTCCACTAGAGTCCTCATCAAACTCTAGCGTGGTAAACAACACATGCCACAAGTTTGCTTCAAACACAACTCAACATCTAACATAACATACATCATGTACTAAACAGGGACTAACCAAGTCTTAGGGCCAAGCACAGTACTAATACATAACACAACCCTACTATACTTGCATTACATTACATTTCATTATCTTACAATCCATTATATCAATTTACATTATATGTCCACACTAAGAGTACTAATCTATTACATAAGCAAAACCTTAACTCTTGAGACTTCCCAATCTTCCTCAGACCTGCAACACTGGGGTTAGGGGAGAGGGGTGAGCTAAAAAAGCCCAGTGAGTAGAAACAAAGAAAACAGTTCATTAATTACATGCTTTCATGAAATGTGTCATAGCACAAACAATTCACATCACGGATTGGACCCGACCACCAATATTCCTTCCAGTCTCAGTATGCCAGGCCCGACCGGGTCTTACAACCTTCGTATGCCTGGCCCGGCCAGGTCTTACAACAACTGTATGTGTATGCCTGGCCCGGCCAGGTCTTACAACATCTCTAGGGCTAGTGGGGTCGCCTTGGTCCATCCACATCATCATATTCATCATAATATGCAATGCGCCATATTCGTGAAACTAGTGCAGTCAACCTATTACATATAAACATGATGCATGAGCATGCTTTAGGCATTGGAATTTCGTAAAATAACATATTAAGTTTAGTTCTACTCACCTCTGGCAGACGCTGGACTGACTCTGCAACTGCTAACACTGATGGCCTCCTCGATCCCTCGGGTCCGATCCTACACAGGTGGACTCGAATGAGGTGCCAAACACACTCTAAACAACTGAAAAACAACTCCCCAAAAACCCCCTAAAACATCACCAAAGCATGCATAGAAAACCACTATGAAAGGGCTGGACAGGGCACTTTCGGCGGCCGAAGGTCCCTTCCAGAGCCGAAAGCCATACAGGTTCGGGGGCACTTTCGGCGGCCGAACATCACCTTCGGCGGCCGAAAGTCTGCTCCAGATCCGAAACACAACTTTCGGGGGCAAGGTTAGGCGGCCAATCCATGCATTCATAGGCAGGTTCAACGGCCGAAACTACCTTCGGCGGCCGAACCTGAGTTCATCCAGAACTCAGCCTCTTATGCATACCAGCCTCCCAAGCCTTCCAAACACCCCAAACAAGCACCCAACCTCTTAAAAACATGCATAAACCCTTAACCATGCACAAAGGAGCTTAAACAAGCTTAAACTCCAACAAAGAATATCATAAAGCATACATAAATAGCTTATGACCCACATAAGCCAAAACCATCAAAGCTACTCAAAACCTCACTTGCTCTCTCCCAATCATGCATACACTCTCCCACATGCATAAAGGAGCATAAACTAACATAAACTCCCAACATAACATCACATCAACATACATTGGGTATAAAACCCACATAAACCTAAACATGCATATCTACCCATACTCAACCATCAAAACATCTTTAAACTTACTTAAAACTTCATTAAAACACAAGAAAAGCAATGATCTACACTTACCACTTGAAGATCGAGGGGTGGTACGATCCCTAACTCGGAGGTGTGGAGGATCCAAGCTCCAAAAGCCTCCAAGCTCCCAAAACTCCAATTTAAGCTTCAAAACTTCAAAACAAGGGGAGAACTCATGAAAACTTGAGGGATGGGTAGAGAAAGCATGAAAACGACCAAAGGAGGGCATAAACTCACCTGAGCTCGAGAATGGAGAGAAAACTCGCCCATTTCCGATCTGAGGGCTCGTTATGGGTGGCCTGGTCAACAACCTTCGGCAGCCTAACGTGCCCCCTAAACTCATGCATGTTCAGCGGCCAAACTTGAGATTCGGCGGCCGAATCTTGGTTAGTTGAAACAAAGCTTTCGGAGGCCAAAAGTGCTCCCGAAACCTTCCCATGTTCGGCGGCCGAACTTCACTTTCGGCGGCCGAACCTGGCAAATGCCTCCTTGGTCTATTCTTTTCAAAACTCAATTCTTTTCCATTTAAAACCATGAAATCAGTAAAAAAATTTTAGAAAACACATTTTACCCCTCTAGAAGCCTCTGGCATCTTCAGAATTCCAGATTCCAACGGAGATTCCGCCAGAAGGTAGGGATTCCGATGCCGGAATCTAGCCGGGTATTACAGGGGTTGTCAGGGGTTTCTTGCTCATGTCAGAGAGCTTGACAGTCAGATTAGGGAACCAGCCTCAGTGTTCGTAGTCAGAGAGTTCTAGATGTTTTCCTAGACGAGCTACCAGGTTTACCACCTGCTAGGGAGATAGAGTTTGAAATTGAAGTGATGCCAAGAACCAGACTCATCTCTATTCCTCCCTACAGGATGGCACCTGCAGAGTTAAAAGAGTTGAAAGAGCATTTGCAAGAGTTGGTAGATAAGAGTTTCATCCGACCTAGTACCTCACCTTGGGGTGCTCCAGTATTGTTTGTGAAGTAGATGGATGGATCCTTAAGACTTTGTATCGACTACAGACAGTTGAACAAGGTCACTACCAAGAACAAGTATTCGCTACCCAGGATTGATGATCTATTTGACCAGCTAGCAGGAGCCGGTTACTTTTCCAAGATAGATCTGAGATCCGGGTACTACCAGCTGAGGGTCAGAGAATAGGATGTGCCAAAGACAGCTTTCAGGACCAGATATGGGCATTATGAGTTCCTAGTGATGCCGTTCGGGCTGACCAATGCCCCTGCAGCATTCATGGATCTCATGAATAGAGTTTTTAGTCAGTTTCTGGATCACTTCGTTATTGTCTTCATTGACGATATCTTAGTGTATTCCAGGAATGCAGAGGAGCATGCCCATCATCTAAGGACAGTGTTGCAAACCCTAAGAGAACACGGCTTGTATGCCAAGTTCTCTAAGTGTGAATTCTGGTTGAGGAGCATTTCTTTCTTAGGGCATGTGGTGTCAGAAAAAGGAATCGAAGTGGACCATAAGAAAGTAGAAGCTGTAGCTAACTAACCCAGACCCACTTCAGTAACAGAGATCAAAAGCTTTTTGGATTTGGCGAGTTACTACAGGAGATTTGTCCAGGACTTCTCCAGAATTGCAGCTCCTATGACCAGGTTGACCAAAAAGAACTAGAAGTTTGTTTGGTCAGACCAGTGTGAGGAAAGCTTTGAAGAGCTGAAGAGAAGGTTGACGTCAGCACCGGTGTTAGCTCTGCCTATGAGTAATGAAGACTTCACAGTGTTTTGTGATGCATCCCGAGTGGGACTAGGTTGTGTGTTGATGCAGAATGAAAGGGTAATTGCTTATGCTTCTAGGCAGCTGAAGAAGCACGAGTTGAATTACCCCACACATGATTTAGAGATGGCAGCCGTGATCTTTGCACTCAAGATGTGGAGGCATTCCTGTATGGGGTAAGATGTGAGAACTTTACAGATCATAAGAGTTTGCAGTACATCTTGAGTCAAAAAGAGTTGAACCTGAGGCAGAGAAGATGGGTAGAACTGATTAGAGACTATGATTGCAAGATCCAGTATCATCCGGAGAAGGCAAATGTTGTAGCAGATGCTCTCAACCGGAAATCACTTGGCAGTCTATCCTATATTACAGTAGAGAGAAGATCGGTGGTGAGGGAATTTTACAAGCTCATCAATGAGGGTTTACAGTTATAGTTGTCTGGTAAAGTGCACTAGTGGCTCAGATAAGAGTGACACCAGTGTTTCTGGAGCAAGTGGCGCAGAAACAGCATGAGGACCCTGAGTTAATGAAAATTGCCAGGACTGTTCAGTCAGGCAAGAATGAGGAGCTTCGTTTTGACAACCAAGGGATCATCCGTTATGGGAACAGGTTATGTGTACCAGATGACGTGAGTCTGAAGGGAAACATTAAGAGAGAAGCTCATAATGCAAGGTATAGCATTTACCCTAGAGCCACCAAGATGTATCAGGATCTGAAGTGGGTTTATTGGTGGCCAGCTATGAAGAGGGAAGTGGCGCAGTTTGTGTCTGCTTGTGAGATCTGTCAAAGGGTGAGGCTAGAGCATCAGAAGCCAGCTGGGATGCTCAACCCACTACCGATTCCATAGTGGAAATGGAAAAATATAGCGATGAACTTCGTAGTGGGGTTACCAGCCACGTCCAACAGGCTAGACTCGATATAGGTAATAGTGGACAGATTGACCAAATCTGCTCACTTCATTCCTGTCAAGAGTGGTTACTCGGTGCACAAGCTGGCACAGGTTTATGTTGAAGAGATCGTCAAGCTTCATGGGCCTCTAGTATCTATTGTGTCAGATAGGGGACACCAGTTCACCTCCAAGTTTTGGCGGAGTCTGCAGAATGCTATGGGCACAAGGTTAGACTTTAGCACTGCCTTTCATCCACAGACTGATGGACAGTCAGAGAGGACCATCCAAACCATAGAAGACATGTTGAGAATGTGTGTGCTACATTTTGGCGGTTCTTGGAGGCAACATCTACCGTTAGTGGAGTTTGCCTACAATAACAGCTATCATGCTAGCATAGGGATGGCTCCTTATGAAGCTCTATACGGAAGGAAGTGCAGGTCACCTGTCTGCTGGGAAGAAGTGGGAGAAAGGGCTCTAGCAGGGCCAGAGTTAGTTGAGATTACCAGCAGGGTAGTGCCCATTATCAGAGAAAGAATCAGGACAGCGGTGAGCAGGCAAAAGAGTTATGCAGATGTCCGCAGGAAGCACGTTGAGTTCCAGGAGGGGGATAGGGTATTGCTTAAGGTGTCTCCTATGAAAGGGGTGATTCATTTTGGGAAAAAGGGTAAAGTAGCTCCAAGATACATCCGACCCTTCGAAATCCTGCAAGGGATTGGGAATGTATCCTACAAGTTAGAATTACCTGCTTCAATGGAGAGAATCCATCCGGTTTTCCATATTTCCATGTTATGAAAGTTCGTGTCGAATCCGAGTAAGGTTCTTAATGAACCAGAGGTAGAAATCTCAGGAGATCTCACCTATGTTGAACAGCCGGTGCGGATCATAGACACGCAAGTCATAAACCTAAGGAACAAGAAAATCCCGATGGTGAAAGTCCTTTGGAATCACCACAACATGGAAGAGTGCACCTGGGAGACCCGGAAGTCCATGCTCCAACAATACCCTTATCTCTTTTAAGGTGAGTGTTTTTATGTCTTTATGTGCTTCTTAATATCTATGTTTGCATGTGTGTTGTTTGAACATTCGAGGAAGAATGTTCTTAAGGGGGGGAGAATGTAATACCCGGCTAGACTCCGGTGTTAGAATTTCAATCTTCCGACGGAATCTCCGTCGGGATCCGAAATCTCTGATACCGGAACCTCTAGAAGGGTAAAATATGTTTTTACAAAATGATTTTCATAGTTTTATTGTTTGGATTTAAGTTAAAGTTTTAAAGAAGAAAAGAAAAGAGATTGAGGGGAGAGCCCACGTTCAGCCACCGAACCTCATGTTCGGCCGCCGAACATGGGGCGGATGCGGAGGCTCTTTTGGCCCCCAAAGGTGGTCTGGCCAGCCACCTATAAAAGGCCCCCTGTCCAAAAATGGGCGAGTTTTCTCTCTCCATTTCCGGGCAAGGTGAGTCTCCGCCACTCCTTGATGATCTTGTGTTTTTCCTTCAAATCTCTCCCGATATTTATGAGTTTTTACCTTATTTTTGAAGATTTTAAGCTTAATCCAAGATTTTGAAGTTTGGAGACCTCCGAGGACTCTTCCTCCTTGTAACGACCCGAAAATCTGGACCGCTACCGGCGCTAGAATCCAGATCGACTTAAGGCCGCCGGGACCCGTAGCAAGCCAAACATGCATCCTGTGAACCTGTTTAATCCCATACATGATCAACATCATACATAAAAATTTGAACTTTTCTCTTTCATTCATGAACCAAACTCAACCTGTGCATGCATTAACATAGACATTAACATTAACCCCACCTTGGAGTCCTCATCAATACTCCAATGGGGTGACATAATCATGCATTAAGTTTGGTTAAACATAAACATCCATAAACATTTAAGATCATGTATATAAAAAGGGATTTACAACATACTATGGTCAAGCACACTTCTAAACCTCAATATCATCATTACATTACATAACTCAACATTACATTACAATAACCATCATGTCCACTGCTAGCTATTTCATAACCAAGACTTTACTCTATCCGACCTCCTGCTCTATCCTGTACCTGCAAACCTGGGGGTTAAGGGAGAGGGGTGAGCTAACAAGCCCAGTGAGTAGAACCATAAAAACATGTTAACAAACATGCTCATATGAAATGCATCATAACTCAGACAATTCACATCAAGGGTTGGGTGAACTTGTCACCAAATAGTCCCAGCATCATTTCGTGCCAGGCCGTAGCATGGGGTCCTGGTCTTCCTGTCATATCATACATTACTTACCATTGCCCAGGGCCTCCTCTGGGCACCTGGTCTTCGAGTCCCATATCCGTGCCAGGCCGTAGAATGGGGTCCTGATCTTTCATTTCCATGCCAGGCCGTAGAATGGGGTCCTGGTCTTTCCTCAGGGACTAATTGGGTCATCCAACATTCACCCACATCAACAACAAAGAATGCGATGCAATATATTCGTGAAATCTAATGCAATCATCCTATTGCATAAACATGATGCATGAAACATGATAAAAACATTTAATTTCTCAATTTAAAAGATTAAGTTTAGTTCCACTCACTTTTGGCTGACTCTGCAAACTCTGAAGCAGTGCTCACTGCTGAACTCTCTAGTTCCTCTGGTCCGAACCTACACAGGTGGACACAAATGAGGGACCTAACACACATGATCATGACTCTGAAAGCATCCCCCAAAAACCCCCTAAAACACCTTAAAACAATCAAGGAATTCATGCAAAGGAGGGCTGAATAGGGCACTTTCAGCGGCAAGTTCGGCGGCCGAAAGGCCCTCTAGAGCCGAAAGTCATGCACCTTCGGTGGCACTCTCGGCGGCTGAACGTTCCCTCCAGAGACGAAACTCATGCATGTTCGGCGGCACCTTCGGCGGCCGAAAGTCCCCTCCAGAGACGAAAGTCCACATTCAAGGGCAGGTTCGGCTGCCGAAAGAGCCTTCGGCTGCCGAACCTAGTTTCTCCCAAAGGGCAGAAACTTGGTTCCAACATGCACAAATGCCTCCCAACTCATTCAAACATGCATTTTCCTATTCTACAACATGCATACTCAAGCATACAAGCTCCTAGGGGCTTTAAACCATCAAAAACCCCAACTACAACACATCAAACAACCCACATTGCTCATAAACATACATAAACCCATAAACATAACAAAAACCTAACATGCATTTCTACCCCATAGATCTTCATAAAACTTGTTTAAAACATGCAAGAAAGGTTGGATCTAAGCTTACCTCT
Organism: Manihot esculenta; assembly: GCF_001659605.2. Lineage (NCBI taxonomy): Eukaryota > Viridiplantae > Streptophyta > Magnoliopsida > Malpighiales > Euphorbiaceae > Manihot > Manihot esculenta. The sequence goes on from NC_035174.2 coordinate 25,817,050, forward strand.
TGAAGATCGAGAGGAAAGACGATCCTAGCTTGGAGGTAGGGAGAAATCCATTCTTCATTCTCCAAGCTTCCAAACTTGCTCTTTTGCTCAAAGATCTTCAAACCAAGTGAAAACTCATAAGAAAAACATGAAGATTTGAAGGAAGAAGCTCAAAATCGATGAGGGACGGTGGAGAGCTCACCTTGGCCGAAAACAGGGAGAAAAGCTCTCCCGTTCGGACATGGGGACCCCTTTATAGGTGGCTGGCCAGGCCACTTTCGGGGGCCTAATGTGCCTCCGCATGCATGCCATGTTCGGCGGCCGAACTTAAGGTTCGGCGGCCGAACTTAAGGTTCGGCGGCCGAACCTGGACTTCCCTCACTTATGCTTTCGGGGGCCTAAAGCACTCCCGAAACGCATGCACGTTCGGCGGCCGAACTTAGGATTCGGCGGCCGAACCTGAGTCTTCCTCTCAAGTCCATTTTCATTTAAAAACTCAACTTCCTTTTTACTTAAAATCATAAAATACATCAAAACATTTCATAAATACATCATTTTACCCTTCTAGAGGTTTCCAACATCCGAGATTCCACCAGAAGGTAGGAATTCCGATACCGGAGTCTAGCCGGGTATTACATTCTTCCCCCCTTAAGAACATTCGTCCCCGAATGTTCACCAAACAAACATGGCATAGCATAAGACATGAGCATACAAAGCATAAAACCTATCTATACAAACTAAACACATAACACTTACCTTAGAAGAGATGAGGATACTGCCGGAGCATGGACTCCCGTGTCTCCCAAGTACACTCTTCAATATTGTGGTAATTCCAAAGGACTTTCACCATCGGGATTTCCTTGTTCCTTAGTTTTCTGATCTGGGTGTCTAGGATCCGTACCGGCTGTTCAACATAGGTGAGATCCTCTTGGATCTCCACATCAGGCTCACTAAGAACCTTGCCCGGATCTGACACGAACTTTCTCAACATAGAAACATGGAAAACCGGATGGATTCTCTCCATTGAAGCAGGCAAGTCCAGCTTGTACGATACATTCCCAATCTTTTGCAAGACTTCAAAGGGTCCGATGTACCGTGGAGCCAGCTTACCTTTCTTCCCGAACCGAATCACCCCTTTCATTGGAGACACTTTGAGCAATACCAAATCCCCCTCCTGAAACTCTACTTGCCTTCTGCGGATATCTGCATAACTCTTCTGTCTGCTTGAAGCAGTCTTAATCCTTTCTCTGATTATGGGCACCACTCTGCTGGTGATTTCTACTAGCTCAGGCCCTGCCAAGGCCTTTTCTCCTACTTCTTCCCAATAGACAGGCGACCTGCACTTCCTTCCATACAAAACTTCATATGGGGCCATCTCTATGCTAACATGATGGCTGTTATTGTAGGCAAACTCCACTAAAGGTAGATGCTGCCTCCAAGAACCGCCAAAATCCAACACACACATTCTGAGCATATCCTCTATTGTCTGGATGGTCCTCTCTGATTGTCCGTCTGTCTGAGGATGGAAAGCAGTGCTAAAATCCAACCTGGTACCCATAGCGTTCTACAGACTCCGCCAAAACCTGGAGGTGAACTGGGGCCCTCTATCGGACACTATTGAAATAGGGACTCCATGCAGTCTGACGATCTCATCAACATACACCTGCGCCAACTTGTCCACAGAATAGCCACTCCTGACAGGGATAAAGTGAGCAGATTTGGTGAGTCTGTCCACAATCACCCATATGGAGTCCAATCTGTTGGATGTTGCCGGTAACCCCACCACGAAGTCCATAGCTATATTCTCCCATTTCCACTCTGGAATAGGTAGTCGGTTAAGCATTCCAACCGGCTTCTGATGTTCCAGCTTCACCCTCTGACATGTTTCACAGGCTGACACAAACTGTGCCACTTCTCTCTTCATAGCTGGCCACCAATAAACCTTCTTCAGATCTTGATACATCTTGGTGGCTCCAGGGTGAACACTGTATCTGGTATTATGAGCCTCTCTCATAATGTCTCCCTTTAGCCCTATGTCATTTGGTACACACAATCTGCTCCCATAGCGGAGGATCCCCTTGCTGTCGAATCTGAACTCACTATCTTTGCCTGACTGAACAGTCCTGGCAATCTTCACTAACTCAGGGTCCTCATGCTGTTTCTGAGCCACCTGCTCCAGAAACACGGGTGCCACTCTCATCTGGGCAACTAAAGCACCTGTACCAGACAACTCCAACTGTAGCCCTTCATTCATAAGCTCGAAGAACTGCCTCACCACTAGTCTTCTCTCTGCTGCAATATGGGACAAACTGCCAAGTGATTTCCGGCTTAAGGCGTCTGCCACAACATTCGCCTTACCCGGATGGTACTGGATCTTGCAATCATAGTCACTGAGCAGTTCTACCCATCTTCTCTGCCTCAAATTCAAATCTCTCTGACTCAGGATGTACTGTAGGCTCTTATGATCTGTGAAGATCTCACATTTTACCCCATAAAGGTAGTGCCTCCACATCTTAAGTGCAAAGATCACCGCTGCCATCTCTAGGTCATGTGTAGGGTAATTCAACTCGTGCTTCTTTAACTGCCTAGAAGCATAAGCAATCACCCTTTCATTCTGCATCAGCACACAACCCAGTCCCACACGGGACGCATCACAATAGACTGAGAAGTCTTCATTACCAGATGGCAGAGCTAACACTAGTGCTGAAGTCAACCTCTTCTTTAGCTCCTCAAAGCTCTCTTCACACTATTCGGTCCACACAAACCTCTGGTTCTTCTTAGTCAGTCTAGTCATGGGAGCTGCAATTTTAGAGAAGTTCTGAACGAACCTCCTGTAGTAACCTGCCAAACCCAAAAAGCTCTTGATCTCTGTCACTGTAGTGGGTCTAGGCCAGTTTGCTACAGCTTCCACTTTCTTGGGGTCTACCTCGATTCCATTTTCTGTCACCACATGCCCCAAGAATGAAATGCTCCTCAGCCAAAACTCACATTTGGAGAACTTGGCATACAAGCCGTGTTCCCTCAAGGTCTGCAAAACCAACCTCAGATGATGGGCATGCTCCTCTGCATTCCTGGAATACACTAAGATATCATCTATGAAGACAATAACAAAGTGATACAGGTATTGGCTAAACACTCTGTTCATGAGATCCATGAATGCTGCAGGGCATTGGTTAACCCGAACGGCATCACAAGGAACTCATAATGCCCATATCTGGTCCTGAAGGCTGTCTTCGGCACATCCTCTTCTCTTATCCTTAGCTGATGGTACCCCGATCTCAGATCTATTTTGGAGAAACAACCTGCTCAGGCTAGCTGGTCAAATAGATCGTCGATCCTTGGCAACGGGTACTTATTCTTGGTAGTGACTTTGTTCAACTACCTGTAGTCGATACAAAGTCTGAAGGATCCATCTTTCTTTCTCAAAAATAGCACTGGAGCACCCCAAGGTGAGGTACTCGGTCGGATGAATCCTCTATCTACCAACCCTTGCAACTGCTCCTTAAGCTCTTTCAATTCTGCTGGTGCCATCCTGTAGGGAGGGATAGAGATCGGTCTAGTTCCAGGCATCAACTCAATTTCGAACTCTATCTCCCTGGCAGGTGGTAAATCTGGCAGCTCGTCTGGGAACACATCTAAGAACTCACTGACCACGGGCACTGAGGCGGGCTCTCTAACATGACTATCCAGCTCTTACATGAGCTAGAAAACCCTAACAACCCCTCCGGAGTAGCCTACGAGCCTGAAGGGCTGATATCAAACCTCTAGGTGTACTCCCCCTGTCTCCTCTGAAGACAACCTCTGACCCATCCTGACATCTGAACCTGACTACCTTGTCTCTGCAATCCAAGGTAGCACCATGGGTAGATAACCAGTCCATCCCTAGAATGACGTCAAAATCTGTCAAATCTAGAACCAGTAGGTCGGCGGACAGGCATCTTCCCTCCACAAAAACTGGACTACACTGGCAGACTGACTCTGCCACTGACGGGTCACACTTGGGTCCACTGACCCATAGGGGACACTCTAACCCAGAGACCATCAATCCCAACCTCTCGACGGCCCTCGGAGCAATGAAAGAATGAGATGCACCAGGGTCCAATAATGCATACACATCTGAACAACCAATGATGAGATTACCTGACACCACGGTGTTGGATGTGTTTGCCTCCTGCTGAGTCATGGTGAAGATCCGTGCTGGAGCTGACGGACCCTCACCCCTGAAACCCGCTGAAGAAGAGGCTGCCCCTCTTCCTCTGCCTCTGCCACTAGCCTGAGTCGCGGCTGGAGCTACTGGCTGTGCCACACTGCCTGAAGCTGTCTGCTGAGACTGTGCCCCAAAAACTGGCCTAGGACACTCCTGTGCTGTGTCCCTTCTGTCCACATCTGAAGCAGGCTGACGTCCCAACCAGACATACCCCTTTGTGCGGCTTCCCACATTTCTTGCATACTGCATTATCTGCACCAGAGCTTGAGCCACTCCCTAATCCCAGACCTGACTTGATCTTGCTCCAGAACTTGTTCTTCTTAGACTTGGCTTTACTCCATCTCTTACTGCCTGAAGCTGCTGCACTCAAAGTAGAGGGATCTAACCTTCCCCCATCTGGGGTTTTAGAACCAGAAGACTGTGCTACTGACTGATTGACTTTCCCTTCGATGATAGCACTAGCCTCCATCCTCCGAGCCATATCCACTATGGCATGGAAACTCTCCCTCTCTGCTAACTGAATCAAGGAGGAATACTTGGAATGGAGCTTCATGATATACCTCCTTGACTTTTTCTGTTCAGTATCCAGATTCTGCCCAGCAAATGGCAACAGCTCTAAAAACCTGTCCGTGAACTCATCCACACTCATCTCATCCGTCTGCCTCAGCTGTTCGAACTTAATCATCTTCAACTCTCTTGAACTGTCAGGGAAAGCCCATCCTGCAAACTCATTTGCAAACTCCTCCCATGATAGGCTGTCCACCCTCGGGCTCACATAGCTCTTAAACCACTCTCGGGCTTTCTTACATTTCAGAGTGAACCCAGCCATCTGAATGGCTCTACTGTCATCAGCTCCTATCTCATATGTAATCGTTCTGACCCTCTCAAGGTACACAAACAGATCATCACCGGTTTCAAACTGGGGAGCACCCAGCTTCATGTAATCGATCATCTTGACCCTGCTCCCCCCAGATGAGTTAGGTTTAGGGTCTTGGGTTACTAGGACAGCAGGTGCTGCTGGTGGTGGAGGAGGTGCAGCATCCCCTGGGGTAGGGTTTGCTGTACCTGGATAGAAAGATGGGGGTGGGTACATAGGGTACTGTGAGTATGGTGGATAGTAAGGTGGGTATGGCATGTGTGTGGGATAAGGATTAAAGCTAGGGTAATCCGATGTACCTCCCATCGAATACCCGGGATTTTGTGAAAAGGGTGGGTAGTAAGGTGGCTGAACAAATCCCGAGGCCTGGGTGCCGCCTTGGGATTCTCCCATGCCCTCTTCTGACATACTTACTCCAAGACTTCCATCCCTCCTCTGATCCACATCCATCTGATCTCCCACATCCTCTGACATATCTCCTTGCACTGTTCCCCTCACTGATCTGCTTCTATCCAGATCCAAAGACCTTCTAGGGTCTCTTACTGCTCTTTCCCTGCTAGACCTGCTAGACATTGCCATTGGCAATGCAGGAGGACGGGCATCAGTGCCCTCGTCCTGGGGTGGTACTCCAGTCAATCGTGCAGATCGACGAGTTCCTCTCATTCTGTTTACTGAAAAACAGCACACATCACATAAACATTAGCATCAAATGGTTCATGTGCAAACACATGAACCCGCATCACATACATCACATATCATAGCATAACATAAATGCACATGCATATAATCATGGCATTACACATCATCATTCAAGACAGGAATCTACATCCTATCCTAGTGGACATGATGTTCCTATTGTGCTTGACCTTCTACAACATCTATGAGCCCGACACTCTAGGTCCGACCATATGAACCTAGGGCTCTGATACCACTCTGTAACGACCCAAAAATCCAGACCGCTACCGGCGCTAGAATCTAGATCGGCTTAAGGCCGCCGGGACCCGTAGCAAGCCAAACATGCATCCTGTGAACCTGTTTAATCCCATACATGATCAACATCATACATAAAAATTTGAACTTTTCTCTTTCATTCATGAACCAAACTCAACCTGTGCATGCATTAACATAGACATTAACATTAACCCCACCTTGGAGTCCTCATCAATGCTCCAATGGGGTGACATAATCATGCATTAAGTTTGGTTAAACATAAACATCCATAAACATTTAAGATCATGTATATAAAAAGGGATTTACAACATACTATGGTCAAGCACACTTCTAAACCTCAGTATCATCATTACATTACATAACTCAACATTACATTACAATAACCATCATGTCCACTGCTAGCTATTTCATAACCAAGACTTTACTCTATCCGACCTCCTGCTCTATCCTGTACCTGCAAACATGGGGGTTAAGGGAGAGGGGTGAGCTAACAAGCCCAGTGAGTAGAACCATAAAAACATGTTAACAAACATGCTCATATGAAATGCATCATAACTCAGACAATTCACATCAAGGGTTGGGTGAACTTGTCACCAAATAGTCCCAGCATCATTTCGTGCCAGGCCGTAGCATGGGGTTCTGGTCTTCCTGTCATATCATACATTACTTACCATTGCCTAGGGCCTCCTCTGGGCACCTGGTCTTCGAGTCCCATATCCGTGCCAGGCCGTAAAATGGGGTCCTGGTCTTTCCTCAGGGACTAATTGGGTCATCCAACATTCACCCACATCAACAACAAAGAATGCGATGCAACATATTCGTGAAATCTAATGCAATCATCCTATTGCATAATCATGATGCATGAAACATGATAAAAACATTTAATTTCTCAATTTAAAAGATTAAGTTTAGTTCCACTCACCTCTGGCTGACTCTGCAAACTCTGAAGCAGTGCTCACTGCTGAACTCTCTAGTTCCTCTGGTCCAAACCTACACAGGTGGACACAAATGAGGGACCTTACACACATGATCATGACTCTGAAAACATCCCCCAAAAACCCCCCTAAAACACCTTAAAACAATCAAGGAATTCATGCAAAGGAGGGCTAAACAGGGCACTTTTGGTGGCAGGTTCGGCGGCCGAAAGGCCCTCCAGAGCCGAAAGTCATGCACCTTCGGTGGCACTCTCAACGGCCGAAGGTTCCCTCTAGAGACGAAACTCATGCATGTTCGGCGGCCGAAAGTCCCCTCCAGAGACGAAAGTCCACATTCGGGGGCAGGCTTCGGCAGCCGATACATGCTACCACAGGCAGGTTCGGCGGCCGAAAGAGCCTTCGGCTGTTGAACCTGGTTTCTCCCAAAGGGCAGAAACTTGGTTCCAACATGCACAAACGCCTCCCAACTCATTCAAACATGCATTTTCCTATTCTACAACATGCATACTCAAGCATACAAGCTCCTAGGGGCTTTAAACCATCAAAAACCCCAACTACAACACATCAAACAACCCATATTGCTCATAAACATACATAAACCCATAAACATAACAAAAACCTAACATGCATTTCTACCCCATAGATCTTCATAAAACTTGTTTAAAACATGCAAGAAAGGTTGGATCTAAGCTTACCTCTTGAAGATCGAGAGGAAAGACGATCCTAGCTTGGAGGTAGGGAGAAATCCACTCTTCGTTCTCCAAGCTTCCAAACTTGCTCTTTTGCTCAAAGATCTTCAAACCAAGTGAAAACTCATACGAAAAACATGAAGATTTGAAGGAAGAAGCTCAAAATCGATGAGGGACGGTGGAGAGCTCACCTTGGCCGGACATGGGGACCCCTTTATAGGTGGCTGGCCAGGCCACTTTCGGTGGCCTAACGTGCCTCCGCATGCATGCCATATTCGGCGGCCGAACTTAAGGTTCGGCGGCCGAACCTGGACTTTCCTCACTTATGCTTTCGGGGGCCTAAAGCACTCCTGAAACGCATGCACGTTCGGCGGCCGAACTTAGGATTCGGCGGCCGAACCTGAGTCTTCCTCTCAAGACCATTTTCATTTAAAAACTCAACTTCCTTTTTACTTAAAATCATAAAATACATCAAAACATTTCATAAATACATCATTTTACCCTTCTAGAGGTTTTCGACATCCGAGAGTCCACCGGAAGGTAGGAATTCCGATACCGGAGTCTAGCCGGGTATTATACTCCTCATCTCCAAGTTTGGGTCGCATCTACCCTTGATCTTTAAGAGGTAAGTGTAAATCCTTACTTTTCCCTATGTTTTAAGTAAGTTTTAATAAGGGGTAAGGGTTGAATATGCATGTTTTGGTTAGATCTTAAAGTGTTAGGGTTTATGTTAGTTTTATAATAAATGTATGCTATGTGTTATTTTGTTGTTGTTGTTGTTGGGGTTTAGGCTACTTTTGGGCCCCTTATGCATGTGGGTGTGAGAATGCATGTTGTAGGAAGTTGGGTGTGAGGATTGGAGAGTTTTGAGACAGAAATGCTTTAGGCAGAATCGGGTTCTGCCATCCTGGCGAATCCAAGTTCGGCCGCTGAACCTGCCTGTGGAGGCAGTCTTTGGCCGCCTAAACTGCCCCCGAAAGCAAGGAATTTCAAATCTGGAGGGGAGTTTCGGCAGCTGAACCTGCCCCCAAAGGTTGGTGACTTTCGGATCTGTGGAGACTTTCGACCGCCGAACCTTGCCCCCGAAAGTGCCTGACTTTCGGATCTGTAGGGACCTTCGGCCGCCGAATCTGCCGCCGAAAGTCCCCTGCCCAGCCTTCCTTTGCTTGTTTTGTGTGCATGTTTTATGATATTTTAGGGGGTTTTTGGGGAGATGTTTAGAGTCTTGCTAGAGTATGTTTGGTCCCTCACTTGAGTCCATCAATGTAGGATTGGACCTGAGAGACCATAGAGGCCAGCAGTGAGTCAGCTGCTTCAGTTGTAGTCGAGCATCAGCCACATGTGAGTAGAACTAAACTTTATTATTGTTTTATAGAAATCAAATTTTAAACAAGCTCATGCATCATGAATAACATGTTATGTAATAGGTTGCTTGCATTAGAATTCACGAATATGATGCATTGCATAATTTGCTGTTGTTGTGGATGGACATTGGATGACCCATTAGCCCTCAATATGTTATGCTATGATATGATGATATGATATTGAAGTCCAGGTGTGGCCTGCACTACGCCCCTGGCAATATGTAAGAGAAAGACCAGGTGTGGCCTGCACTACGCCCCTGGCACAGTTGGATTATGTAGAGGGTTACTGGTGACATGTCCGTCCTTGATGTGGTTTGGTTGTGTTGTGATGCATTTCATGAAAGCATATGTTTATTGAACTGTTTTTATGGTTCTGCTCACTAGGCTCTAGTAGCTTACCCCTTTCCCCTAACCCCCAGGTTTGCAGGTCAGAGATAGCACTGGAAGTCGGCAAGGGTGATGTTTATGTTGATGTAATAGAATGATAGTGGACATGTACTATGTAATGGATTAGATCTATGCTTTGCCCTAGTTTGTGTTTTATAAATCCTTGTTGTACATGACCTTTATGTAAAAAGTTTTAATGATAAGTTATGTTTGAACCAAACTTGAGGCATGTGATGTTTACCATGCTAGAATATTTGATGAGGACTCTAGTGTGGGTTTTAAGTATACAGTTGATGCATGCACATGTCAGGTTTTGGTTCGTGAAATGTTCAAAGTTTTATGTAAATGTATGTTCATGTATGGGATTTTATCAGGTACACAGGATGCATAGTAGGCTTGCTACGGGTTCCGGCGACCTTAAGTTGATCTGAATCCTAGCGCCGGTAACGGTCCAGTTTCCGGATCTGTAACGACCCGGAGACCGGACTGCTACCGGCGCTAGGATCCAGATCGGCTTAAGGCCGCCGGACCCGTAGCAAGCCTACTATGCATTCTGTAAACCTGGTAAATCCCATACATGATCAACAATTTCCATAAAAATTTGAAACTTTACATCTACCAAGCTTAACCTGTGCATGCACACAATCTCTGTAAACATAAACCCCATACTAGAGCCCTCATCAAATGCTCTAGTTGGGTCATCATTTCATATCTTAAGCTTGGTCATAAACTCTACCCATGCAAACCATGCAAAAACCTCACTTAAACCCTTCAAACACCCTTAAAACATTAGAAAAGGTGAGGATCCATGCTTACCTCTTGAAGATCGAGAGGATTGATGGTCAAAACTCGGAGATGCAGGGAAAAACAGATCTGAAACCTCCAAGCCTCACAACTTTGCTTCTTTGCTCAAAAACTTCAAAACCAATATGAAAACTATTTAAAAACTTACTCAACTTGAAAGAAAACCAAGAAATCAACCAAAGAAGGTCAAGAACTCACCTATACCCGAAAAGAGAGAGAAAACTCAGCTCTAATCCAGATAAGGGACCCTTTTATAAGTGGCCAGGCATGTGATGTTTACCATGCTAGAATATTTGATGAGGATTTTAGTGTGGGTTTTAAGTATACAATTGATGCATGCATAGGTCAGGTTTTGGTTCGTGAAATGTTCAAAGTTTTATGTAAATGTATGTTCATGTATGGGATTTTATCAGGTACACAGGATGCATAGTAGGCTTGCTACGGGTTCCGGCGACCTTAAGTTGATCTGAATCCTAGTGCCGGTAACGGTCCAGTTTCCGGATCTGTAACGACCCAGAGACCGGACTGCTACCGGCGCTAGGATCCAGATCGGCTTAAGGCCGCCGGACCCGTAGCAAGCCTACTATGCATTCTGTAAACCTGGTAAATCCCATACATGATCAATAATTTCCATAAAAATTTGAAACTTTACATCTACCAAGCTTAACCTGTATATGCACACAATCTCTGTAAACATAAACCCCATACTAGAGCCCTCATCAAATGCTCTAGTTGGGTCATCATTTCATATCTTAAGCTTGGTCATAAACCCTACCCATGCAAACCATGCAAAAACCTCACTTAAACCCTTCAAACACCCTTAAAACATTAGAAAAGGTGAGGATCCATGCTTACCTCTTGAAGATCGAGAGGATTGATGGTCAAAACTCGGAGATGCAGGGAAAAACAGATCTGAAACCTCCAAGCCTCACAACTTTGCTTCTTTGCTCAAAAACTTCAAAACCAATATGAAAACTATTTAAAAACTTAACTTGAAAGAAAATCAAGAAATCAACCAAAGAAGGTCAAGAACTCACCTATACCCGAAAAGAGAGAGAAAACTCAGCTCTAATCCAAATAAGGGACCCTTTTATAAGTGGTCGGTCAACCACCTTCGGCAGCCAAAGCTGCCTCCACAGCTTCACCACTTTCGGAAGCCGAACTTGGGCTTCAGTGGCAATGAAAGTTTGCCACCTTCGGCGGTCGAAGTGAGGTTCGACGGCCGAACCTTGCATTTCCCTCCTTGGTCTTTTCTTTTCAAAACTTCAAGTTTTCTTACTCAAAACATTAAAACCATGCAACAACATTTGAGAAAACCTTTCCTTTACCCTTCTAGAAAACTCCAACATCCTAAAATTCCAAATTCCAACGGAGATTCCGCCGGAAAGTATGAATTTCGATGCCAGGGTCTAGCCGGGTATTACATTCTCCCCCCCTTAAGAACATTCGTCCCCGAATGTCCCTCAACTAACACATGCAAGGGAAGAACATAAACACATAAACAATAAAGCACATAAACATATAAGGCACAAAAGGAACACATAAAGACTAACCTTAAAAGAGATAAGGGTATTGCTGGAGCATAGACTCCCGCGTCTCCCAGGTACATTCTTCGATATTATGGTGGTTCCAAAGGAGTTTCACCATCGGAATTTCCTTGTTTCTCAACTTTCTGATCTGCGTGTCTAGAATCCGCACTGGCTGCTCAATATAGGTGAGATCTCCAAGGATCTCTACATCAGGCTCACTAAGAACCTTGCCCGGATCTGACACGAACTTTCAGAGCATAGAAACGTGGAAAACCAGATGGATTCTCTCCATAGAAGTAGATAAATCTAACTTATATGATACATTCCTAACCTTCTGCAAGATCTTGAAGGGTCCGATGTACCGTGGAGCTAATTTACCTTTCTTACCAAAACGAACCACCCCTTTCATTGGAGACACTTTGAGCAACACCAACTCTCCCTCCTGAAACTCTAGATGCTTCCTGAGGACATCTGCATAGCTTTTCTACCGACTCACAGCAGTTCTGATTCTTTCTCTGATAATAGGCACAACCCTGCTGGTGATCTCAATCAACTCAGGCCCTGCTAAGGACCTCTCTCCAACTTCTTCCCAGCAAACAGGTGACCTGCACTTCCTCCCATAAAGAGCTTCATATGGAGCCATCCCTATGCTAGCATGATAGCTGTTATTGTAAGCAAACTCCACCAAAGGTAGATGTTGCCTCCAAGAACCGCCAAAATCTAGCACACACATTCTGAGCATATCTTCAATAGTTTGGATGGTTCTCTCTGATTGTCCGTCAGTCTGTGGATGGAAAGCAGTGCTAAAGTCCAACCTTGTGCCCATAGCATTCTACAGACTCCGCCAAAACCTGGAGGTGAACTAGGGTCCTCTATCTGACACAATTGAAACAGGAGCTCCATGCAACCTGACTACTTCATCAACAAATACCTGAGCCAACTTATCCACAGAGTAGCCATTCCTGACAGGGATGAAATGAGCAGATTTGGTCAGTCTATCCACAATCACCCATATGGAGACTAGTCTGGTAGACATTGCCGGTAACCCTACTATAAAATCCATAGCTATATTCTCCCATTTCCACTCTGGAATCGGCAGTGGGTTAAGCATTCCAGCCGGCTTCTGATGTTCCAGCTTTACCCTCTAACATACCTCGCAAGCTGACACAGACTGTGCCACCTCTCTCTTCATGGCTGGCCACCGATAAACTCTCTTTAGGTCCTGGTACATCTTGGTGGCTCCAGGGTGAATACTGTATCTGGCATTATGAGCTTCCCTCATAATGTCTCCTTTCAGGCTCACATCATCTGGTACACATAACCTGGTTCCATAGCGGAGGATCCCTTTGTTGTCCAATCGGAACTCACCATTACTGCCTGACTGAACAGTCCTGGCAAGCTTTACCAACTCTGGGTCCTCATGCTGTTTCTGCGCCACCTGCTCTAGAAACACAGGCGTCACTCTCATCTGAGTGATCAAGGCACCTGTACCAGTCAACTCTAACTGCAGCCCCTCATCTATGAGCTTATAGAAGTCTCTCACCACTGGTCTACCCATCTCCTCTGCCTCAAATTCAACTCTCTTTGACTCAAGATGTAATGCAAGCTTTTATGATCTGTGAAGATCTCGCATTTAACCCCATAAAGGTAATGCCTCCACATCTTGAGTGCGAAGATCATAGCTGCCATCTCTAGGTCATGTGTAGGATAATTCAACTCATGCTTCTTCAACTGCCTAGAAGCATAAGCAATTATCCTCTCATTCTGCATCAACACACAACCTAGTCCCACTCGGGACGCATCACAAAACACTGTGAAGTCTTCATTGTTGACAGGCAGAGCTAACACCGGTGCTGAAGTCAACCTTTTCTTGAGCTCTTCAAAACTATCTTCACATTGGTCAGACCACACAAAAGTCTGATTCTTCTTCATTAATCTGGTCATAGGAGCAGCAATCTTAGAGAAGTCCTGAACGAACCTCCTGTAATAGCCTGCCAAACCTAGAAAACTCTTAATCTCTGACACTGTAGTGGGTCTAGGCCAGCTAGCTACAGCCTCTATCTTCTTGGAGTCTACTTCAATGCCTTGATATGATACAACATGTCCCAAGAAAGAAATGCTCCTTAACCAGAACTCACACTTAGAGAACTTGGCATACAAGCCATGCTCCCTCAAGGTCTGCAACACTTGTCTCAGATGATGGGCATGCTCCTCTGCATTCCTGGAATACATTAAGATATCATCAATGAAGACAATAACAAAGTGATCCAGATACTGGCTGAAAACTCTGTTCATGAGGTCTATGAATACGGCAGGGGCATTAGTTAACCCGAACGGCATTACTAGAAACTCATAATGCCCATATCTGGTCCTGAAAGCTGTCTTAGGCACATCCTCTTCTCTGATTCTCAACTGATGACACCCAAATCTTAGATCTATTTTGGAGAAACAACCTGCTCCTGCCAGCTGGTCAAATAGATCATCGATCCTGGGTAGAGGATAACTGTTCTTGGTAGTGACTTTGTTCAACTGCCTGTAGTCGATACAAAGTCTTAAGGATCCATCCTTCTTCTTTACAAACAGAACTGGAGCGCCCCAAGGTGAGGTACTCGGTCGGATGAAACCCTTATCTACCAATTCTTGCAACTGCTCTTTTAACTCTTGCAACTCAGCTGGGGCCATCCTGTAGGGAGGGATAGAGATCGGCCTGGTTCCAGGCATGACTTCAATTTCAAACTCTATCTCCCTAGCAGGTGGTAGTCCTGGAAGCTCATCTGGGAAAACGTCTGGAAATTCCCTGACTACGGGCACTGAGGCGGGCTCCCTAACCTGACTCTCAAGCTCCCTCACATGAGCTAAAAACCCCTGACAACCCCTCCTAAGCAACCTATGAGCCTGCAGGGCTGATATCAAACCTCTAGGCATACCCCTCCTGTCTCCTCTGAAGACAAACACTGATCCATCCTGACCTCTGAACCTGACTACCTTGTCTCTGCAGTCCAAGGTAGCGTCATGAGCGGATAGCCAATCCATCCCTAGAATGACATCAAAATTCGTCAAATCTAGAACCACAAGGTCGGCTGGAAGGCATCGACCCTCAATGAATACAGGACTAAATCGGCAGACTGACTTTGCCACTGATGGATTACACTTGGGCCCACTGACCCAAAGGGGACACTCTGACCCAGAAGCCATCAAACCCACTCTCTCTACGGCTCTCGGTGCAATAAAGGAATGAGAAGCACCAGGGTCCAATAAAGCATACACATCAGAACACCCAATGATGAGATTACCTGACACCACGGTGTTTGATGCGTTAGCCTCCTGCTGTGTCAGGGTGAAGATCCGAGCTGGAGCTGATGGACCTTCACCTCGGGAACCTGCTGAAGAAGAAGTTGCTCCTCTCCCTCTACCTCTGCTACTGCCATGAGTCATGGCTGGAGCTGCTGGCTGAGCCATACTGCCTGGAGCTGTCTGCTGGGACGGTGCCATGAATGGCGCCCTCGGACACTCCCTAGCTATGTGTCCCTCCTGCCCACACCTGAAGCAGGCTGTAGTCCCAAATCGACACACTCCTTTGTGTGGCTTACCACACCTCATACACTCTGCGACACCTGAACCTGAGCTCAAGCCACTCCCCAAACCCAGACCCGACTTTAAGCGATTCCAGAACTTGTTCTTCTTCGATCTTCTGAGGCCTCTGTCTACCTTTTTACTGTCTGAAGCTGCTGCACTCTGAGAAGAGGGATCTAGCTTTCCCCCACCTGGGACTGTACCCCGGACTGCTTAACTGTCCCCTAAATAATGGCACTAGCCTCCATTTTTCTAGCTGCATCTACTATGACGTGGAAGCTCTCCCTCTCTGCTGCTAGGATCAGGGAGGAATACTTGGGATGAAGCCTCATGGTATACCTTTTTGATTTCTTCTGATCTGAGTCATAAGCCTAACCCGCATATTGCAACAACTCCAAGAACTTGTCAGTGTACTCATCGACACTCATATCCTCATACTGCCTCAGCTGCTCAAACTCTATCATCTTCAGTTCCTTGGAACTATCTGGGAAAGCCCACCCAGCAAATTCATTAGCAAACTCCTCCCAGGACATTTTATCCATCCTAGGGTCCACATAATTATTGAACCACCCTTTTTCTTTCTTGCACTTTAGAGTGAACCCCGCCATCTGAATAGTTCTCGTATCATCTGCCCTCAGCTCATCTGCTATCATTTTCACTGTTTTCAGATACTCAAACGGATCGCCTCCTGTTTTGAACTTAGGAGCATCCAGTTTTAAGTAGTCTATCATCTTTACCTTGCTCCTCTTCGGCGAGTTAGGTTGGGGTGTTTGGATAACAGGAACAACTGGTTCTGCTGGTGGCGGAGGAGGAGGTACAACACTTCCTAGATAAGGAGTTGCTGGACTTGGGAAAAAGGATGAGGGTGGATACATAGGGTATTGTGGATATGGTGGGTAAAAAGGAGGATATGGCATGAAGGTGGGATATGGGTTAAGGCTAGAGTAATCCAATGTACCCCCCATCGAATACCCTGGTCCCTGAAAGAAAGGCTGATATTGGGGTGGATAACCAAACACCGAGGCCTGGGCACCTCCCTGCGACTCTCCCATACCCTCCTCAGACATGCCAACACCCACACTTCCTTCTCTCTGATCCACATCCATAGCCTCCCTCACATCCTCAAGCTCTTCGCCCTGAACTATTCCTCTTCTGCTTGCATCAGAAGACCTTTTAGGGTCCCTTGATGTACCTTCTCTGCTTGTCCTGCCAAACGCTGCCCTTGGCAAAGCGGAGGGACGGGCATCCATGCCCTCATCCACAGGTGGAACTCCAGTCAATCGTGCAGATCGACGAGTACCTCACATTCTGACTTCTGAAAACACAACACATACACATAAACATTAGCATCATATGGTCCCTGTGAAAACACATGAACCCTATAACATACATAACATAGCATGAATGCATATGCAAAAAGTCATGGCATTACACATCATCAGCAAGACAGGACTCTACATCCTATCATAGTGGACATGATTGATCCTATTGTGCTTGCCCTTCTAGGACATCTATGAGCCCAACACTCTATAGGTCCGACCATATGAACCTAGGGCTCTGATATCAATCTATAATGACCCGGAGACCGGACCGCTACCAGCGCTAGGATCCAGATCGGCTTAAGGCCGCCGGGACCCGTAGCAAGCCTACTATGCATTCTGTAAACCTAGTAAATCCCATACATGATCAACAATTTCCATAAAAATTTCAAACTTTACATCTACCAAGCTTAACTTGTGCATGCACACAATCTCTGTAAATATAAACCCCATACTAGAGCCCTCATCAAATGCTCTAGTTGGGTCATCATTTCATATCTTAAGCTTGGTCATCAACATATATCATTATAAAACATAATAATATACAAATCATGTACAAAAGGAATCAACCAGTTCTAGGGCCAAGCACAACTCTATCATCATTATACATTACATGACCTTACATCATTTTACAATACATGTCCACTATGACTATTACATAAACTCTTCTCCTGTAGCTATCCCATGCTATCTCTGGCCCTGCAAACCTGGGGGTTAAGGAGAGGGGTGAGCTACTAGAGCCTAGTGAGTAGAGCACCAATAAAATCATTTAATAAAACATGCTGCCATGAAATGCATCACATCACAAATAAATCATATCAGGGATGGACTTATCATCAATAACCCTCTACAAATCATAAACTCTGTGCCAGGGGAAATTAGGCCACACCTGGTCTTCTCATAGTTTGTGCCAGGGGCGATTAGGCCACACCTGGTCTTCTCATACTCTGTGCCAGGGGCGATTAGGCCACACCTGGTCTTCTCATATCATCTTGAGGGCTAAAGGTTCCTCCAATATCCATCCACATCAACCACATATTATGCCATGCATCACATTCATGAATACTAATGCAAACATCCTATATATTCATGGCATTTATGATGCATGAGTCATACATACTAATGCAACCATCCTAACATATATACATGGCATTTATGATGTATGAGTCATGCTAAAACCTTTCATTTAATGTAAAACCATAGTTCAGTTCTACTCACCTCTAGTAAACGCTGGAATACCTCTGAACCAGCTAACTCTGAGGGCCTCCTAGGTTCCTCGGGTCCGTTCCTACAATGGAGGACTCAAATGAGGTACCGACATACTCTATCAAAACTCTTACCATTCCCCCCAAAACCCCCTAAAACATCATAAACATGCAGGGAAAAACAAGCAAAGGAAGGCTGGATAGGGCACTTTTGGTGGCAGGTTCGACGGCCGAAAGTCCCTCTAGCGCCGAAAGTCAGGCACTTTCAGAGGCAGGTTCGGCAGCCGAAAGTCCTTCCAGAGATGAAAGTCCACAACCTTCGGTGGCATGTTCGGCGGCCGAAACTCCACTCCAGAGCCGAAAGTCCAAACTTTCGGGAGCGGGTTTAGGCGGCCAAAACAACTTCCTTAAGGGGTTCGGCGGCCGAACCTGAGTTCTCCAAGAAGGCAGAACCCGATTCAACCTCAAGCCTCCAGCCTCCAAAACCTCTCTAAACCTTCACAACTCACAAGCAAGCTCTCAAACACATGCATATACCCTTCTCCATGCATATAGGGGCTTTAGAACTAGCTTAAACCCCAAAAACAACACAAATACACACATATGGCTTATGATCAACATAAACCCTACCCATGCAAACCATGCAAAAACCTCACTTAAACCCTTCAAACACCCTTAAAACATTAGAAAAGGTGAGGATCCATGCTTACCTCTTGAAGATTGAGAGGATTGATGGTCAAAACTCAAAGATGCAGGGAAAAACAGATTTGAAACCTCCAAGCCTCACAACTTTGCTTCTTTGCTCAAAAACTTCCAAACCAACATGAAAACTATTTAAAAACCTACTCAACTTGAAAGAAAACCAAGAAATCAATCAAAGGAGGTCAAAAACTCACCTATACCCAAAAAGAGAGAGAAAACTCACCTCTAATACGGATAAGGGACCCTTTTATAGGTGGCCGGTCAACCACCTTCGACAGCCAAAGCTGCCTCCACAGCTTCACCACTTTCGGAAGCCGAACTTGGGCTTCGGTGGCAACAAAAGTTTGCCACCTTCGGCGGCCGAAGTGAGGTTCGGCAGCAGAAGTGAGGTTTGGCGGCCGAACTTTGCATTTCCCTCCCTGGTCTTTTCTTTTCAAAACTCAAGTTTTCCTACTCAAAACATTAAAACCATGCAACAACATTTTAGAAAACCTTTCCTTTACCCTTCTAGAAAACTCCGACATCCTAAAATTCTAAATTCCAATGGAGATTCCGCCGAAAAATATGAATTCCGATGCTAGGGTCTAGCCGGGTATTATAGGGTCGTTACAACCGAGTATATAAGCACTTAGCAAATATAATGACAAAGAGTATAGAAGAAAATATTTCTCATTAAAAATAAAAATTACAAGATAAGAGGATCATTATTAGTTTCCTCCTCCCGAACTTCTATTACAGGTTCATCTATTGTTATTAAAGTAGAAGCTGGGTCAAGAGGATTGTTTTCGATTATGCTTTCCTCACCCTACCCATCCTCGTCCTCATTCGAAAAGATGTTGTCAATCTAGGATAAGTCCTCTATAGGGAAACGCTTGGCGAGTCTTTCTTGATAGAGTCTTGCCATTGTACAAACATCTCTTTGCCCCGGGCCACCGTTTCCTCAACCTCGGTTTTCAATTCAGCCACTCTAGAGGTAGCAGCCCAAGCCTCCTCAACCTCAGTCAGCAGCTCCTAGACTTGGCGCTGAAGAATGGCCACTTGATCCTCTGTCGTTTTTACCCAATTCTTGAGGATTGACTTTGAAGCATTTGCCTGGTCTAGGTCTGCCTAGAGCTTGTCCACTGATTCTAGTGTCTCTTTCATTATGTTCTCCACTTCATCAATCCGAGCCTTCAACCTCAAGCATTCCTCTTACAAGAGACTTTTTTCTATCTCCTGTGCCCCAAATTCTGGCCTCAAAGCCTTCCTTAGCTATGTATGCACAGAGGATACTCTCTATGGCAGAGTGCATTATATTATCGAAGAGGTCATTCGTCTCGACCTCGTTTAAGCGATGACGGTCCTTGGGCCTCAAAGAATTCTTAGCTATGAGGACTGACAGGCAGGGTTCCTAGAGAAGAGAGGTCATTCGAGTCAGCGCCAAGTGTTGGATGCTCCGAGGCCACGGGAATTCGACCCTAGCATTTTTAGGTGCTAGCTCAACAGAGACAGTGACTACTACAGAAGAGCCCCTTATAGCAGACTCGGGCTGAGTAGGAGCTGATTCTTCAATTGCAGGAGGGGGTGGAGTAGGAGGAAGCATCATGATCTCTTTTGATCGGCATACCCGCTTAGGAGGAGGGCCGGTCATTCTGGTAGCTACTTTGCCCTTAGGAGCGGCATGTGCAGTCTCGGCAAACTTATTTCTTGACCTGGCCATATCTGCGTAAAAAAAAAAAAAAGATGAATAAGGCAGTTTGAAAAGTGAAAAGAAATAGAAAGAAAAATACCCTGCTCCCTAACATAGGGTGCACCTTCCTGAAGGTTTGGAAGCTTGGGCGGGTCAAGAGCTTGAGCCTGGTTCACCTGGAGATGGCTCTACCAGGATAAAATGGCGTTCTTGATCGCCACAATGATATTTATCTTTTGGGATGTGGCCATCATCTGAAAGAAGTCCAAAGCCTATTCCTCACTCCTTTGTGGCTAGACCCATCCTTTTTTAGCTCCACATATATGTTCTAGCGTGTATGAATAGGACCGGAACCCTCGGACATCCTGTGACGGAGAATGAAAAACTTGTTCTTCTAGCGCTTTAAGGATGAGAGTATCCGGTCGAATAATGTTTGGCATTTCCTTCCACTAAAAAACAAAACTCTTCATTTTTTCTCGTGCCCAGCTAGTACAATTGAGAGAAGAGTGCTACGCTCAGCTCAACATTGTTGTTAAAGCAGACAAATTGGAAACCCACTAAAATCTTCTAGCTATTGGGATGCAGTTGGGCGACTGACAGCTTGTGGAATCGGAGGACTTCAGTAAAAAATGGGTCCATAGAAAATTGAAGGCCCACCTTTAGCTGTCCTTGTAGACCATAATAGTATTCTCCACTGGAATATGGTCGTCCACACAAACGCTTAGAGATAGAGCGTAAACACGAAAGATTTCTCAAGAGATTTGATAATGGTCGTGAAGGTGGTCTACATCCTTCTCGGTCAGTATGGAAGGGATGTCATTTATCAGGACACTTTCGCTTCCATGGGCCGCCCTCAGCAGAACGATAGGAGCAGGAGCGCGAATAGGGCCATTGGAGGAGGAGCTTGAGGTTGAACTTCCACCAGAAGAAGAGGAAGAAGAATAAGAGTTCCTATTCATTTTTATGGAAGAAAAATTGAATAGGAATTACATTGAGTACAAAAATGTGGGAGTGAGAAGTAAAGTTTTCTAAAGTATGGAGGTTAATTGTGAGCAAAAGTGGGAATTGGAGAAGAAAAAGGGTTTTTATATTATGATTTTGATGGTAGGTTTTGAATGCGGCTCAAGAAACAAGGTAAGCATCATTTATGACCAAGAACAGGCGAAACAACACAGGCATGAAGAGTCAATCTAGACGTCCCACGTGCTTAAGATCGTGAAGACAACTGTAACCTTCAAATATGAAGAATCGAAAACTAGTGATGGGATCTTTGATGCGATACAATCGCCCAAAGTAAGTCATGAGCTGTCATTATAAGATAGAGTCATGTGGCAAGAGTCTGATAAACTGATACACATTCCCACCGTGGAAAGAAAGACTTGGACACCGTAGCACTCGGTTCTTCGTCAAGATTTGTCCTCTTCTTAACAGAACGAGGTTTCATAGAAAGTTACCGTTAGCAGACACAATATAGTAGATCCCCATTACACCTATAATCGCGAGATCCCTTATCTACTAGCCGGTAGCAGTCGGATTTTCAGGAGATTTGATAATTAATTTCATCTTCTTACAGTATAAAAACTAATGAATGCAGAAATCAAGGTACCATTCTTATACAACTATTCTTGAGTTCTAATCAATTCATTACACTCACCATTTTTTCAGTTTACTAACCTGAGTATCGGAATGACTGTTATAGACGTTAACTATCTTACATTTTTTTTTTTTGCAGATTGTCCAGTTCAGTTCCATTTCAGTAATATCAATTATATTTATTTTTTTTCTTTTTATTTAATATCTATCGGTGTTTCAAAATTCTTTTTTCGAAATTCTAAAAAAAATGTTGAATTTGGATTGACATATAGTAATTTCAGTCCCTGTTTTTTAGATGCTTTGGTTCTAGCGACTGGATTCTTTAGATGGGCTGAATTTCATTTTTGAGTTTAGACTTGTAATTGGGCTTGGATCTTCTTTAGACTTTCTTTGTTGGTCCTTATAAATGATTTAATCCGTTGTGTCTGGCTAAATGTACAATTCTTGTATTGGTGAAAAAAAAAAATGGCTATTTTAGCTGAAAGTATTTTTTTTTATTTGATATATTTTTTTATTTAACAAAAAATATGATAATTTCTTTTTTATTTGATAAAAATTACGTAATTTGTTTGACCGATAATGTTGCACTTTTATTTTTATTACTTATTAAAAATATTTTTAAAATTAAAAATTACAAATATTAACTTTATTATTTCAAATTCTACAAAACCATTATTTTTTTTACGATTTTTATCATATTATAATTAACAATTTTAAAATTTTACATTCATTAATCAAATTTACTTTTTTTTTTCTTAAAAATATATATATTTATTAAATTAATTTATAAAATATATTTTTATTTCATTATTAGAACAAGAATTTATTATTTAGTCATTCTAGTATGGAGAAATTTATTAATTAATTCATTAATTTAAAAAAATATATTAAAACATACTTCAAATTATATGAAAAAATATTTATTAATTAGTTTTTTCATATTGAAAACATTTAAAAAATTTTTACAATACCTAATAGTTAAAATTAATGGAAGAATTAATTAGTAGATTTTAAAAACTCTTAGGCATATTTTAATATAATTTTTAAAATTAATGGACTAATTAGTAAATTTTTTTAAATTACAAGAATTAAATAGTAATTTTTTATTTTTACTGGGTAAATTTAATAGAAGGGCTAACTAATAATTTTTTTTATACTATATGAACTAAATAGCAATTTATTTTATTATAATATTATATAATTTGTAAAAATAATTTATAATTTATTTTTATGTGCAACCATCTATAAAAATATTTGCATTCTTATTTTATTATTAAATATCATATTTGAAAAAAAAAATTTATTACTTATATTTATATGAAAAGTTTGTAAATTTATTTTTATACAAACAATGTTTAAAAACAGTTTTTAAGAAATATATAATAAAAATTTACAAAATTATTTTTAATGTTTAAAAAATAAAAAACAGAAATATTACAATGTTATCAAAACACCTTTTAAGTCATTGCTTTATTATCTTTTGTTCTCGCATGTCTCACGTTTCATATTGGCTTTTGGTTATATATACACATAAAGGGTGTGAAAAAATATACTTTTAAAGGGGTGAATTAGTGAAAGTTTCTCTCTGTGGTCCCTTTATAACTCGATATTCTCGATTTTTTCTCTTCCTCAAATCTAAATCATTCTTTTTCTTTTCCCATGGAAAACGATCTGCGTCAATTAACCATCGATGAAGAAAAAGATGTTGTTGTCCCTATTAAGAAATTCAGAGATATTCCGATCGTCACTTATAATTTCTGTATGATGGGGATATTTCTCACATACAATCCAATCAATTTTTAGACTATGCAAACCTTTTTTACAGATTTATGGCATCATTTAGAGGGAGATGATGATGCTACAGGTTTTCCT
The DNA here is from genome assembly GCF_001659605.2 of Manihot esculenta. Taxonomy (NCBI): domain Eukaryota; kingdom Viridiplantae; phylum Streptophyta; class Magnoliopsida; order Malpighiales; family Euphorbiaceae; genus Manihot; species Manihot esculenta. The sequence continues at coordinate 25,840,705 of NC_035174.2, forward strand.
TCCTCTCAACAGGATGCCTCTAACCACACCACTGCGAATGTTAATTTGACAAGTAACAGTGAAGCGACTCATCCCATCAAAGGTCGGGATAGCCGAAAGCAATGATCGTCCTGTGTTGAAACTGTCGAGGACTCGGAGATTCTCGGACAGTTAATGCATTGAAAGATTTGGTTACTAGTTACAAGCCGGACATTTTATTTTTGATGGAAACAAAAGTTTTAGCTCTCCATCACTGTTTGCTTTTTGCGACGGAATTTTTACCTTTTAATGGCTGCATTCTTATGGACTGTTTGCTAGTGATTCAATCTCTTCAGTCTCCACATTTAAATATTTATGAACTGGGTTTGATTTTGAATGATTTAAATCTTTGTTAGACCCTAGAACTGAAAATTCTGTTAGATGGGTTCGTTGTCATACCACTCTAGTTGCTCATACTTTGGCTAGAGAATCTATTAGGTATGATCGTTTTTCTGTTTGGGATGATATATCTCTTTGTTTGATAAAATTTTATTAATACAATAAGTAGTTTTGTTTTAAAAAAAGAAATAAATTAAAAAATTTGTTAAATAATATTTTTTTGTCAAATTATTTTTTTTTTTTTAAAAAAAAAAAGAAAAAACTCCTTCATGCTGGTGTAACAAGTGGAAAAGGTTTTTGTTGGTTATATTAGTGGAAATCTTTTTTCAATTATTTATTAAAATAATAATCGATGGTTGGGAGACTGGAGCGAAACCATAAACAAATTTTAGGCAAATAATATATAAATTATATATTTATTAATGTATGAAACTTTAATATTATTTTTTAAAAATAATAATAAATTATTAAACTAAAATTTAAGAAAAAATTAATAATTTAAATCCAATTAAAGACAAGTCTACTAATTAGTCATTTCATTAGCTGTAGTTGTTAAATATTTTATTATGTAGTATATGTGGTATAAAAAAACTTATTAGTTGATTTTTTAATTTTGTAAAAGTATATACTAATTACTTTTTCTATTAAGAGCGTTTTAAACATTGTTTTATAAAAAAATTTTACTATTTAGTCCCTAGAATGTAGAACAATATACTAATTGGTCTCTAAATTTTAAAAAATACACTAAAACATGATTGAAGTATTAAAAATATAATAATTAGCCTTTTTATTTTTAAGAATTAAGTATTTTACTATTTAGTCCATATCTCATAAAAAAATAAATGTAAAAATTATAAAGCATATATTTATCTTTAAAAAGAAAATTGATTTGTGTACATCGATATTTTATTGTGTAAAATTTATTCCTATCCATACTAAGCTTACCTTTTTAGTGCAAAGTGAACCATACATGAAATAGAACATAGGAACATATAATTAGGGCAACTTGGTAATCATCGCACTTAAAGTCAAGTGAAAACCTCTTAGACCTATTGGATTCATGTGCAATAGACGCTTCTTTGATGAAGTGTGAATTCTTTAAATTAGTACGCATTTGCTTGATTAGGGATTTCCTACTACAAATGTGAGTCACATGGAATACACCATCCGTTAACAACACCAAGGTCACCACAATAATATGGCACGGCTAAGAGGAAAAGAAGAATTATTCATAACGTGACTAGAAGTATGTTGAAAGCTAAAAATGTGCCTAGAGAATTTTTAGCGAAAATTGTTTCTCTTGCTATTTTATTTTTTGTGTAATATATCTCAAATAACAAGCATGAAGGACAAGACTCCCAAGAAGTATGGAGTAGAGTGAAGCTCGATGTCAATCATTTGCGAGTCTTTGGAAGCATTGCATATGTTCATGTGCCAAAATAAGAAAGATCCAATCTAGATTATCGAAATGTCAAGCATGTTTTTATTGGCTGTGGTGCAAATCTAAAAGGCCACAAGTTGTACAATCCAAGCAATGGAAATATTATGGTGAGTCAAAATGTTGAATTCAATAAAAAGGCATCTTGGAATTGGGAGAAGCAAGAAGAGGGCATTTAGGACTTCTTTCCATATTTTGAAGTAGAAAGCCAAGTAACCATGGTGCCTATGCAAGACTTTACCTCCATCTCCAACTCATGTTGCATCACTAACTCCTCAAGGAAATTCAATTGAAAGGCCACAAAAGATGAAAAACATTGAAGAGCTCAATGATGAAAATGAAGGGTTCACTAATTATTATGATAATTTATTTTTTCTTCTTATAAACAGTGAACTTGAATTTTGATAAAGTTGTAAAAGATAAAATATGGAGACAAGGTATGGAGAAAGAGATTGGTGTAATTGAGAAGAAAAATACATGGACATTATTAACTCTTCTCATGGTTTGTGAAGCTATTGGAATCAAATAGGTCTTTAAGATAAAGAAGAATGCAAGTATAGATGTGTAAAGATATAAAGTAAGGCTCATTGCAGAAGGTTATAAACAAAAGTATAAAGTAGATTATTAAATCTTTTTTGCAATTACTGATCAAATGGAGACAATATGTTTGATTATTTCTCTAGTAGCCTCATAAATCATGTGCAAGAACAAGAAAGTTCAAAACTATATGATCGAAGTGTCAAGTATGTTCATTAGTTATACTACAAATTCAAAAGGCTGCAAGTTGTACAATTCAAGCAATAACAAGATTATGGCGAGTCGAGATGTTAAATTTAATAAAAAGGCGGCTTGGAATTGGGAGAAGCCAGAATAGGGCATTTATGACTTCTTCCTATATTTTGAAGAAGAAAGCCAAGTAACCATGGTACATATTCAAGACATAACTCTCCCCTCATCTGCAATTCTTGTTGCATCACTAACTTCTTAAGGAAGTTCAAGTGAAAGGCCACAAAAGATAACAAGCATTCAAGAGCTCTATGATGAAACTGAAGAGTTCACTAACTATTATGATAATTTATTTTGTCTTCTTATAAACAATGAATCTTAATTTTGATAAAACTGTAAAAGATAAAATATGGAGACAAGATATAGAGGAAGAGATTAAAGTAATTGAGAAGAACAATACTTGAAAATTATTAACTCTTCCTAGGGTTCATGAAGTTATTGGAATCAATTGGGTCTTCAAGATAAAGAAGAATGTAAGTAGATATATGCAAAGATATAAAGTAAAGCTTATTGCAAATGACTACAAATAAAAGCCCGGAGTAGATTATGAAAATTGTTTTGAACTTATTACTTAAGTGGAGATAGTTTGTGAGATTATTTATCTAACAGCTCATATGTTCATGTGCTAGAACGAGAAAGATCCAAACTAGATTATTGAATGTTTTCATTGGCTAAGATACAAATCCAAAAGGCCACAAGTTATACAATAATGACAAGGTTATGGTGAGTCGAGATGTTGAATTTAATGAAGAGGCAGCTTGGGGCATTTATGACTTCTTCCCATATTTTGAAGAAAAAAGCCAAGAAACCATGGTGCCTATGTAATACATAGCTCCATCTCCATCTCCAACTCATGTTGCATCATCAACTTGTCAAGGAAGTTTAAGTGAAAGGCTACGATAATGCATGTTTTTTTATGAAGGAGCTTAAGTATAATTCTGATTATAAGATATTTGGAATTTGGTGCAACGTTTGGCAACATGCAGTCTCTTTTAAACTATAATGCATAAAAATTGATATGCTTGCTTACGCACATGCTTGCTTGATCGGTAAGAATTGTGCATGTGCTTGCTTGTCAACCAAACTTGTTTTACATTATAAGGTGAATAAAACTTACCATTTTATTCTTGTTAGTAGTATGAAATACAAAAACTGAATTAATTTAATGTGCTATTTGGAATTCTAAGTCAATAATGTTGTACAGTGAGATTATGTCTTAGAATGAAGAAAAATATTCCAAATTAAGGAGCGTTAAATACTAATTTGTAATTTCTATGCACACGTGTCTTGATTAGTGTGCGGTAAAGTTTAAAGTTTAATGAAAAGAGTATGTCCAAAAATGAAAAAAAAAATTATGTATTGTTTTTAACCTTAAAAAACATATTAAAATGAATGAAAAACTGCATAATTTCTTTAAAAATTTATTTGATTTTTTTTGAAATGTATCATTTTAAACAAAGGGAATGGAACTGTATCTATTAAAATTTAAAACAAAAATACCTTTAGTAGTATTTATACCAAAGTTTTATTATACATACTTTATGATGTTGCAGAGATTAGATTGATGACGTGGCTGAAATAGAGCTGTGCTGTGATTTGCTAGATTTGCAAAGAAAAGAATATAAGGTGGTAGTGGATGCTCACAACAGCTACTCCGACGCTCAAGTTAGTATGCTGATGAATAGAAAAAATGTAATGAATTGCTTAGAACTTGAGTAGTGTATATAAGAGAACAACGTATTTTTACCTCTGTAATTCATCCCCTTTTATACTGTAGAAAAGTGAATAAATATGGCATTTTTCGACAATCCGGCGATGATGTGGTCGACTGCTTAATAAGGGATATCGTCAGCTAATCGATTGGTGATCCCGCATTTGCAGGAGTAACGGGAGTACGTTGGACTGTTCCTGTTTAATGGTAACTTTATACTAAGGCTCGCCTCATCTAGGAGAGAGCGAGTCTTGATGATGAACCGGGTGTCTGAAATGTTTGGATCCTCTTTTTCTTGGGCGGAACCACATTACTTATTTATCAGATTCTTGTCACATGAATCTATTCTGTGGTAATAGCTCACGGTTTACTTTGAGTGATTATTATATAATATCACCATGTTTTACCTTTTTGATGGACAAAATTTAAAAATTTAAATTCACCCAAATAAATTATATGTGAAAAATGTTTTTTATGAAATATTTTTTTTATATAGTTTGATTATAATGCCAAAATTAAAGAATATTAATAAAATTTATTGAAATTCTCAAAATTAGAAAAAAAAAATTTAAGAAGAGGAATTTTTTTTTTTTTCAAGATGACTTAATTTTCCCTATACTTAATTAGAAAAAAAAAATTCAATTTAATCAATTTTCTTGAATACTTTAAACTTCTGAAAACATTTTCCATTAAAATAAAAATATCTATAACATTAATGTTCTAACATTTAATTATTTAGAATCTTATTTATTCGAATATCTATTATGGAATATAAATATCTATTAATTACTCATTCTTCCTCTTATATCTCAAACAAAATTGACTCTTTACACTTACAGTTGCATCTACCTACTTTTCTTTTTCCTCCCTAAAATTCCTTAAACAGAATTGACTAAGCAAACACGTGCCACTAATGCATGTACGATCGGTTACTAAATAAAAGGACAAAAAGATTCACTCTTTTGAAACCATCCATCTTCAGAATTCCTCCTCCTTTATTACAATGGCAGAAAATACCAACCCAAACCCAAGCCCTAACCCTATTCCCACTGAAGAAGTAGTAGCTGTGACAGTGCAAGAGGAAACCACCAAACCTAAAGAAGTTGAAGAAAGAAAGATGGAAGATAAACCAAGCAAAGTGAGAAAATATGCTGGGTTATTATCAATAATAACCTTCATCCTCTCTCTTGTAATCCTCGCTTCTGTTATATGGCTACTGTACATGAGAGATTATGACTGTGAGAAGATATTAAGGTTGCCAAATTTACAGATTGGGCTTGCCATTTTCATGATCTTTGTTTTCTTGATTAGCAACCTTGTTGTTTTCCTTGGATCTCGATTTCCAGTACCTGGTTTCTTCATAGTTATGGTTCCATTGATTGTAATACTTACCATGGGTCTTGCACTTGTGGGAGCTGACAAAATGGAGAGCAGGAGAATAATGGCTACGCCTGCTTGGTTCAGAGAAAAAGTTCTCGATGATGGACACTGGAGAGACATTAAATCTTGCATATATAATAGAGGATTATGCGAAGACTTGGCTTCAAGATCAATGAACCTTAAAGCATATGATTTCAGTATGGAAAAATTAACATCCGTCGAGGTAGATTATTGATCTTTCTTTATCATTTTCAATTTCCTATTTTTAGCATAAATTTGCTGTCCTTTTATTTACATGATAACCCATAGAAGTCTTGAGTTGGGGCAGATGAGTTTAAATCTGTGTTATCTTTGAGATCACTCCAACACAACTGCTTTTTTCAATTATTTCTGGGATTCATTTTAGAAATTTTCCATTTTCTAATTCTAAACTAAATAATTTCAACTGATTGTTATATTTCTATTTTAACACTAATGGCGTGTTTGGATGAAGTCTGGATGCTGCAACCCACCAGAAGTATGTGGAATGGAATATGTAAACGCAACATTTTGGAGAAAAGGAGAAGCAATTATCAGTGAAAAAACAGAATTACTTAACGCAGGGGACTGTGAAACATGGAACAACAGTAGAACCGTACTGTGTTATGACTGTGAGACTTGCAAAGAAGGTTTTGTGGGAATAATGGAAAAAAAATGGTGGAATTTAGGGATTTTCCTCATTATCATGTCCTTATTTCTCATCCTTGCTCATTTATCACTCTTCATTACAGTCATGTGGGAGCGCTACAATTAACGCATCAAGGCCAGCAGTTTCAGCACTATTTTTTTTTCTCTGTAATAAGGATATTAGAGTCTGCTTCTTCTTTATTACCATTTTTAGAATCTTTAAGCTGTAGGTTGAACTCTAGATTTTCGTTGTTTGAATTAGTTCTCTTGTCAACTTTTTGGTAATAAGATATTCCTCCTATTTTCATTTTTGCCAAAATTTATGTTAAAGCGATTTCATGATCTTTGACTGGTTGTATGAGAGTTTATCTTTTGGGGGAAAAAAAAAAGAGTTTATATACACAAATGGAAGAAGAATCTAGGGGAAAAAGACATCTCTGCTAAAGGCATTTAAAAATACTTTTTGTAAGCAATGTCCAGAACATATATTTTTTTTCCATTGTAGAGACATTGTAGAGGTTAATCTAACAATCTTCAACATCATAATGTATGCAGTGGGGTGTTTGTACACAAATTTTATTTGATTTTTTAATATAAAAAACTCAATCATTGATTTCTTTATTTGATTTGTGTGATTCAAAAGTTTAAAAACTTGTTCCTGAATAAGTAGAGAAGACTTTTTTTGATTTGAAGAAATAAGACTAATAGATTTAATAATTTTGAAATTTGGATAGAAAATTTTTAAATTTTATTTGAACATTATTTCTTAAAAATAATGATCTCATTTTTTTTTTCAAGCCATATACTTTTAGTGCATATATGTTTTTAAAATACTAGTATTATTCTATTTGAGAATTTTCTAGTTAACCCTAAATTTTGGATAAATTTAAATTTTATTCAAATTGATTTTTCTTTTAATATAAGGATTTGTATTCAAATAGGAATTCCAATTCTATACTGTTTACAAAATATTAAAATCCTACCCAAATTAGTTTTACTCCTACCATGAGGATTTGTGTCTACATAGAATCCAAATCCTATATTATTTAGGAAATAGGTAATTCAAATCTCTATATATGGCATTAGATTTCTCATTACATACTTGCATTCAAGAAAATAATTAATTTTTCAAAAACTTATTTGAAAATGGATGTTCTTTCCCTTCTTATTTTTCCAAAAGATAAGTTATTTGTAATTTTCCATATGAAGAAAGACAAGATGGGTTGGCCATTCACGAACATTATATTCAGGTGTACTCCATCATTTTTTGACTTTTTTAATGATTATAATTATTATTATTATCATAATTATTTCTTTTACCTTTTTTATTCTGACTTTTTTTTTTTTAACTTTCAAGACTTCTACCACATTATTATAAATAATGAAGATTCACAAGAAGGAACTACTCCTGTTATCTACAAGCTTGCTATTAGTCCCTTTGCTGCTCTATGGCCTACATTTGATGGATTATCTCATCTACAAAGTTGGAATTTGGAGGCATCATGCAAGATCTTCGACAATAATCTCTTTTCTATTGTCAACTACAAGAAATCTTTGCTATAATCTTCACTACATTCTAGCAAGTCTTCAGCTCATGATTTGCTGCTTTTGCAATATCGTATTTACAAAAACAAGTCTCATGAAAAGTCATTTTTTACCTTTTCTAGCAAGATAAGTTATGCAAAAGGCTATTGAGAATGGATTGAAGATGTACTAGCATGCAAAGAGCATCTTTTGAATAACACATGCCTATACTATGACAATTATGCTTTGCTCTTCACTTATAATTGCCATCCAAGTGTCAAAGAAGCCTTTTGCGACTATTGGAATGCTTCAACCAATACTATTTATACTCTTAGTGAGGAAGAATCTATATCATTTTGGGACTTAAAAACAATAGGCGATCATCCTATTTGAGGCTTCTTTTACGATGAGTTCATTCATTTGGTTGAATAATTAAAGGAATTGATCAAAGTGGCAAGCCATATTTGCCTCGCAGCTGCAAGTCTTTATTTCTTACTTTTCACATGATTAGTGATCATTGTGAAATGCAATTTCCATGTCGATTTTTTCGTGTGACATAAACTTGGCAATTTTTTCGTGTGACATAAACTTGGCAAGAACCTAAGCTGCCTACATACCTTCATGAGAAGGATTAAGACAAAATGTAGTTCATGGCAATTTTTTTTAAAAGAAGAGTAATTCACAATTTTAGCTCATATGGGCCAAGAGCAATGTAAACTTCAAGCATTAGTACTTCCTTGGAATTGCTTTGGCGGAAATTCCCTTAGAGTCATAGGGGATCGTGACTTTTATGTGAAATCATTCTTGGTCATGCATCGATTCATTTTCTTCTAGTGTGGTGCCATCTTAATACTGGATTGGTAGATATTATTATAGACAAATTCTACTAGTGGAATATATCATTCCCAACTACCCTTAAAGTCAATGGTACAACCACGTAACATATCTTCCAAGACCTAAATGACCCTTTCAGATTGGCCATCAGTTTGAGGATGAAAAACTGTGTTAAAATCCAGCTTGGTCCCTAAAGCATCATATAGTGTCTTTCAGAACTTAAATGTAAACCTTGGATCTTTATCTAAAATGATGAAAGATAGAACAACATGTAATTGCACTATCTCCTCTATATACACTTTCGGCAATCTTTCCTAAGAGAAGTTAGTACTTAGGGGTAAGAAGTGTGCTAACTTAGTTAAACAGTCTACAATCACCTATAGTAAATCATGCTTTTTTTTGTATAAGGGATAATCCAACAATAAAGTCCATTTTAATTCTATCCCACTTTCACTCAAAAATGGAGATTGATTGTGGCAATCCAGAAGGAATTTGATATTCTGCTTTTACTTATTGACAAGTCAAGCACTTCAATATAAATTTTACTATGCTTCTCTTCATACTAAGTCGTCAAAACTATTTCTTCAAGTTTTGGTACATCTTATTACTATCAGGGTGCATGGCATAGGCTACAATATGCTTCCTTGAGAATACCTCTCCTCAAATCACTGGTTCAGGGAATATAAATCTGATCTTTGAACTACAAACAACCATCATCCGTCACCGTGTTTCTTTTTCTTTCCCAATTTAACTTGCCCTATCCATTTAGAAATCTCTTCGTCTCCCTTTTGCACTTTCTTAACTTGTGATAACAAATTAATTTAGCTTTACAATCAATTCTACTACTATGGCTCCATCACTTGCCATTGACAATCATGCATTCATAGTTTTTAATTCAAATAAGGACTTCTTGCTTAGCGCATTCGCCACCATATTCGCGTTACCGAGATGGTAATCAATGATACAGTCAAAATCCTTAAGCAACTCCAACCATCTCCTTTGCCTAAAGCTAAGCTATTTTGTGTGGATAAGCATTTGAGACTCTTATGGTAAGTGTAAGTATAACATTTCTCCTCATAAAAGTAATGCCTCTATTTTTAGTGCAAACACAATAATTGCCAACCCTAAGTCATAGGTAGGGCAATTCTTCTTATGTGATTTCAATTGCCTTGATGCATAGGCAATTACTTTACCTTCTTACATAAGTACACAAACTATATCGTTAAGAGAAGCATCGTTATATACTATAAAATCCTTTCCTAACATCGGTTGGGTAAGGATGGGGTCCCTTGTGAGCATAATCTTCAATTTTTCAAAACTCTTCTAACATTTAGTAGCCCTTTCAAACTTTGCATTCTTGTGAAGAAATTTCATCAAAGGAGTTGCAGTGAGTGAATATCCCTTTAGAAACCGCTGGTAATATCTCACCAACCCTAAGAAACTCTAGATCTCCTAATGTTCTTAGGCGATTTTCACACCATAAAAGCTTCAATCTTCTTTGGATCCACTCTAATTTCCTTTGCAGATACTATCCAACCGAGTAAGGATATCTCATTAAGCCAAAACTCACATTTTCTCAGTTTGGCATACAACTGCTTTTCTTTTAAAATATGCAAAACTATCCTCAAATGTCTATCATGTTCTTCTCTAGACTTAAGAGTACAATAGAATATCATCAATGAACACTACCATAAAATGGTCTAAGTATGGATGAAAATTCCAGTTCTTTAAGTCTATAAAGGTGGTCAAGGCATTAGTCGTCCTAAATGGCATTATCAGAAAGTCATAGTGTCCCACCAAGTTCTGGAAGTAGTATTTGGCACATCCCCTAATTAACCCTCAAATAATTGTAACTTGATCATAAATCTACATTTTGAGAATTTTTCTACATTTTTTATTTAATCAAATAAGTCATCTATGCAAGACAAAAGATATATGCTCCTCATTCACCTTGTTTAACTATCACTAATCTATACACAACCTCAAAGACTCATCCTTCTTCTTTACAAAGAGTATTGATAAATCACAAGGTGAGATGTCGGAATGAATATAACTCTTATCCTAAAGCTGAATCTTCAACTCCTTTAACTCTACTGCTGCAATATGGTAAGTTGCTAAGGATATTGGTGTTGTACATGGAATCACTTCTATAGTGAACTCCACTTCCCTTTCAGGTGGCAGCTTGGCAACTCATAGAAAAGCTTCTAAAAATCACAAACTATGGATATTTCTCAAATGCTAGGATTTTCCTTCTTAGATTCGAGCACATAGGCTAAGTATGCCTCACACTCATTCTTAATCAATCTCCTAGTCGTGGTAGTGGATATAACATTGGAGAGAAAATCTAGCCTCTCCTTAACAACCATTACCTCGCTTCCATCTAAAGCCCGAAGGGTGAATCTCTTCATTCGAGAATCCATCATTACTTGGTGCCTAGACAACTAGTCCATTCCTAAAATCGCATCGAATTTCCAAAAAAATAATTCTATTAGATCTCTCGAAAAATTATATCCATGGATCACTAGAGGATAATCTCTGTATACTCGATTCACTACCATACTATGCCTAAGTGGATTAATTATTGTTGTTTCACTATCCAAAATTTTAGCCCGTATATCTAACCCATTGTTGAAAAGCAAGCTAACATAAGAGTGAGTGAAACCTAGATTTATCAGTGCATTTACTAAAATCCTAAAGATAGAAAACATACCCACAATGACATCAAAGACTTGTGCTTCTCTCTCACTAAGATGGCATATGCTCTAGTTGATGCTCTAGTCTTAGGTCTATTTATTGTCTTTGACTAGCACCTCCTTCCAATCCAGCTCTGCCCCAACCTTTGCCCTTTTGAGAAATAGAGGTAGACCTCTATGTTTACAAATCTATAGTAATATTTGGTCGAGGGCAATCCCTCGTGAAATGTTATTTAGATTCACATATGAACTACGAGTTGGTGAGCTTCCTATATGTCCCAATGTGCCTTCAATCGCAATGCTCGCACACTAGTACCCCAACTTTGCCATAACTCCTTATGCTAGCCACTTATGTGGTCTGTTGTCTATACCATTGTGTAGCACTTTATTTTGGTCTTTGAACTGCCCTTTATATGTGTGATGAACCTTCCAATTGAGCATTCCTGAATTTCTTACTAGATTGTTGGGACATTATTTATTACTCTTAAGGTGGACCCTTTTTCTACTACTCACACTGCTTATAATTTTGCTCTTTTGTCTGAGCCTTCTTTATATTTAAAGCAGCAGTCACTAGCATGGAAAAATTATTACTAGGTACGATAACTAATATGTTAGACCTTGATATGCAGACCATGCTCGAATCTCTTGCATCTAGCATCTTCAATGGGAATTAGTTCCTTAGCATACATATTGAGTTGTATGTACTCCCTCTCATACTCAGGCACTATCATACACCCTTGCCTCAGTTATAAGAATTCTCCTTTTTGCTCCTCCAGAAATAGGTTACCCATATACTTTTTCCTAAACTCCATAAGAAAAAACTTCCAAGTACTTTGCCCTTTCAGGATGGTCTGGTACATAGTATCCCACTATAGATACACCTCCTACTGTAATACGGAGATTGCATATACTAAGCTATCTCTTGCTGTGTAGCTATTGTAAATTTCTTTTAGTTGTCACTAACCAGTGTTCTGCAGAAGTGGTATCATCATTTACCTTACCTAAAAACTCCTTACCCTATATTTCCTCAACTTTCTACCAAGGGTCAGTGAGGAGCCTGAATTGGCACTATTGGTGATGATAGGGCCTATGGAGTTGCCGCTATAAATAATCTTAATATTTCAGCCAATTACAAAAATAAAGTATCTTGGTTTGATCCTCCTCTAATATGAGGAATGGGTGCAGTTGTAGGCGCTAGTGCTTCAAGGGGAGCATGGCTTTCCACCTCCTTATTAAAGGCATATTACAACCCAAATGATATCCTATAAAACAACATGTGAACAATGATTGACATTAAAATTATATATTATTTATAATCCTAGCGGTATGTACATATGCATATGCATGTTATCCTAAAAAGATATAAATTGGTTTTTTATATCACTAACTATAACACCCCTACTTGGTCACTTTATAAACCAAGCTAGAGGTATCTCGTATTTTATAGTTGTTTCCCTTAATTGATTAGACTTATTAACATGAAATCCATTAGCAATTTTTTCAAGTAAAAATACTAGTGGAGTTTCCCTGTATTTTGGTGATAATAGAACCTATGAATAGTGACTAACGCTTCATTATATTTACATCAATTTCTCATCTCTTCCGACTGCTTCAATTGCAATAAGCACAAAGCTTCCATTTCATAATCTCATGATAATTTCAATCATCATATTTTCAAGTACAAATTGGCATGTAGCCAACCATACAAGTCATAATTTACATAGTTTAAGGCATATATCATTTCATGACTAGAAAATTTAGTCATTCATGTCTTTAGCAATAACATTATAGGCAAAAATTACACTCTTAAAATGAATTTAACATGTGCATGCATTTGTAGGAGATTACAAAATAATATAATAATCCATTACAAAAGTTCATTTCTTTATCCAAGGAAAATTGACTGGTGTTGCTAGGCAGAACACTAAATTATTACAGCAAAAGATGGTCTTCTACACAACTTAAGTGGGTTAGCTAGATAAGTAAAAGTAAGAAGAATAGAAATTTTGGATTACAATACAAAAATTGAGATGATTAGCTGAATGTAAAAATTGCAAAGTAAAAGAGAAAGTGAATTTAGATGAACTCCCAGTTTATTCATAATAGTGGAAACTCAAGGACTCATATAAATAAAAGAAAATCCCTTCTTCTTTCAGCCTGAAATTTTTCGATAGATATTGGAAGGTAGATGTAACGACCCAGAATCCGGACCGCTATCGGCGCTAGGATCCAGATCGGCATAAGGCCGCCGGGACCCATAGCAAGCCTAACATACCACCTGTACACCTGATTAATCCCATACATGATCAACACATACATAAAAATTTGAACTTTTCTTTTCATTCATTCACCAAACTCAACCTGTGCATGCACTATTCATAAATATAATCATAAACATTAACCCTTCCTTGGAGTCCTCATCAATGCTCCATTGGGGTGACATAACATGTATTAGGTTTGGTTTACATAAGCATCATTAAAATCATGTACTCAAAGGGATTGACAACATACTAGGGTCAAGCACAATTCCATCCTCAATAACATCATTACATTACATAACTGATTAATACTATTCATTACATGACTGTACTAAACATTACATTTCAATATTTATCATATCCACCACTAGCTATTACATGACCACAACTTTACTCTAGCTGATCTCCTGGTCTATCCCGTACCTGCAAACCTGGGGGTTAAGGGAGAGGAGTGAGCTAAAGAGCCCAGTGAGCAGAATAATTAAACATTATATTAAAAGTTCATGCTTTCATGAAATGCATCACAACACAACTAATCACATCAAGGACGAATTTGTCACCAATAGCCCTCTACATTTCCATTAGTGCCAGAACGTAGAATGGGTCCTGGTCTTTCTCTTACATAACATAACATAACATTCCAAGATGCTAGGGACGTAGAATGGGTCTTCCTGGACTTTCTCTTACATAGTGCCAGGGACGTAGAATGGGTCTTCCTGGACTTCCATACCGTATTATCATCATATCATGACATAACATACGAGGGCTAATGGATCACTCAACATTCATCCACATCAACAACATAATATGCAATGCAACATATTCGTGAATACTAATGCAAACACCCTAACATATCACATGGTATCCATGATGTGTGAATCATGCTGAAGTATTCATTATTTACTTTAAAACATAAAGAGTTATTCCACTCACCTCTAGCTAGCTCTGACCAGACACTGGAGCAGCTGACTCACTGCTGGGGTCCTCGGTTCCTCGGGTCCGAACCTACACAGGTGGACTCAAATGAGGGACCAAACAAACAAGAACATGACTCTAAAATACACCCCAAAAACCCCTAAAACACATCAAAACAATCATAGAAAACATGCAAAGGAGGGCTGCACAGGGCACTTTCGGTGGCAGGTTCGGCGGCCGAAAGGCCCTCCAGAGCCGAAAGTCATGCACCTTCGGCGGCCGAAGGTTCCCTCCAGAGACGAAACTCATGCATGTTCGGCGGCACCTTCGGCGGCCGAAACTTCCCTCCAGAGCCGAAAGTCCACTTTCGGGGGCAGGGTTCGGCAACCAAAGATTGGCCTCCACAGGCAGGTTCGACGGCTGAAAGTCCCTTCGGCTGCCGAACCTGAGTTCTTCCAAAGGCAGAACTCAGCCTAAACTCATGCACATACGCCTCCCAACTCATTCAACATGCATTTACCTATTCTACAACATGCAAACTCAAGCATACAAGCTCCTAGGGGTTTCAAACTATCCTAAACCCCAACTACAACACATCAAACATGCATATCCAACATACATTGCTCATAAACACACATTAAAACCTAACAATGGTCAACTAACCTAAACATGCATTTCTACCCCATGAATCCTCTTAAAACTTGTTTAAAACATAGTATGAGTTCAAGATCGACTCTTACCTCTTAAAGATCGAGAGAGAGTGTGACCTAACTTGGAGATTTGGGGAAAATGGGTTCCTGAGGTCTCCAAACTTCATAACTTCGATCTAAGCTCGAAATCTTCAAAAACCAAGTTAAAGTCCATAAGAAATCATGAAGATTCGAAGGAAGAAGCTCAAAATCAACAAGGGACGGCGGAGAGCTCACCTTGGCCGAAAATGGGGAGAAAAGCTCGCCCATTTCGGACAAGGGACCCCTTTATAGGTGGCTGGCCAGGCCACTTTCGGGGGCCTAACGTGCCTCCGCATGCATGCCATGTTCGGCGGCCGAACTTAAGGTTCGGCGGCCGAACCTGGACTTCCCTCAATTATGCCTTCGGGGGCCTAAAGCACTCCCAAAGCGCATGCACGTTCGGCGGCCGAACCTAAATCTTCCTCCAAGGCTATTTTCATTCAAAACTCAATTTCCTTTTTACTTAAAACCATAAAATACATTAAAACATTTTATAAAAATATGATTTTACCCTTCTAGAGGTTTCCGACATCCGAGATTCCACCGGACGGTAGGCATTCCGATACCGGAGTCTGGCTGGGTATTACATTCTTCCCCCTTTAAGAACATTCGTCCCCGAATGTTCACCAACAATCATGGCATAGCATAAAACATGAACATACAAAGTATAAAACATACACACACAACACTCACCTTAGAAGAGATGAGGATATTGCCAGAGCATGGACTCCCGTGTCTCCCAGGTACACTCTTCGATGTTGTGGTGATTCCAAAGGACTTTCACCATCAGGATTTCCTTGTTTCTCAATTTTCTGATCTGGGTGTCTAGGATCTGTACTGGCTGCTCAACATAGGTGAGATCTTCTTGGATCTCCACATCAGGCTCACTAAGAACCTTGCTCGGATCTAACACGAACTTTCTTAACATGGAAACATGGAAAACCGGATGGATTCTTTCCATTGAAGCAGGTAAATCCAGCTTATACGATACATTCCCAATCTTTTGCAAGATTTCAAAGGGGGTCCGATGTATCGTGGAGCTAGCTTACCTTTCTTCCCGAACCGAATCACCCCTTTCATTGGAGACACCTTGAGCAACGCCAAATCCCCCTCCTGAAACTCTACTAGCCTTCTGCGGACATCTGCATAACTCTTTTGCCTACTTGCAGCAGTCTTGATCCTTTCTCTGATTATGGGTACCACTCTGCTGGTAATCTCTACTAGCTCAGGCCCTGCCAAGGCCCTTTCTCCAACTTCTTCCCAACAAACCGGCGACCTGCACTTCCTTCCATATAAAGCTTCATATGGAGCCATCCCTATGCTAGCATGATGGCTGTTATTGTAGACAAACTCCACCAAAGGTAGATGCTGCCTCCAAGAACCGCCAAAATCTAGCACACACATTCTGAGCATATCCTCTATTGTCTGGATGGTCCTCTCTGGCTGTCCGTCCGTCTGTGGATGGAAAGCAGTGCTAAAATCTAACCTGGTATCCATAGCATTCTGCAGACTCCGCCAAAACCTGGAGGTGAACTGAGGTCCTCTATCAGACACTATTGAAACAGGAACCCCATGCAACCTGACAACCTCATCAACATACACCTGCGCCAACTTGTCCACAGAGTAGTTACTCCTGACAGGAATGAAGTGAGCAGATTTGGTCAGTCTGTCCATAATCACCCATATGGAGTCTAATCTGTTGGACGCTGCCGGTAACCCCACCACGAAGTCCATAACTATATTCTCCCATTTCCACTCTGGAATAGGTAGTGGGTTAAGCATTCCAGCCGGCTTCTGATGTTCCAGCTTCACCCTCT
This sequence comes from Manihot esculenta, assembly GCF_001659605.2. Taxonomy (NCBI): domain Eukaryota; kingdom Viridiplantae; phylum Streptophyta; class Magnoliopsida; order Malpighiales; family Euphorbiaceae; genus Manihot; species Manihot esculenta. The sequence continues at coordinate 25,857,815 of NC_035174.2, forward strand.
GACATACTTCGCAGGCTGACACGAACTGTGCCACTTCTCTCTTCATAGCTGACCACCAATACACTCTCTTCAGATCTTGATACATCTTGGTGGCTCCAGGGTGAACACTGTATCTAGCATTATGAGCCTCCCTCATAATGTCTCCCTTCAGACCTACGTCATCTGGTACACATAGTCTATTCCCATAGCGGAGGATCCCCTTACTGTCAAATCTGAACTCTTCGTTCTTGCCTGACTGGACAGTCCTGGCAATCTTCACTAATTCTGGGTCCTTGTGCTGTTTCTGAGCCACCTGCTCCAGAAACACGGGTGCCACTCTCATCTGGGCTATCAAAGCACCTGTACCAGAAAACTCCAACTGTAGACCTTCATTAATGAGCTCGAAGAACTGCCTCACCACTGGCCTCCTCTCTACTGAAATGTGGGACAAACTGCCAAGTGATTTCCGGCTTAAGGCGTCTACCACAACATTCGCCTTACCCGGATGATACTGAATCTTGCAATCATAGTCACTAAGCAGTTCTACCCACCTTCTCTGCCTCAGATTCAGCTCTCTCTGACTCAGGATGTACTGCAGGCTCTTATGATCGGTGAAGATCTCACATTTTACCCCATAAAGGTAGTGCCTCCACATCTTGAGTGCAAAGATTACAGCTGCCATTTCTAGATCGTGTGTAGGGTAATTCAACTCATGCTTCTTCAGTTGCCTAGAAGCATAAGCAATCACCCTTTCATTCTGCATTAGCACACAACCCATTCCCACACGGGACGCATCGCAATAGACTAAGAAGTCTTCATTACTAGATGGCAGAGATAACACTGGTGCTGAAGTCAACCTATTCTTTAACTCCTCAAAACTCTCTTCACACTGGTCGGTCCATACAAACCTCTGGTTCTTCTTAGTCAATATGGTCATGGGAGCTGTAATTTTTTAGAAGTCCTGTACGAACCTCCTGTAGTAACCTGCTAAACCCAAGAAGCTCTTGATCTCTGTCACTGTAGTGGGTCTAGGCCAGTTTGCTACAGCTTCCACTTTCTTGGGGTCTACCTCGATTCCATTTTCTGACACCACATGCCCCAAGAATGAAATGCTCCTCAGCCAGAACTCACATTTGGAGAACTTGGCATACAAGCCATGTTCCCTCAAGGTCTGCAGAGCTAACCTCAGATGATGGACATGCTCCTCTGCATCCCTGGAATACACTAAGATATCATCTATGAAGACAATAACGAAGTGATCCAGGTATTGACTGAAAACTCTGTTCATGAGATCCATGAATGTTGCAGGGGCATTGGTCAACTCGAACGGCATTACAAGGAACTCATAGTGCCCATATCTGGTCCTGAATGCTGTCTTCGGTACATCCTCTCCTCTTATCCTCAGCTGATGGTACCCAGATCTCATATCTATTTTGAAGAAACAACCTGCTCCTGCTAGCTGGTCAAATAGATCGTCGATCCTCGGCAATGGGTACTTATTCTTGGTAGTGACCTTGTTCAACTGCCTATAGTCGATACAAAGTCTAAGGGATCCATCTTTCTTTTTCACGAATAGCACTGGAGCACCCCAAGGTGAGGTACTCGGTCGGATGAAGCCCCTATCTATCAACTCTTGCAACTGCTCCTTAAGCTCCTTCAATTCAGCTGGTGCCATCTTGTAGGGAGGGATAGAGATCGGTCTAGTTCCAGGCATCAATTCAATTTCAAACTCTATCTCCCTAACAGGTGGTAAACCTGGCAGCTCGTCTGGGAACACATCTAAAAACTCACTGACCACGGGCACTGAGGCGGGCTCTCTGACATGACTATCCAGCTCTCTCACATGAGCTAGAAAACCCTGACAACCCCTCCTGAGCAGCCTACGAGCCTGTAGGGCTAATATCAAACCTCTAGGTGTACCCCTCCTGTCTCCTTTGAAGACAACCTCTGACCCATCCTGACATCTGAACCTGACTACCTTGTCTTTGCAATCCAAGGTAGCACCATGGGTAGATAGCCAATCCATCCCTAGAATGACGTCAAAATCTGTCAAATCTAGAACCACAAGGTTGGCGGAAAGGCACATTCCCTCAATAAAAAATGGACTACACTGGCAGACTGACTCTGCCACTGACGGGTTACACTTGGGTCCACTGACCCATAGGGGACACTCTAACCCAGAGACCATCAACCCCAACCTCTCGACGGCTCTCGGAGCAATGAAAGAATGCGATGCACCAGGGTCCATTAAGGCATAAACATCAAAACAACCAATGATGAGATTACCTGACACCACTGTGTTTGATGCATTTTGTAACGACCCCAAAATGGACCGTCACCGGCGCTAGGATTCAGGTCGGCTTAAGGCCGCCAGAACCCGTAGCAAGCCTGCTATACTCTCTGTGTACCTGTAAATCTCATACATGATCATACATTTTCTGTGAAAATAAAAACTCTTTTCTGAACCAAGGCTTAACCTGTGCATGCACTATCTCTGTACTCTGTACTCATGTACTCTGTACTCTGTATCCCTGACTAGAGCTTGCTCTAGATGGGTTAACTCATACCTGTTAAGCCTGGTTGTCACATACAGGAAAACATATATACATATACAGACCATGTACAAAACATACATCACTAGGTCAAGCAACAACTATTACATCTCTTTAAGAGTACATGTCCACTCTAAGCTATTACAGATCTCTTTACTTTTCCTGTACTCTGCTGAACTGTCTCTGTACACTGTACACTGAACCTGCAAAACTGGGTTAAGGGAGTGGGATGAGCTCTATAGCCCAGTGAGTAGAACAGTAAAACATTTCAGTAAAATATGATCTCATGGAATGCACCAGATCACAGACAAGCCACATCAAGAGTAAACCTGTCACCACATAGTCCCAGTAACTCTGTGCCAGGGCGTAGAATCGAGCACCTGGTCTTCCTGTCATATATGTATATGTGTATATAACACCTGTGAACTTACCATTGCCAGGGCGTAGTCAAAGGCTCCTGGACTTTGCTATACCTGCCAGGGCGTAGTCAAAGGCTCCTGGACTTCACTATACCTGCCAGGGCGTAGTCAAAGGCTCCTGGACTTCTTGTCTGAGACTATTGGATCATTCAGCATTCACTCACATCACCAAAGAACGATGCAATGCAACATATTCGTGAATACTAATGCAACCAACCTATGGCATAAACATGATGCATGAGATATGCTAAAAGCAGTTTGTGGTTCAATTAAAAGTCATAAGTTGAGTTCCACTCACCTCTGGCTATATAGACAGACTGACTCTGCAGGCTCTGAACCTCTGGAGCAGTACTCACTGCTGCTCTCTCTGGTTCCTCTGGTCTGTACCTATACAGATGGACTCAAATGAGGGACCAAAAAAACGTAGAAATACCTCTCTTACACTGCCCCAAGAATCCCCTTAAACACACTCAACTATCCCTGCAAAGCATGAAAAAGAAAGCTGGACAGGACACTTTCAGCGGCAGGTTCGGCGGCCGAATGTCCTCTCCAGAGACGAAACTCAAGCACCTTCGGCGGCACCTTCGGCGGCCGAATCCCCCAAACAGAGCCGAACATGCAAAAACACTCGGGGGCAAGCTGTGGCAATCAAGCCACCATGCAAGAGGTTCGGCGGCCGAATGAACCTTCGGCTGCCGAACCTGAGTTCATCCAGAACTCAGTTTCAACGGCAAACCATCTTCTCTTTCCCTTCAACCACTCCAACCATATATATTCCAACTCCTCCACACACATATACTCACGTATATGATCACAGGGGTCCAAAACTATCTAATAACCCCAAACAACAAAGCAAACATAACACAGAAACATGTATACATGCATAACTCATCAAAACCACTACTTCTCACTTACACATGCATCTCTCGCCCTTAACTTCCATAAAACCTTCAGAAAACACATAACCAGGTTCAAGAGCATTACTTACCTCCTGTAACAAGAAGCTGAACACTCTGAACTAAGGAAAACGGACCAACTCTCCTCAAACTCTCAAACTCGCACAAACGGAGTTTTTTTGCTTCAAAACATTCAAAACCTTGTGAACTTTCACAACACTCTGCATGAGCTGCTTAACCTCAGCAAATAAACCAGGGGAGACGTGGCCAACTTCTGGACATGATCCGGTGATAACACCTGGCCACAATGCTGACTAAGGGATACAAACCTGCTGACCAAGCAACTCAGCGTTGGCTGCCAAAGCGCATGCAAATCCATGCAACATTCGGGGGCCGAACTTACCTTCGGAAGCCGAACACTTTCGGCGGCCGAACTTACCTTCGGCGGCCGAACTTGGCTCAACTGCCTTAGGTCCTTTCAACTCAAAACTCACTTCTATTACTCTAACATCAACACCAAACACACTACTTTAGTAACCCATAAATCCTACCTGGTTTATAGAATTCCGACACCCCGGATTCCACCAACTAACAGGAATTCCGGTGCCGGACTTTAGCTGGGTATTACATTCTCCCCTCCTTAAGAACATTCGTCCTCGAAGGTTCCTAAAATACACAATAACACATGAAACGGAGAAAAACTAACCTCAAAACAAATATGGATACTGCTGGAGCATAGAGTCTCGCGTCTCCCACGTGCACTCTTCTAAGTTATGGTGGTTCCATAGCACTTTCACCATCGGAATCTCCTTGTTCCTTAGCTGTCTGATCTGCGTGTCTAGAATCCGCACTGGCTGCTCTATATAGGTGAGATCCGTATGAATCTCCACCTCAGGCTCACTCAGAACCTGATTCGGATCTGACACAAACTGTCGTAGCATAGAAACATGAAATACCGGGTGAATTCTCTCCATAGAAGTAGGTAAATCCAGCTTATACGACACATTTCCGATCCTCTGCAACACCTCAAAGGGTCCAATGTACCGTGGAGCCAATTTACCTTTCTTTCCAAAGCGAACCACTCCTTTCATTGGAGACACTTTTAGCAATACCCAATTACCCTCTTGAAACTCTAACTGCTTCCTGCGAACGTCTGCATAACTTTTCTGTCTACTCTGAGCTGTTCTGATTCTCTCTCTGATCATGGGCACCATTCTACTGGTAATGTCTACTAACTCTGGCCCTGCAAGAGCCTTCTCTCCTACCTCTTCCCAGCAAACAGGGGATCTGCACTTCCTCCCATACAAAGCTTCATAAGGAGCCATCCCAATGCTCGCATGATGGCTGTTATTGAAGGCAAACTCTACCAAAGGTAGATGCTGCCTCCAAGAACCGCCAAAGTCTAACACACATAGTCGAAGCATATCCTCTATGGTCTGGATGGTCCTTTCTGACTGTCCATCAGTCTGTGGGTGGAAAGCAGTACTAAAATCCAATCTCGTGCCCATCGCACTTTGCAGACTCCGCCAAAAGCGGGAGGTAAACTGAGGTCCTCTGTCTGAAACTATAGACACTGGAACTCCATGTAATCTCACTATCTCATCCAGATAGACCTGTGCCAACTTATCCACAGAATAGTTACTCCGTACTGGAAGAAAATGAGCAGATTTCGTGAGTCTGTCCACAATCACCCATATCGAGTCTATCCTGTTGGACGCTATTGGTAAACCCACTACAAAATCCATGGCTATGTTCTCCCATTTCCACTCTGGAATCGGTAATGGGTTAAGCATTCCGGCTGGTTTCTGATGCTCTAATTTCACCCTCTGACAAACCTCACAGGCTGTCACGAACTGCGCCACTTCTTTCTTCATGGCTGGCCACCAATAGACCCTTTTCAGATCCTGATACATCTTGGTGGTTCCTGGGTGAACACTATATCTCGCATTATGAGCTTCCCTCATAATGTCTTCCTTCACACTGCCCCTATCTGGTACACAAAGTCGACTCCTATAGCGAAGGATCCCTTTGCTGTCAAATCTGAACTCTACATTATTGCCTGACTGAACAGTCCTGGCAATTTTCATCAACTCAGGGTCTTCATGCTGTCTCTGAGCTATCTGCTCCAGAAACACAGGTGTCACTCTCATCTGTGCTATCAACGCACCTGTACCAGACAACTCGAGCTGTAATCCCTCATCGAAGAGCTTATAAAGCTCCATCACAACTGGTCTCCGCTCTGCAGCTACATGGGATAAACTGCCTAGTGACTTCCGGCTTAGGGCGTCTGCGACAACATTCGCCTTACCCGTTTACAATCATAATCACTGAGCAATTCGACCCACCTTCTCTGCCGCAAATTCAGCTCTCTTTGACTTAAGATGTACTGTAAACTCTTGTGATCAGTGAAGATCTCGCATTTGACCCCGTAGAGGTAATGCCGCCACATCTTAAGTGCAAAGATAACTGCTGCCATCTCTAGGTCATGGGTAGGGTAATTCAACTCGTGCTTCTTCAACTGTCTAGAAGCATAAGCGATGACTCTATCATTCTGCATCAATACACAACCCAATCCCACTCGAGATGCATCACAGAACACTGTGAACTCTTCATTACTGACAGGCAGAGCTAACACTGGTGCTGTTGTCAATCTCCTCTTGAGCTCCTCAAAGCTCTCTTCACACTGGTCTGACCAGATAAACTTCTGGTTCTTCTGAGTCACTTTGGTCATAGGAGCTGCTATCTTGGAGAAGTTCTGAACGAACCTCCTGTAGTAACCTGCCAGTCCCAGAAAGCTTTTAATCTCAGTCACTGTCGTGGGTCTGGGCCAGTTAGCTACAGCCTCTATCTTCTTAGGGTCTACCTCAATACCCTCTACTGATACCACATGTCCCAAGAAGGCAATACTCCGTAACCAAAACTCACATTTCGAGAACTTGGCATATAAACCATGCTCTCTCAGTGTCTGCAAAACTATCCTCAAATGCTGGGCATGCTCCTCTGCATCTCTGGAATACACTAAGATATCATCGATAAACACAATGACAAAGTGATCCAGAAACTCACTGAATACCCTGTTCATGAGATCCATAAATGCTGCAGGGGCGTTAGTTAACCCGAACGGCATCACTAAGAACTCATAATGCCCATATCTGGTTCGGAAAGCTGTCTTAGGCACATCTGCCTCTCTGACTCTCAACTGATGATACCCAGATCTCAGATCTATTTTCGAGAAACAACCTGCTCCAGCTAGCTGGTCAAATAGATCATCAATCCGAGGTAAGGGATACCTATTCTTGATAGTGACCTTGTTCAACTGTCTGTAGTCGATACAAAGTCTAAGGGATCCATCCTTCTTTCTGACAAAGAGCACTGGAGCACCCCAAGGTGAGGTACTAGGACGGATGAAACCCTTATCTACCAAGTCCTGCAACTGTTCTTTCAACTCTGTTAACTCAGCTGGCGCCATCCTGTAGGGAGGAATAGAGATAGGTCTGGTACCTGGCAGTAATTCAATTTCAAACCCTATCTCCCTATCAGGTGGTAGTCCTGGCAAATCGTCTGGGAACACATCGAGAAACTCTCGGACTACTGGTACTGTGGCTGGTTCCCTCACCTGACTGTCTAGCTCTCTCACATGAGCTAGAAACCCCTGACAACCCCTCCTAAGCAAACGACGAGCCTGAAGGGCTGAAATCATACCTCTGGGTGTACCTCTCCTGTTTCCTCTGAAGACACACTCTGACCCATCCTGGTCTCTGAGACTCACTAACTTCTCTCGACAGTCCAACGTAGCACTATATGTAGATAACCAATCCATCCCTAGAATGACATCAAAATCTGTCAAGTCTAGAACCACAAGGTCAGCTGGAAGGCATCTACCCTCAATAAACACTGGACTGAAACGACAGACTGACACTGCCACTGATGGGTCACACTTGGGTCCACTGACCCAGAGAGGATACTCTAACTCAGAACTGATCAAACCCAATCGCTCTATGGCTCTCGAAGCAATAAAGGAATGAGAAGCACCGGGGTCCATCAAAGCATACACATCTGAACACCCAATGATGAGATTACCTGACACCACTGTGTTCGACGTGTTAGCCTCCTCCTGTGTCACTGTGAAAAGCCGTACTGGGGCTACCGGATTTCCACCTCGGGAACCTGCTGCTGAAGTAGAGGTTACCCCTCGCCCTCTACCTCTGCCACTAGTCTGAGGCATGACTGGAGCTACTGGCCGTACAACTGGCTGTACCACACTGCCTGAACTCATCTGCTGGGATGGTGCAAAAGTCATCTGCGGACAATCCCGAGCAATATGCCCTTCCTGTCCACATCGAAAACAAGCTGTAGATCCCAACCGACAAACTCCTCCATGTGGTTTTCCGCATCGTCTGCAGACTGGAGCTGTGCCAGAGCTTGAGCCACTACCTATTCCCAGACCTGACTTGACTTTACTCCAGAACCCTTTCCTTGTTCCTTTCGCTCTATCCCATCGTTTACTGCTTGGTGTGGGGGCTTTCGAACCCGACGCCTGTGCCTTTGACTGTTTCTGAATATTGGCACTAGCTTCCATTTTCCTGGCTGCGTCTACTATGGTATGGAAACTCTCCTTTTCTGCTGGAAGAATCAAGGAAGCATACCTGGGATGCAGTCTCATAGTATATCTCCTTGCTTTCTTCTGATCAGTATCATAGGCTTGACCCACGTACTGAAGCAGATCCAAGAACTTATCGGTGAACTCATCAACACTCATCTCATCTGTCTGTCTCAACTGTTCAAATTCAATTACTTTCATCTCCCTCGAACTGTCAGGAAAAGCCCACCCTGCAAACTCATTGGCGAACTCTCCCCATGACATGCTGTCCATTCTAGGCTCCACATAATGCTTAAACCATTCTCTGGCTTTCTTGCATTTTAATGTGAAACCTGCCATCTCAATGGCTCTCCTATCATCTGCTCCCAATTCACTGGTTATCATCCTAACTGCTCTGAGGTAATCAAATGGATCGTCTCCCGTGTTGTATTTAGGAGCATCCAATTTCAAGTACTCCGTCATGTGGACTTTACCTCCAGATGAGCTAGGTTCATGTCTGTCAACAACAGGGGCTACTGGTTCTGGTGGTAGTACTGGTTCATTTGGCTCTCGGTGTGCTGCACTTGGATGGATAGGGGAAGAGGGATACCTAGGATATGGTGGATGGTAAGGATAAGGCATATAAGGCATATAAGGAGGATATGGCACAAAACTCGAGTACTCCGACATACCTCCCATCGGATACTCTGGATAGCCAAAACCTGAGGTCTGAGCACCTCCCTGCGACTCTCCCATACCTTCCTCAAAACTGCCTATACCCATGCTATCATCTCTAGACTGATCAATCTCCATAGCTTCCCTCCTTTCCTCAGATCTTTCTCCCCTAACTGTTCCTCTTCTGCTCTCGTCGACAGACCTTCTAGGGTCTATTGACGTACCTTCCCTGCTAGATCTCTGAGACCTTGCCCTTGGCAATGCAGGAGGACGAGCAGCTGGTCTCTCATTCTCTGGTGGGACTCCAGTCAATCGAGCTGATCGACGAGTTCCTCGCATCTTTACTCTGGAAACACAACATATAACATAGCACGTTAGCACATAAACATCACATAGCACTCATACACATGCAACACTCATGGCATATTATAACAGATAGGACTCAAGACCCTATCCTAGTGGACATGATTTCCTATTGTGCTTGACCACTTCTAACCTGTCTGAGCCCAACACTGTCTCTATAGGTCCGATCATGTGAACCTAGGGCTCTGATACCAATCTGTAACGACCCCAAAATGGACCGTCACCGGCGCTAGGATTCAGGTCGGCTTAAGGCCGCCAGAACCCGTAGCAAGCCTGCTATACTCTCTGTGTACCTGTAAATCTCATACATGATCATACATTTTCTGTGAAAATAAAAACTCTTTTCTGAACCAAGGCTTAACCTGTGCATGCACTATCTCTGTACTCTGTACTCATGTACTCTGTACTCTGTATCCCTGACTAGAGCTTGCTCTAGATGGGTTAACTCATACCTGTTAAGCCTGGTTGTCACATACAGGAAAACATATATACATATACAGACCATGTACAAAACATACATCACTAGGTCAAGCAACAACTATTACATCTCTTTAAGAGTACATGTCCACTCTAAGCTATTACAGATCTCTTTACTTTTCCTGTACTCTGCTGAACTGTCTCTGTACACTGTACACTGAACCTGCAAAACTGGGTTAAGGGAGTGGGATGAGCTCTATAGCCCAGTGAGTAGAACAGTAAAACATTTCAGTAAAATATGATCTCATGGAATGCACCAGATCACAGACAAGCCACATCAAGAGTAAACCTGTCACCACATAGTCCCAGTAACTCTGTGCCAGGGCGTAGAATCGAGCACCTGGTCTTCCTGTCATATATGTATATGTGTATATAACACCTGTGAACTTACCATTGCCAGGGCGTAGTCAAAGGCTCCTGGACTTTGCTATACCTGCCAGGGCGTAGTCAAAGGCTCCTGGACTTCACTATACCTGCCAGGGCGTAGTCAAAGGCTCCTGGACTTCCTGTCTGAGACTATTGGATCATTCAGCATTCACTCACATCACCAAAGAACGATGCAATGCAACATATTCGTGAATACTAATGCAACCAACCTATGGCATAAACATGATGCATGAGATATGCTAAAAGCAGTTTGTGGTTCAATTAAAAGTCATAAGTTGAGTTCCACTCACCTCTGGCTATATAGACAGACTGACTCTGCAGGCTCTGAACCTCTGGAGCAGTACTCACTGCTGCTCTCTCTGGTTCCTCTGGTCTGTACCTATACAGATGGACTCAAATGAGGGACCAAAAAAACGTAGAAATACCTCTCTTACACTGCCCCAAGAATCCCCTTAAACACACTCAACTATCCCTGCAAAGCATGAAAAAGAAAGCTGGACAGGACACTTTCGGCGGCAGGTTCGGCGGCCGAATGTCCTCTCCAGAGACGAAACTCAAGCACCTTCGGCGGCACCTTCGGCGGCCGAATCCCCCAAACAGAGCCGAACATGCAAAAACACTCGGGGGCAAGCTGTGGCAATCAAGCCACCATGCAAGAGGTTCGGCGGCCGAATGAACCTTCGGCTGCCGAACCTGAGTTCATCCAGAACTCAGTTTCAACGGCAAACCATCTTCTCTTTCCCTTCAACCACTCCAACCATATATATTCCAACTCCTCCACACACATATACTCACGTATATGATCACAGGGGTCCAAAACTATCTAATAACCCCAAACAACAAAGCAAACATAACACAGAAACATGTATACATGCATAACTCATCAAAACCACTACTTCTCACTTACACATGCATCTCTCGCCCTTAACTTCCATAAAACCTTCAGAAAACACATAACCAGGTTCAAGAGCATTACTTACCTCCTGTAACAAGAAGCTGAACACTCTGAACTAAGGAAAACGGACCAACTCTCCTCAAACTCTCAAACTCGCACAAACGGAGTTTTTTTTGCTTCAAAACATTCAAAACCTTGTGAACTTTCACAACACTCTGCATGAGCTGCTTAACCTCAGCAAATAAACCAGGGGAGACGTGGCCAACTTCTGGACATGATCCGGTGATAACACCTGGCCACAATGCTGACTAAGGGATACAAACCTGCTGACCAAGCAACTCAGCATCGGCTGCCAAAGCGCATGCAAATCCATGCAACATTCGGAGGCCGAACTTACCTTCGGAAGCCGAACACTTTCGGCGGCCGAACTTACCTTCGGCGGCCGAACTTGGCTCAACTGCCTTAGGTCCTTTCAACTCAAAACTCACTTCTATTACTCTAACATCAACACCAAACACACTACTTAACCCATAAATCCTACCTAGTTTATAGAATTCCGACACCCCGGATTCCACCAACTAACAGGAATTCCGGTGCCGGACTTTAGCTGGGTATTACACATTTGCCTCCTGCTGTGTCATGGTGAAGATCTGCGCTGGAGCTGATGGACCTTCACCTCTGAAACCCGCTGAAGAAGAGGCTGCCCCTCTCCCTCGACCTCTGCCACTAGCCTGAGTCGCGGCTGGAGCTGCTGGCTGAGCCACACTACCCGAAGCTGTCTGCTGGGACTGTGCCACAAAAGCTGCTCTAGGACGCTCCCGTGACATGTGCCCCTCCTACTCACATCTGTAGCAGGCTGTCGTCCCAAACCGACATACTCCTTTGTGCGGCTTCCCACACTTCATACATGCTGCATTATTTGCACCTGAGCTCGAGCCACTTCCCAATCCCATACCTGACTTGATCTTATTCCAGAACTTGTTCTTCTTTGACTTTTTGGTGGTATTACTCCACCTCTTACTGCCTGAACTTAGAGAAGAAGGGTCTAATCTTCCCCCACCTGGGGTCTTGGAACCAGAAGAATGTGCCACTGACTGCTTGACTTTCCCTTCGATGATTGCACTAGCCTCCATCCTCCGGGCCATATCCACTATGGCATGGAAACTCTCCCTCTCTGCTGACTGAATCAAGGAGGAATACCTGGAATGGAGCCTCATGATATACCTCCTTGACTTCTTCTGATCTGCGTCTAGATTCTGCCCAGCAAACGGCAACAGCTCCAAGAATCTGTCTGTATACTCATCCACACTCATTTCATCTGTCTGCCTCAACTGCTCAAATTCAATCATCTTCAACTCTCTTGAACTGTCAGGGAAAGCCCATCCTGCAAACTCCTCCCATGATAGGCTGTCCAACCTCGGGCTGTCCAACCTCGGGTTCACAGGAGGTTGTCCAACCCAACTTCACATAGTTGGAGTCCTCATCAATGCTCCATTGGGGTGACATAACATGTATTAGGTTTGGTTTACATAAGCATCATTAAAATCATGTACTCAAAGGGATTGACAACATACTAGGGTCAAGCACAATTCTATCCTCAATAACATCATTACATTACATAACTGATTAATATTATTCATTACATGACTGTACTAAACATTACATTTCAATATTTATCATGTCCACCACTAGCTATTACATGACCACAACTTTACTCTAGCTGATCTCCTGGTCTATCCCGTACCTGCAAACCTGGGGGTTAAGGGAGAGGGGTGAGCTAAAGAGCCCAGTGAGCAGAATAATTAAACATTATATTAAAAGTTCATGCTTTCATGAAATGCATCACAACACAACTAATCACATCAAGGACGAATTTGTCACCAATAGCCCTTTACATTTCCATTAGTGCCAGAACGTAGAATGGGTCCTGGTCTTTCTCTTACATAACATAACATAACATTCCAAGATGCCAGGGACGTAGAATGAGGTTCGGCGGCCGAACCTGAATCTTCCTCCAAGGCTATTTTCATTCAAAACTCATTTTCCTTTTTACTTAAAACCATAAAATACATTAAAACATTTTATAAAAACATGATTTTACCCTTCTAGAGGTTTCTGACATCCGAGATTCCACCGGACGGTAGGAATTCCGATACCGGAGTCTAGCCGAGTATTACAGTAGAGCCTTAAATAATCTACGAGAACAATAGAAATACCATATATAGGTATTTTATCCATTTAACAAGGGTCCTTTTACAAATCAATAAATCTTTTAAAGGACATTAAGGGTGAAAATTCTACAAGTGCTAAGCGCTTGAGAGCAAAATAAGAAGACATACCTATAGGCTTAAAAATTGATGTGATAGGGTTCGAAGATCTAAACTATAATGCAATTAAGCTAATACAATGTTCTGAAGACCTAAACTATAGGACATTAAAACCAAAAAAATTAATTATATCTATAGGGCTTAATAGCCACTTGGGGCATCTCATTTATTTCCCATCTTTCATCTTCGCCCTTAATTAACATACGATTATTATCCAAATCTTCAACCAAAAAATTATTAATTCATTTGTCATAATCATAGTTGGTAAGTTATATTAATCATTTAACACCTCTCACCTTAACGAGTATTTATCCAACCATAATTCCCAATTTAATTCTAATTTTTAGTTAGCGAAAATGTCCATAAAAATCCCAAACTTTGCACTTTTTTACAATTGTATCCTTAACTTTTTTTTTATAAGAATACTCTATACTAAAGATATTTTACAACAGTACCCTCTGTCTATATTCTCATTACAAACTAATTGAAAAAACTATTTTAGCATAAAAATCCCCTAAATTAATGGAGAAAAACTCTAAATAGAATAATATTTAAACCTAAAGTTAGAAGTAGCAATAAGAATTTTTTTTTTGATCTTGTGTGGTCCTCAAAAGTGATATCTTAAACTGTAGGTGGATGATTATTAATTCCAATATTAACATTGGCTTAAATATCTTCTCCATCTGTTTCTGCAGGATGGCCCTTTGCATGCATCCACAAATTTATATACATGCTATTTATTATTGATACAAAACTCTCTCCATCTGACTGTGAAGTTATTTGCTCCATCGATTTTGATGGTTTAACTATTGCTTATGAGATTACTGTTACAAAAGTGCTCCTATCTTGAATTATCCCACCCATCTCCATTTTTGTTGCTTGTCTTAGGCTAGATGCTGGAAGTTCAATCAAAAGATAAAGAAACACTTTTTTTTTTATCTCTATTTGTCTTTTAGTTTTAAATATTACTTTAATTATAGTTTTTATTTTTTAATTTGAGGGTTTATTATGCTAAAATGGGTTTATCTATTAGTTTTTAATGGGACATGGACAAAGGATACAATTGTAAAAATATCGTTAATTTAGAATATTTTTATCAAAAAAAAAAAGTTAAGAGTATAATTATAAAAAATTGTAAAGTTTGGAATATTTATAAACCTTATCCCTTTTAATTAACATTGAAACTTTTGTAAGTCTATTAGAATAAGTTACCCAATTAATTTGCTCATATTGGACTTTAATTTCATTTTACTCCATAAATATTCAAATAGCCTCATGATTATAAATATGTACGGATATATATGCACTCCATTCAAATATATGTTGAAGTCCCGATAATTTAAATTCATTTCGGATCAATATTTAATAATTGCCATGACATTGCCTTTTTTGTTTTTGTCCCTTACTCAATGTAAGATTTATTCCAAAATTTATTTCAAATAGATTTAAGATTTCAAGTTTATTTCCATGTTTATAGACATTCATCAAAAGTGTGAAGAAAGATAAAGAAAATCTAAACATAAAACTAATTACATCCCAACAAGGAATTAGGGCAAAATGGATTCAATAACAAGCATTAAAAATTTCTATTTAATATTACGAAATTTGATATGAAATAAAAGGTTTACATTCATAGTAATTTGCTATGTACCAAAATTTTGACCAACCTCTCAATTTCTCCATTTAATTTTTAGTTAATTCCTAACTAAGTTCAAACCAATTAAAATATCAAACCCAAGTAAAGATATTTAACATGAAGAAGCAAGAAAATCAATTCATACATTTCTCCAAATTTCGGCTATGCAACTTTCATTACCAAAAAATGTACTCCCATCATAACTAAGTACTTATTTATATCATTTAACAGTCCAACAATGTAATACCCGGCTAGACTCCGGTATCGGAATTCCTACCGTCCAGTGGAATCTCGGATGTCGGAGACCTCTAGAAGGGTAGATTCATGTTTTATAAAAATGTTTTCATGTTTTAATGGTTTTAAGTATGAAATTAAATGAGTTTTTGCATGAAAATAGCATTGGAGGAAAACCCAGGTTCGGCCGCCGAAAGTCAGGTTCGGCCGCCGAACATGCATGCGTTTTGGAGGCACGTTAGGCCCCCGAAAGCATGAGTTAGGGAAGTTCAGGTTCGGCCGCCGAAAGTCAAGTTCGGCCGCCGAACATTGCATGGATGCGGAGGCACATTCGGCCCCCGAACGTGGCCTGGCCAGCCACTATAAAAGGGTCCCTTAGCCGAAAATGGGCGAGCTTTTTCTCCCCATTTCGGCCAAGGTGAGCATTCCGCCATTCTTCCCCTATCTTGAGTTTTTCCTTCCTTTTTCCATGATCTTTACAAGTTTATAACTTTGGTTTTGAAGATCTTTGAGCATTTAACAAGTTTTGGAGCTTGGAGACCCAAGGAGCCGAATTTCTCCCAACTCCAAGTTAGGTCGCCTCTACTCTCGATCTTCAAGAGGTAAGGGTCGATCTTGAAGTCTTTTTATGTTTTAAACAAGTTTTAAGCAAGACTCATGGGGTAGAAAGGCATGTTTAGGGATATATGCATATTTGAGTAAATGTTAGGTTTTTGATGTTTGATGAACAATGTAGCTTGATTGTGTGTGATTGAAGTGTTGTAGATGAGGTATATGCATGTTTGAGGCCCCTAGGAACTTGTATGCATGCTTTGGTTGAAAAATATGCATGTTTGGAAGGTTTGGAGACAAAATGGGCAAAGGGAGCCAAGTTTCTGCCCTTTGGCAGAAACCAGGTTCGGCAGCCGAAGGTACTTTCGGCCGCCGAACATGGCTGGGGAGGCAGGCCTTTCGGCTGCCGAAGCTGCCCCCGAAGAGAGACTTTCGTCTCTGTCTGGCACTTTCGGCCGCCGAAGGTGCCGCCGAACCTAGCTGAGTTTCGTCTCTGTCCAGGACTTTCGGCCGCCGAAGGTGCCGCCGAAAGTGCCCTGTTCAGCCATTTCATGCATATTTCCTGTGATGTTTTCATGATGTTTTAGGGGGTTTTTGGGGGATATTTTAGAGTCATGTTTATATATGTTTGGTCCCTCATTGGAGTCCACCTGTGTAGGTTCGGACCCGAGGAACCAAGGACCCCAGCAGTGAGCCAGCTGCTACAGAGTTGTCAGAGTCAGCCAGAGGTGAGTGGAACTATACTTAACCTTTTAAATTAAGAAATGAAATACTTTTATCATGCTTCATGCATCATGATTATATTATAGGTTGGTTGCATTAGAATCACGAATTATGTTGC